>NW_017963639.1:1182536-1512535 GCF_001661415.1 Suhomyces tanzawaensis NRRL Y-17324
TGTTGGTCTGGTGGAATACCTTCCTTGTCTTGGATCTTGGACTTGACATTGTCAATGGTGTCGGAAGATTCAACTTCCAAGGTGATGGTCTTACCGGTCAAGGTCTTGACGAAGATTTGCATACCACCTCTCAATCTCAAAACCAAGTGGAGAGTGGATTCCTTTTGAATGTTGTAGTCAGACAAGGTTCTACCGTCTTCCAATTGCTTACCAGCAAAGATCAATCTTTGTTGGTCTGGTGGGATACCTTCCTTGTCTTGGATCTTGGACTTAACGTTGTCAATGGTGTCGGAAGATTCAACTTCCAAGGTGATGGTCTTACCGGTCAAAGTCTTAACGAAGATTTGCATTGTATAATGTGTGTGTATTGATTGTAAATGATGAACAAATAATGGGTGGCAACTCTCCCTATTTATACCAGCGCAAAATTGATTACTCAGAGCGGCTAATCACGCCGCCCCCTATTTTGTATGCGGTAGATAACAGCCCACAGGGTTACACGTGACGGCTGGTGCTCGGAAGGCAGGAAAAAGCAATGCACCACGCACAGAATCTGCTGGAAATGCACAAAAGCAATTTAGCCATGCCAGATTAGGCAAGGCATCCAGGCCGTTGATGGGGAAGAAAAAGAAATTCGCCACACCGGGATCTGCACGTGACCCCGATCTCGCCTGCAAAAAGAAATCCTAAATGCCTCGGGGACGATACGGAGCAACTGACTGAGACATCTTCGGCACAATAATATCACCAGCGCTCGGGAATAGGCACTGTGGCGGGTGCTTCGTGTATTGGGTTTCCAGAACCCCTATTGACGCGACATAGACCCTCAATGGCCTCCCTTATAAACTATATACTACCAACAGGTACAAGCATACAAGTCCGATGGATGCAATTAATCCCGCGTGGCGATGGCCTGCGGTTGCAGAATAAATAATGATCACTGGTTGAGTTGACGAAGATAGACCCGATGTGGTTGTTTTGATGAAAATTTTCTCGTGGAGGACCAGGGTGGATGTTTCGTAGAGTGCCCGTAGAGTATCCGTAGTCAATGGGATGGTTTTTCACGGGAGTGGTGGTTTTTCACAGAATTGCACGATAATCTTGGTGGTACGAAATAGCTGGAATGTGTGCAAAATGTGTCAAAATTTCCCAGGACATTTGGCAATGGCCCAAGTATCTCCTAATGCTTTGCTTAAGGACCGATAGCATTATCCTAGATGGAAATGTCTGTTTTGGATGTAGGCTCAGGTTGTGACCTGGAGTGCTTTCGATCGTCTGCAAAATGTGTCAAAGTCATGTGAGGGAAGACGACTTTTGAGTTTTGGCTCATTGGAACATGCATTATGACTCAGAAGTCAAGCACAGTTTATGCTGAGATTCTCCTATCCAAAGAGACTTGAACACCAAAAGCTAGGCACCACCCCCAATGACTCTGACGTGAAAGCACCGATATTCAGAATTCGGTGATGAGATTGCTGGAGCTGCCCCACCCAATTTCATACGCGAACACGAATATTCAAATTTTACTGAAACTGGTGGAACTCTACCCCAGGATCCAGACGTGTACTGCCCTCCAACGACTCGAAGTAGAATGTGGTATTGTATGAGCATACTGTGTAGTGGTAGATATTCAGAAATCAAATTTTGCTGAAACTAGTGGAATTGCACCCAAGCCCTGACCTGTCCAACGACTACTCAGCTTCTGTAACTGGTTAAGTACTGCTTGCCCAAAGACTCTCAGAAGTACATCCAGCGACCCAGACCTGAAAGCACGAATAATCAATTTACTGGAACTGAAACCGTCCCCAACGACTCAAATAATAGGATTTTGGTGGTGGACTGGAGAAATTGTTAGCAGCCTCTTTTACTTCAAGAAGTAGTAAAAATCGAGGAGGGCCCATATTCGTAATCGAGTGTGGAGAACTATTGCCAACGAGCCAGACGTAACAAAATAAATAATCATATTTTGGTGAAACTTGCACCCAATGTTAGACGCCAAATATTCACATCAGGTGAAGGTTCAGTTCCACTTCCACCGCTACCACTCAGAGGTATCAATAAGCCGGTAGCCTCCAGTGCTGGCCCTGCGCAATACCTCCTTCTTCCCTTTCTCCTCCATCGTCCGAGGCGTCTTGAACCGGACTCGAAGCCCCAGTTCCCGCTCCAGAACCTGCTCCAGACGTCCGTAGCCATAGTTAGGACTGGCCAACTCCAAAACCTCTGTTTCGAGCTCAGGACCCCCAGATGACCTACGCTTGACGCCTGGCGTAGCCATTTCTGTCCGCAAACGATGTATATTGACCCGATACTCCCGTAACTGGTCCTGGTGCTGGCAGAGAGCCACCACCTTGTGAGTCTTGAACCGCAACGAGTCCTGATACTTGAGAGGTACTTGGAGTACAAAGAGAGGCTCCACCAACGCCTTGCACGAGTTGCGAATCCACCGTACAAATTCGTCCAGTCCGTTTTGCATGAGGTAGAGCACCACTGTGACTGTTTTGAGAAGGATCAAGCTGGTCTCCTCTGATGCTGCCTTGACTTTTGGATGTGCTGGAACAGTTTTAGCTCTGCGAATGGTGGTGTTGGAGTTGGTGGTGATGGGACTGGAATAGGTCCTTTTGAGGGGGGTGGGANCTCCCAGCTGGAGTCTTTTGGCCAAGGTGGCTGTTATGGCGGCTAGCGCCTTGGGGGTGTAAGTTAGCGACGAGAGCTCGATGAGCTCGTGGTTGTAGGGGCCTAGAGGAGAGCTGTCAGTGGCTGATTTGATTTTGGCGTCCGTGGGGTTGGCGATGCTCTTGAGGGCGGCTAGCATGGTGGGTGGTAAGTGGTAAGTGGTGGATTAATTGATATTGTTGAATTAACTGATAGAGTGGCGGTGATGGTTCAAGGTGGTATTTTAGTGATGNCAACGCTTGGTCTGGTTTGGCCTGTTCTGTGCAGTTGGTTTAGTTTCAGCTGGCTTATTACCTAGTCTGGTATTAGAGTCTGGTTCTTTTTAGTGTCTGTATGACTGCCTGTTGTGGGATTCTGGCCTGGTGTAACTGCTACAATTGTGTATTATGATACAGCGGTCAGGTCGTAAATGCCTGGTAGTAAGGATGTATCTGGTATTGCAGCTGTCTGACTGGTGTCCGAGCTGGTTTTAGGTGATAGACGGGTAGATGCCTGGTCTTAATGAATGGCCTGGGTTGTTTCAGCTGGCCTTAATGTTTGCCTGGTAGCTGTTGGGCCTATTTTAGTGTCTGGGATTGTATCTTTAGTGTCTGCGATTGGCTTTTGCGGCATTCACAGTCTGGCTAGCGTGCGTTTGGAAGAGTACTCCAGTAAAACCTGGTGCAAAACGTGCTGAAAACCTGAAGTAGTGTCAGCGGAAGGGGACCATAAGTACTCGCCAGGACCACACGGAAGATCGTGCTGGTTTGGGACAATAGACGGGTGACGGCGTGGCTGCTGGCTGGGACGGTTCCTTCGGATAGAATGGTTTTGTGACATTCCGAACCTGTATGTAGAATTAAACTATATGCATCATCCTATCGAAATGACACACACGGGGACACGAGCACGTGACCCGCCCCATTTTTACCGCGAGTGGCGAGAGGTCTTGTGCCTGATGGGCCAGCGATCAGATCCCACCGAGGATCGCCCGCGGGTCCACTAGCCGCCAGACCCATGATGGCGGCCGGTGCAGTAGTGCCTAGTAGATTTGCACCGTTTTTGCGGTGGTTGGGCCGCTTTTCCAGCTCTTTTTCCCTTCCTACCTTCTCGCCACTACCCCGTTACTCCCGCGAGCTCCCCCTCCGCCAACACCCCTGGCTCCCCCGGTATCTGCGGCGCACCTTCTGGTGTCGTGCGAGCCCATCGGAACGCACATCCCCCCTATTGCGCGAA
Source organism: Suhomyces tanzawaensis NRRL Y-17324 (assembly GCF_001661415.1). Lineage (NCBI taxonomy): Eukaryota > Fungi > Ascomycota > Pichiomycetes > Serinales > Debaryomycetaceae > Suhomyces > Suhomyces tanzawaensis. The sequence continues at coordinate 1,186,425 of NW_017963639.1, forward strand.
TTCTCCCGACAAAAATCATTGGGAAATTGATCGGAAGACACTAAAAATTAAAATTTTGACTCAGTACTCCGTTTTCATTCCTCCTGCTCCGTTCATTCTTCCTGCCAGGCGTGAACTCCAGAGTTATTGGCTAGCGTCTACACCTCGTGGCCTGCACTGATCCAACCAGATTGCCCACCCGCCCAGAAAAGTCCGATCTGCTGCTGCTCGAATCCGCAACCAATAAGCAGACACCAGACACAGCGAACCCTCCCATATTCACCAGCCGTCTTCTGCCCGGCCATTCCTCCGTTATTTCCAGCTGCCTCCATCATGTTTTGATCCCAGTCCTGGACCACCCCCGACTGATCCTACATTGTACGTGAGATTGTTCGACTTCTACTAGCCTCCCAAACACCGACATTTCCGCCCAGCATACCCTAATTCCCCGACATGTCCGACCCGTCTCTATCATTGCCGCCTTCCAACCCCCTCCGCACCCTCTCTGCCGCCTTGGACACCTCGCAGTCCTCCAACCGTGGCAAAGACGAAAAGCCGTCGTTCAACTACGACTTGGAGGTCTTCAACCAGTGCAAGAAGTACCTAGACGCCAAGAACCACCACGGTCTAGCGCCAGACAGAAAGGTGTCCCCCCTTTTTTGCGGTTCAAAATCTGGCCCTTGTTGTTGAAATACCATCCATTTGTATTGAATCCGTTCATCCAACCAGACAACGACTTGGAAGCTGACGACGAGGAGTCCTCCAGCTCCAAGGAGGGTGACTCTAGCTCCAAGGACGCTGGAGGCCCCGAAACCCCAAAATTGTCCCGAACTGAGGACATCAAGGCTCGCATCAAAAAGGACCTCAAAAAGTACATCCAGAGACTCAAGTACTCGGCGTCGTTCAACTTGTCGCCCACCGAGCTCAAGATCTTCGAGATCTTGGAGGCGTCGATCCTCAAATTCTCGCTCAAATGGGGCAAAATCATCAAGTACGACCAGTCATTGACTTGGATAGCGTTGAACTTGGCCGAGTGGTTTCCTCCTATCCAGAACACCCCCTGGGTGTTGGTGGGAAGAGACAACACGTCTTTGGACAACTCATTCATCGTCAATTTCATGGACGACTACTCCAACTACATCGACAACATCCCTGACTTGAAGGAGTACCTCGAAGGAATCATCAACGACACTTCGTTCGTCAACTTGACTTTCCACGACGTCTACGAGCGGTTGGTGTTGGTGTTGTTGCACTCGCCTGAAGAGAGAAACAGAAAGGACCCTTCCAAGCAGTCCAGCTCTAGCTCTGCCTCGTCCAGATCCTCGTCCTCAGTGTCCCGGGGCATACTATCCCCACCAAAAAAATTGAACAAGACCGTCTTGCCCATCTCGGGAGGAACCATCGAAGAGAGAGTGTCGTTCTTCATCTACTGCTTGAGAAAGGTGCTCCCCGAATTGTCTGATTATTTCCACGAGGAACAGATTTTGAACAAGTTCGGCAGCCACGATGACGAGTGGTTGATTTGGTGGTTGAACTACTGCGGATCCAAGGTGTGGTCCAAGTATGATCGTGGAAGAATCTGGGATTCTCTCCTCGGCTGGANATTGAAGAATCCAAGGAAAGACATGGCATACTACTTGGAAAAATTGGATATCGATTCCAAGGATGTCAGCAACAAGTTTCTTTCGAAATTGGGTCCAGATATCTTCTGGTCCTTGAGTGCCCATGACGACTTTGGCAGATCTCTTCCCGCAGTCCAATCCGAAGACGAAACCAACGAGGAAGTTAAAAGAAGAAACTCTTTCAAGGACTTGGTGGAAGAGCTCAGCAACCAGTCATCATCCAATCTGTCTGGCGAGCCGTCGCGGAGACCCTCTGAAAGCTTACTTGCCCAAGATAAACCGGGGTCCTTGTTGGAAGTGACTATTCCGTTCTCGCAACTCGACGCCCATGTCGAACTCATCTTCATATCTTTAGCATTCTTGAAGTCCAAGGAAAACATCTTGGTGGAATTGGACCAACATGAGATCAGACAATACCTCTCAAGGTTGCCCACCAAGTCGTACAAGTACAAGCAAAAGAAGTATTCCGACTTGAACAACAAGCAATCGGAAACCACAACACCCACATCCCTTTCAATTCCCTCTTCTCCATCTTCAACCTCGCCATCCCCCATAGCTACCGATGCGTTTTCTTCCACCACCTCGACTTCCACATTGTCTTCGCCACTGCAAGTTGATGAACACAACGAGGATAGCATTATTATATCCAATGACTCTGTGTTCAATCACAAGGTGGATTTCATGGATAATATCATCAACGAAGCCGGTGAGTTGTGGAGAAAGTGGTTATGGCTGGAAATGATCGAGGACAATTAGTTGTACGAATACTTATGATAATTGCCAGTAAAAATTGTAGGGCTAAAAAGATCGAGTCTTGGATTGCCAGTAACATTTGGAAGATACATTATGTGTTTATAATTGCAAGGAAGTATAATTCAGATAGGATTTTTCTAGTGAAAGTAACAACTCCTAGTGATCGGAGACAGTTATTATTCGCTAGATACATCATTTTCGATCAATACAAACGGCACAAGAAGGTAAATTAGGCAGCATGCAGAGAAATTAGGGTCTACTCTTCGCAACTGGATGATTGGGTTGAGATGTGAATTGGTGAAAAGCAGTATGAAATGTATTACACCCGCTTGATCATTATACACAAATTATCTTATCTACTTCTAGTTGCACATTAGATAAAAACCATTTATGAGTAGTGTTGTACATGTTCATGATCTCTATGAACTTGATTTCTGGGAGATTAAATTTCTTAGTAATATGTTCAATTCATATAACTCTACCCTTAGCAAAAATACACTGATTTTTCCTCTCAACACCACCTAGACTGTTTCAATGGCTCGATTGGTTTAGACCCTACGATCACTCTAAAAATGATCCCCATCTGACAGAGACAATAGCTATCAATTCAAAAAATTTACAAGATTCGACCAAACATCCGAACAACCACCACCTGCCGTAGCCACACTCAGCATGACCCCTTCGCCAGCCCCCTAGCCGTCCCCATTGCCATCCTCGTTTTGCTCCAGCTCGCTGGCCCATCGCCTGTACGCACTCCACATATATTGAAAAATATGCGATGAGATATCAACCACAACCATGGCTTCAGAAATCGCCCGTAAGGAGAGCAAGAAGGACAAGAAGGACAGAAAGGAGAAGAAGAAGGAGCTCAAGAAGAAGGCGACTAAGAAGGAAGCGTCCGATGAAGAGGTAGAGGCCCCAGAACAAGTGGAAGCTCCAGTTTCAGATGAGCCTGTGGAGCACAACTCAGACTCAGATGAAGAAGAGACGGAGGCTGCGCCAAGCGGAACTTCCAACAGGGCCACTCTCGAAGAAATCTCTATCGATTTGGCTGCAGGAGTCCCACTTTCTAAGAAACAGCAGCGTTTGCTCAAGAAGGGTAAGTTGAACTTGGAAAAGCTTGCAAAGAAGAACCCACCCGTCAAACCCGAGCCCACACCAGAGGAGGCTGCTGCTGCCGCTGCTGCTCCTCCCAAGTCGACAAAGTCCGAGTTCGGAGTGTGGATCGGAAACCTTTCGTTCGACACCACCAGAGAGGACTTGATCCGTTTCATTGTCGGAAAGACCAGCACCTTTGGCGAGTCTGCCAGCGCCGACGAGGATATCAAGGTCACAGAAGACGATATCTCGCGGGTCAACTTGCCCAAGAAGGAAAACAAGATCAAGGGATTTGCCTACGTGGACTTGCCCAGCTTGAAGCATGTCACCACCGTGATTGGGTTGTCTGAGTCTGTTTTGAACGGCAGAAAATTGCTTATCAAGAACGCCAACTCGTTCGAGGGCAGACCAGCCAAGGACGCTGGTGCCACCTCGAGCTTGTCCAAGAATCCCCCCTCCAGAATTCTTTTCGTGGGAAACCTTCCTTTTGATACCACGGAAGACAACCTTGAGGAACACTTCAGACACTGTGGGGATATCGTCAGAATTAGAATGGCTACTTTCGAGGATACTGGCAAGTGTAAGGGATTTGCATTCATTGATTTCAAGGACGAAACTGGTCCTACCACTGCATTGAAGTCCAAGTTGGCCAAGAGCTTGATCAACAGACCATTGCGTTTGGAGTACGGAGAAGACAGATCCAAGAGAACCCCCAAGAGGTTCGAGGGCGATAGAACCCGGAACGAGGAGTTTTCTGAAAGACCAGAAAGGGAGGATAGACCAGAAAGACAGGAAAGAGTGCATAGATCGGAGCCAGCAGAAAGATTCGAAAGGCCAGCAAGAGCAGAAAGACCAAGACCTCCTAAGAGATCGTTCAGAGACGACGACAACTCAAACAAGAGATTGAAGTCTTCGGTTGCGTTGGCCAATGCTCAGAGAGCCAGTGCTGCTATTGTTCCTTCCACCGGTAAGAAGACTACATTCGATTAAGGGACCTCAAAACACAGCTCCACAGGAATGGTTATTGAAAGGGAATCTTTTCGTATTCAGTGCTAAGGTTCAGGTAGAACTCGGCCAAATATAATCCAGAGAAATGCTTATGAAACAAACTAGTAGATATATTTATCATAAGAGAATGGCTCACAGTGGCCAACTGGATGTGATTCAGAGGTGGTTTTCTTTTGTACTGTATGAATTGTTCGTAATAGATGTATACGCGTGATATTTATTGTATTTGGTGGAAATAGTTCTCTAAGAATTCCCCGTCTTTAGTTCATAATTCGTGCTTCGGTTACAATAAGCTGAATTTACCAGCCTCGAGCCAAATCCACGACACTCGTGGACTTTCAATGAGAATGAAGAGCCAAGGAAATTTCACTTGAACAAAGTTCAAGAGAGAGGTAAGATTTCGTAAATAAGTGTATTTCATTTTTGGATTCCATTTGAGCCGTTGGGTGCAAAGAAATGGTGTCGTCACTAATACGGACAGCATAAACGTATTGTCATGATTGTGGTCAATGAAAAGAACTATTCTAGTCGCTATTTGTTAAATCCAAAAATCCACTTTAACCACTTAAAGTAAATTTTCACCTGGGATAACTTCCCTAGATTAACTATTTTCACAATGAAATGCTTGCACTGTCACTACACTTTTTCACTAGAAACATCAATAATACAACTATGAATAATACTATGAATAAAAAACTATGAGCACTCATAGGCAGCAGAAATAAATAGCGGGAGCTGTGCTCTCTAAACAAAAATTATTACAAAAATTAGGGACTTCTCAAGTCTAGATCTTGACTCTATGCTTGGCCAACTCCTCGGCAGTCATTTCCAAGTAATTAGGATCGTTCTTGTTGGCTTCGTACTCAGCGTCAGAGACTTCTTCATAAATGGAGTAGGTGTCGTACTCAGAAGAGTGGGTGGAGGTCACATCGTTCTTAAGAGCTTCGGGTTGCTTGGAGATACTTACAGCAGATGGGTTGGCGGCCTTGGATTTAATGTCCTTAGAGGAACCAGTAGCTTCCTTGGAACCATCTTCGGAATCCTTTGGAGAAGTCAGGCCCCCAGTAATCTTCTTTCCAAGCTTCTTGAATCTGCTAGTAATACTGTTAGATCTCTTGTTGGAATCTCCAGATGATCCTCCAGATGAAAGACCGTTAATAGCAGCTCCAGCTCCTAATCCAACTCCAGCTCCACCAATACCAGCAGCAGTAGCATGCTTCTTGTTGCTAGCATCCTTTTCCTTGTTTGCCAATTCTGAAACAGGGGAATCGGCAGCTTGCTTAGAAGAGGAATTCTTAGCATCTGCTGATTCAACAACAGCTGCTTTGTGTTGAGGAACAGCTTCCTTAGAGGCAACTTGGGGTTCCTTCGCATCAATGCTAGAAGGAATAGCTCCCTTAGATTGCGAGTTAGCCAAAACAGAGCCGCCAACGACACCAGCAGTGGCAGCACCTGCGGCATTTCTAGAAGCCTCCTTGGCTTCTTTTTCTTTTCTCTCTTGCTCTTCCTTTTGCTTCTTTTCAGCAGCTTCCTTCTCCTTCAATTCGGCAGCTTCCTTCTCCTTCAATTCGGCAGCTTGTTTCGCCTTCAATTCAGCAGCTTGCTTTGCCTTCAATTCAGCAGCTTCCTTTTCCTTTCTCTCGGCTTCCTCCTTCTCCTTTCTTTCGGCTTCCTCCTTCTCCTTTCTTTCGGCTTCTAACTTGGCCTTTCTCTCGGCTTCCTCCTTTTCTTTTCTCTCAGCTTCTTCTCTTTCCTTTCTTTCAGCTTCTTCTCTTTCCTTTCTCTCAGCCTCTTCAGCTTCAAGTCTGGCCTTCTCTTCAGCTTCAAGTCTAGCCTTTTCCTCAGCTTCGACTCTTGCCTTTTCCTCAGCCTCGAGTCTAGCCTTTTCCTCAGCTTCGAGTCTGGCCTGTTCTTCAGCTTCGAGTCTAGCCTTTTCTTCAGCTTCTTCCTTCTCCTTTCTTTCCTTCTCTTCCTTCAATCTTTGTCTCTCTAATTCTTCTTCGTGCTTTCTGTTCTCGTACTCTTCAGTAGCTTGAAGTCTCTTTTGCTCATTTTCTAAAGCAATCTTCTTTGCTAATTCTTGCTTTTCGGATTGCCAGTTGCTGAACTTTTCCTTGGATTCATCCAATCTCTTTGAACGGTTAGACTTGTCGCTCTTCAAGTTACCTAAATGAGCGGCGTATGCAGCGACAGAACCAGCCAATACTCCAACTTCAGCACTGAGAATGTTGTGCTTCTTTTGCTTGGCTTCCAATTGCTCCTTACTTTGGGCAATTCCATTGTCTAATTCTTCCTTGGTGGCCAAGTTGTTGAAGATAGCAGCCTGCTTTTCGGAATGTTGTTCTTTCAACTCGCTCAATTTCTTCTCTTCTTCAGCCAATTCAGCAGTTAACTCCTCAACTTTGGTGGAGAGCTCAGAATTTTGGTTAGCCAATTCAGACTTCTTTTCGTGCAATTCCTCAATTTCTTGGGTAGTCTTTTCTTGGTTAGCCTTGGAATCTTCCAACTCTTGCTTCTTGGTGGCTTCCAACTCTTCGTGGTTCTTTTCGAGTGTTTCCTTGTCAGTGGTGTGCTTCTCAACTGCCTTGACCTCTCTTGCTTCGAAGTCAGTGTTTGCAGTTTCGATTTCTTCCTTGGTTGTCTTTTCGAACTCAGTGGCATTGGTGGTGGCGGTCTTCTTTCTTCTGGTCAATTCGCTCAACTTGGCAGCGATTTCCTGAGTAAACTTTTCCTTCTTCTTGCCTACTTTCTTGGCGTATTTGTCAAAGTCAGCTTGTAACTTTCCTTCATGCGACTTCACCTTGGAATCGAGCTCTTGTTGCTTCTTGATATCATCCTCGGTTCTAGTTTTTTGGACTTCCTCGTTGAGGGTGGCCAAGACTGGGGCAACTCTCTTCGCAGCAATGTCGAGTAATTGTTGTTGGGTCATTTTCAAGCCGGAACCCAAGTCAATGATCTTGTTAGGGTCATCCAAGGTACGGTCGACAGAACCAAGAGCAGCAGCATTAAGCTCATTATAACGGTTCAACAAGATAGGTTTGTCCTTGAGGGAGTCCAAGGTAGCCTGGTTAGGAAGCTCGACTGGCTCGTACTTGGTCTCTGGTTGGGTGACGATTTCAAGTGGGTTTTCCTTGACCTGTTCCTCGATGTTGTCGGTGTTGTCGGCCTCGACTGGGGCAGCAGAATCCTTAGAAGTCTCAATTTCTTCGTTAGTCTCGACCTTGGTATCAGTGACTGCAGCGGCGCCAGAGTCAGTCTCGGCAGCGGCTTCAGCAGCTTCGGATTCAGCTTCAGCTTCAGTTTTAGCTGCTACTTCAGTCTCGGCTTCGGTTTTTTCAGCTTCCGCCTCGGTTTCTTTAGCATCAGTCTCGGTTTCTTTAGCGTCAGTCTCGGTTTCCTTTGCGACTTCGGCAGCAGACGAAGTTTTCTCGTCTACGGTGGCAGACTCCTCGACAGGCACGCTCTCCAAGGTCTTGACAGAGGCGTTGGAAGCGGACTTCTGGTCCTTTTCAGCCTGCTCCTTCTTCTCAGCCTCCTGCTTCTTTTCAGCCTCCAACGTAGGATGAGTGGCAAACTTCTTAGGCACCTTGATCTGGTCAATGTCGTTGGACTGCTTATACTTCTTCACAAGGTTGACCTTGTCTTTGCCGCCAGACGAGCCGTTACTGGACGTACGGAATGGAGACACCCAGGTGGATCCGCTGGTCAACTTCTTCAACCGACTGGTGGATGTGGACGACTTGCCGGACGTGGTGGACTTGGTATCGAGCTCAGACATACTGGCTGTGGCAATTGGGTGCTGGGGACGTTTTTGTAGATTAGACGCTGAAACTAGCACCTGAATTTAGCGTGTTGTTGCTGGAGTTTTGGTGCAGATGGCAGTCAATTGAAAACGATTGACGGGTAGGGGATGATGGTGGTGATGGGGTATCAATGCCTGGAGGGAGGATGGATTGATTGATGGGAAAAGAAGAAGGTGTGGTGAAGCAACTTGGACGAGAGGAGATACGGGGGAGAGTAGGGGAGGAGATCCGGGTATAGTGTGCCATGGGGAAAACCGGGGGATGATGGATATCCGGGCCTTTGTGCTTACTGTAGCGTGAGACAATATCCGGGCATTCTTGAACCGGGCACAATCCGGGCTAATCCGGGGCTTCGGTGCTTGTTGTTGTTCCGCATTGGGAATTGTACGTCATCAATCCAGGTTGTGAAACGACGCGTGGGGGAGAAGGAAATGTACAAGTAGCTGGAAAGTGGGGGATCCGCGTTGGGTACCGAGCAGGCAATGGGTAGTTGGCGGCTAGATGGTGGCTAGATAGCAGCTAGACGGCTTTTGATAGAAATGGTGGTGGACTCGGACTAAACATCACCTGACTGGTCTCGTGCGGCGCTATGGTTGCTGTTGTGCGGGCGTGCACGTGCATGCCCGGAACTCGCGGGAGTTGTGGTCACGTGGATGGTCACGTGAGCAGATCCCTTTCTGCTTCCTATCGGGCTATCCACCCTCCACCACCCCTCCACCTGCCTACGGCCTCCCTAGCACTGTATCCGCCCTCCCTGGCCTTACCCATTATCCCACCTTCCCCCAACTCCCATTTTCTCGCACCGCACTACAAAAAATTTGATGCCAAAATTACAGCCATTTACATCCACTTCAATTCTAATACCCCGCCAGTGTACACATTGGCACTATTGTCCCGTTCTGCCCACCCACTCTCCTCCAGGTGGCTCCCAAGCGTGCATCGTGCTCGTTTTTCCGGTTCATTTAACGCCCAAACCGCGCCAAAACTTGCCCCTCTCCTTCCAGCAGCCGCCCAGATCTCATCTGGATTCCATTCCTTGCGACAGCTGCCACCACGCCAGCAATTGGCCATTGCTTCTCGTCACATTCTTCCTGTGGGTCTCGCGTCTTGCCTAGTGCCGGCTTTTCCCGCTAGTTGCCGTGCCAAACTCGTGCTTTAGCCGCCATGACCACACTCATCCCTACCGCCAGTGCTTGCTACACTGTGCTGCTTCCCCCGACCGAAAAGGACGACAGACTCAACCTTAACGTCCGTACGGGGTCCGCATCGACGCTCTACAACTCGTTTGTGTTCACGTTTGGTGGACTCACCATCGGACTCGAGCTCCACGAGTGCACCATCGAGGAGGTCTACAACACGTTCCACCTGAAGATTCTCCACTCCAACTCCAAGTTCAAGCTGCTCTCCAAGTACCTCTCTGGCGAGATGTTCTACTTGAGTTTGATCGACCGGTACTGGTGCCGGGTACAGCTCAAGCCCGAGTTGCCACGCCCCAAGCCCCGGCTTTTCCACGAGATCTGTGCCGTTAACAACTGCGTGTACTTGTTCGGAGGGTTGGTGATCCCCGACCAGCCTCCTGCCGATGGCCCCACCTCGTACCTCCGGGCGTTCCTCCAGCCTGCAAATGACTTGTGGGAGTTCAATCTCGAAACTGCCAGCTGGACACTTCTCCACGACGGTCGGGGCTACCACTCGGACCCCAGCATCCCCGTTCCCCGTTTTGCCCATAAAATTACCATCATAAACCGCTTGACCTGTGTCAACAAGAAAGACCATTTTGGTATCTTTATTGCAGGGGGCAAGGACCTCGAGTCCCGCCCCATTCGTGATAACGTTATATTCGACTTAGTCGACAAGAAGTACGTTGGTGTGGCTCCTGTAGAGTTGCAAATGTCCTCCAAAGTCGGAGGTGACGTGCTTGCAGTGGATTATACCAACAGCATTGTTGTTAGCTTCCCAGAAGAAGTGGACCATCATCACCATCATCACCACTATGACCCTAACGAAGACAGAAAAAAGCACGATTATAGCCATACCACGGAACAGGAGGAATCATTGATCGTCTACACTCCGACGCCCACGAACAACCCAGACGAATTTACGGATAATCCCCTCAAAAGTTTCAAGATTGGTAAGTCCATCAAGTCTGGTAAACCTTTGCGTATCCGCAAGAAGAAAATTCTCAAGCACGAAAGTACGGAAGCCGGCGATGCTACCAAAAAGGTGGTTGAGCGCAAGACAGTCAAGCAAACTATTCCTTACAATTTGCGGTTCCCTACAGGTGGTCTTTTTGGTCAAAATGTGGTAATTACAGGTTTCTTACCCAATGACTATGACATCTCGATTTTCATCTATAATAAGCCTACGGGGAAATGGTCTCGGTTAAACATATTTTGCAATCATGATTATGGGTCCCATCGTTTTTGGGGTGGTTATGCCTGGCAGTCTCATCACAAAGTGGTGTTGCTTGGAAATTTCATAACTTCTAGAACGACCAGCAGTATAAGATACTTCAATTTGATTGTAACCGTCAGTTTACCTATCACCAATATTTTGGCAAGTTCTGAATTGGCTGGTGGCCATCACCATACCGCTGACGGAAGAAAGGTATATCATCAATCAGAAAAATCAAACTTGGAAAAGCGAAGCGACGAATCAGTGACGGACGATAGTACCTGCAGTAGTGCTCTTCTCGAAAAAGTCACCGATGATGATGATCATGATGAATCAATTTCGAGGTCATCGCCAGAGAGGATTCCATCAGACGATGAAGAAATTGATCCTCTCAAGAAGATTACGTCAAGAAAACTCTCCACAGTATCAAATTCCAGCGATAAGACATCTCCAACTACAATCAGTTTCAGTGAGTATGTTCACTATGCAGCTCCTAAAACAAACTTTACAAAAATCAGATCCGTTTTTCCACCTGCAGCTATCACACTCGGTCGTAATGCATTTGATAGGTACGGTGACTTGATTTCCGATTTTGAAATGATCAGTAGTTCAGGTGAACGAATCCCTGTATCTTTAACTGTATTATTACAGAGATGGGGAAGGTATTTCATCAAATTATTGGCTAAGGGATATGTTCAAGCGGTTGATAGATTTGACCACGAACAAGCCAGCGGAACTAACTCAACTCACACCCAAAAGTTGAGGACATCAAAAAGTACAGAAAGTACATCTTCTTCAGTTAGTATTTCTAAGAAGAACAAAAAATCATCAATTGGTACGTTGAGTTCTTCAGCATCTGACGGTTCCGAATCGGGAGGACAAGCTAATAAAAAGGAAGGCTCTCCACCTAAAATGACATACCATATTTCGTTACCTATTCCTCCTTCCAAGGCTGCCCCCAAGGACGCTCCCCATTTCAGGTTACCTTTCCAAAACAACAATTCAAGTACTTCCATTAATGACAAGAAATCAGATACATCTAGTTTCATAGTTGTTGATGAGAAACAGGCCAATGATCAGTCTATGAGTGAGATTCCATCAGTTGACTCCGTTGAAAAGCCAGACGAACTTCAACTGGGACGAAAAGACTCAATGAGTTCTTTCTCGAGTGGGACATCATTATTGACTTCCCATCTTCAGGATATACCACCGCAGCTACCATTGCCAGCTGAACTGATCCCAGCTGTTCCTGCAACCCCAACTTCTTTCAGACAATCTTCAAGAAAGAATTCCGGAGACTATGGATCACCTCGTGCTTCCTTGATCAACACATTGACTCAATTAAGGAATATTCCTACAACTAGATCACCCAGAGACTCTCCATTCGCATCTCCTAGAGCCTCGTTGTCGAATCAGGGAGGAGCGGGGCCTAACTCTGGAGGAGCTGATCTTTTCGGGACTAATGTGCCTAACTTAAGACCTAATCAGGCTGTTTCCATCAAATTGAGCCCAGGAAAGAGACTAGAAGATTCATCTTACACTTTAGTAGATTCTGTTGACTCTTATGACCTGAGAAAACTGTCTGACAAGAAGCCTTGCTCGACTGGGAAATTGCCTTCCTTCACAACTTCTGAACCCGATACAGATAAGTTTGCTTCGCTTTCCTCGACTCCTTCGAATAATAGCAAAGAAAGTCAAGAGGAATTCGATGAAGATCAAAATGAAGAAGATGATGAGCACCTCACCACTTCTCGTGGATTATTCGATAACGCATTGCTTAACTTTGAAAATATAGAAAATGGCAAGTTTCGAATGGAGCCCTCGTTGATTCCTAGAAAACTTTATATGCCATGTTCTACAACAACTATCAAGGCATTCTGTGAATACCTTTATACGGGCCAAGTGGGAAACAAGTGGCTATTATTCCCCACTACATTAGACACACTTGCGATATCCAAGTTTTTCAAGGTTCCATTGTTGTATGACTTGATCAGTGAAGTGCTTTTTGGTATTATAGGTAGAAAGGAAGCTTTTATTATTAAGGAAGGCAATAAGTTGAAGAAAAGGTACTTTAAAATCTTGGAAACAACCGGTACTCAAATTGACCCTAATTTTAATTTTCCACTAGACGAGTACGAGGGGTTCATGGATACAGTTGATGATGGCTACTTGGATATAGCCTTATTGAAGAAGTCATCAAACTTGCACAAAATGAGTGTGACTTCTAATATGAGTGTAAGACGAGACAAGGTAAGAAAGTACTCAACTTCCAGAAGAGCTTCCTTGAATGATACTGAAATCACGGAAAATGAAGAAAGATCTGACCACACTCCAGGGATTGAAGCTGAATTATCGTGGAATCAGGGGGTAGCAGGAGCTCGATCTGATGAGATAACCTATAAAGCCAATGCTGATGTTGCACCTAAAGATGGATCAAGAATTGAAGATTCGACTGATGATTCGGACAAAAAGACAACCTCAGAAGAAGACCCTGAATTTGAATTGAAATATCTTGACACTTATGATACCCCACTTCCTGAACCCAAGGCATCACAAGAAGAAGAAGATGTCAACACTCAGGATGCCGAAGAAAAGGAACAAAAACGTACACTTCTGACATTGACTTTAGAACACTTGGTATCTCCAGATTCCCCTGTCCCTCCGGACTGTGTGATTGATTATGTTTATGAGAGTGCTGCCTTGGTAGTGGACATGAAGCTTATTCTCCGTGCAGCTAATGTGAGGGAGATGAGTCGTATCTTGACCCAAAGCAGGCTTAGTATCAATAATGAGATTGAAAAACTATCCAAGAAACTGAGGAAAGTTACACCGGAGTCTATTCCAGAGGAAGCGCCACCTAAAAGACCACTGCTCAAGCATTTACAAAGTGAAGGGTCTATCATTAGTGACAAAACTACAATTAGTAGACCCGAAGAGAATGCCCTCAAGGGATCTATTTCGCTGGCTTCATCGTTTCATAGACCATCTTCTGCAAGTCTCTTGAAACCAAGCGTGTCGAGCTCATCCTTGTCTAACTTCGCCAACAATGGGGGAAGTAAGAGTTTCAGGGGTATAACCGGGTTTACCCCATTCAAACAAAGCAAAACAGATCCTCGAATGGGCAATAAAGAACTTGATAAACGTATCACCAAGCTGATCAAGAAAGACGAGAAGCAGAAGTTGAAGAACGAAAAAGACCGTCAACATCACGAAAAATTGGAAAAGCAACAGCTTCAAAAGGCACAGAAGGCCCATAAGGCCCAACAAGAAGCGGAACAGAAAGAAGCAAAACCCAAGAAGTCTTCTATGCATGGCCTTTTACATCGGAATTCGTCTAAAGTGAACTTACCAACCTCAGCCACATCCTCCATAAGCTCAGTGGCTACCCCCTCTTCATCAAAGAAGCATCACCATGGTTTTTTTCATTTGGGTAGGAAACATGACACCCCCGAAGACTCATCCTTGGATGACAATCAGATGAGAAGAACAGAAAGCTATAGCGCAAGCATCAATCTGGAGGGCTCTTCAAGAAAGACCAAGAAGTTTTTCGGATTGAGGAAATAGGATCGTTAAAAGAGTCTAGTAATGTCAATTTAGTACAATGGTGTAATTGAAGTGACAATTTTTTTGTAGAAATTTCCACAATAAAAGACACAATGTAATTACCCAGCTGAGTGATGTCGTAAGCGCAACAATGGATACAAGAGTATTTCTAAAATACGTTCCACTAGAGAAAAGGGGGAAAAGTCACGAAATCAAAACCACTAACCTGGTTGGTAGAATCACTAACCAAATTGTTTGATGATTGATGTTACAGAAGTTTCACAACCATGGTATCTTGAATATTTGAAAAGGTGATGGGTATATCATTCAATCAATAGTTTAGCTCAAAGTGCTGGGAAATTACCTGGATATTTTGGGTGCAATTTGCAACCAAATTTCCATTAATTGCAATCACTGTGAGAAGAGCCATTTTCTTAAACTTCAATGTACAGAGTGATTAAGACAGTTGAAGCTTACAATGTTCTGAACAGTTCAGTTTCTAAGATGTTTTTAATTCCCTGGGGGTATCCTGTTGATGATCATTTCGAACATTTCTGGTATACACTACCAGCAGACAATTAATGCTCGAAAGCTCAGCTACAGAAATCACCCTGCTTTCCTTACTGTAATCTAATGGCGCTCTCTGCAATTGTCGGCAATATTTGCTCGAAATGCCTGAAACTCTAAAATCATTACCTTCGAATGCAAATTCTTTCGAAGCCCCCGGAACTGTTACTCCGTATTGTTTAGTATAGAATAGCGCTGCTTGATCAAGTCTTAGAATCCTGTTGAATTGGAACCTCGAGAGTACTCACAAGTTGGTCAATGCTTTCTAATAAACACAGCTTTGGGCCAAAGTCAAAATTTAACTTCGGGGTGCAAACTCTGGATATTTACTGAGCCACCATATCGACATTTCGACGCTTAAGCCATACCGAAAGTCCGAAACATGGTTCGAGAATGACGTAATTGGCAACACCAGCCCTTTTTCCACCAGAATCCTGACAGTGTACAGCAAAGATTTGGGTGGACCTGCTCACTCTCATCACACTTAGGTGTGGCTCGAGCATTCAAATCGACTCAAGCGGTAGAACTAATAAGTCCCCAAATGCTTCTTCAGTGGCTTCTCTACCCGTTATTCTGGCTTCAAGCAGGCTGTGTGGCCCGATGTCTCCTCTGTATCTCTGAAAATGTGAACTTCATCTCCAGAATACTTAAATCCGCTACACATCGATAATCGAAGTATATGACGGGTAAATCCTGCTAGTCAAGCATTATTTAATGGTACTATTTTTATGAAATGAATTTGCAGCACTAATGGTATTTCCCAGTCGACTGTCCCGTCAATCCAGGGAATTAGAAGGTGTGTAATGCGTTTAGATGGCAATCATACTTCCGATTCATTAGACTAGGTATTTCGACCACTAGAGCATAAATGAAAATAGGCATTCTTTGGCTCACTTCCACACTACATTACTCTGAGACATTTTGCGGACTACTGGGCCGTCGATCCTGGGCGGAAAACACACTACAATGCTGCTTTGGTAGTTCATCTGCATTAGTAACCCTCTCCGAAAACTCCGACCATCCGCGTTCTTCCCGCCCGCTTGCTTACAAAGCTTCTCCGACATCTCCAGCGCGGAAAATTGCATTTCCCAATCTAGTAAGCACCTCTGCAACACCTGGCCATTCGCCGCCACCAAGGCCTCCAGCGGCCTCTTGGGGCCCCACCTCAGCCTCCATCACGAGCCCGCTCCTCATGCCAATTTCAACCATCCTGTCACCTTCTGCCTGTGTACACTCCTCGAATGTTCCAGAAAAACGTCTCACTCCCACCAAACCCAAAATCCAAAATTGGGGCTCCTCCACAACCACGAGCTCATAGCAGAGCACGCCACGGTGGACGCCAGCAACAGCAAGACTCGAGGCTCAGATTGCCGTCATGGGTTGGACTGTGGACGCCGCAAGCCGCACGGTTGCTGCCACAATAACGGGGCTACTACCAGGGTCGGTGATAGAGGCAGACACTTTTCAGGCACTTTTCACACAAGGCCCTGCTTAGTAACCTCCGCATGGTGGGCAGGTGGTTCCGCCATGAGTAAGCCGTGTATGGGAGGGCCTCCTAACCAGGTGCGGGATTGCGTAACACGGGCGCACCCGCCAATCACGGATGTGTCCCTGACGTGAACCCAACCACGATTGCTGCAGCTACTGCATGGCGCGCACTGGGTACATCTCCCAATCGGTTCCGGTATACACCCCACCACAAACTGCAAGCCACAACTGCACTATATAAACCCCAGCTATTCCCCTTGGTTATGTATCAATCAATTTCATTACTACTACAACATGTCTCTCATCAAAAACGCTGACATTGTCACTTTAAACAACGGTGTTCAAATCCCACAAGTCGGGTTCGGTACCTGGAAGTCCGAAGACGGTAAGGGTTACGAAGCCGTCAAGATCGCTTTGGCCAACGGCTACACCCACATCGACACTGCTGCTATCTACAAGAACGAAGAGGAGGTTGGCAAGGCCATCAAGGAATCTGGCATTCCAAGAGAAAAGTTGTTCCTCACCACCAAGTTGTGGAACACCGACCAGACCCGTGTCGAGGAAGCTCTTGACGAGTCCTTGAAGAAGTTGGGCACTGACTACGTCGACCTCTACTTGATCCACTGGCCAACCCCATTGGACGCTGAAGGCAACCCCCTGGGCCACTCTTTCGTCCAAACCTACAAGGACTTGCAAAAGATCTACAAGAACACCAAGAAGATCAGAGCCATTGGTGTTTCCAACTTCACCATCGAGGACCTCGACACCTTGTTTGCTGACAAGGAGGTTGACGTCGTTCCAGTCGTCAACCAGATCGAAGCTCACCCATTGTTGCCACAACAAGACTTGTTCGACTACCTCAAGGCCAAGAACATCTACGTCGAGGCCTACTGTCCATTGGGCTCCGACGGTGCTCCTGTTGCCAAGCACCCTACCGTGGTCAAGGTTGCTGAGAAGCTTGGTGTCAGTGCTGTGCACGTATTGATCTCTTGGGCCATCCAAAGAGGCAGTATCGTTTTGCCAAAGTCTGTCAGAGAAAAGTACATCATCAGCAACAGAGAAACTCTCCACCTTCCACAAGAAGATTTCGATGCCATCAACGACATCACCGTGCACGAGAAGCCACAAAGACTCAACAACTACGGACCAAAGGACTTCAAGGACAAGTTCTAAGGGTATAGCCAGTTAAGTATTTAAACGAATGTACGTGAAAAATTGAACACATATGTAGGAGACGCAGAGCGACCCGTGCATCGAGATTGTGCATGGGGATTATGGGGGACGCATGAGCGATCGGTGCATGGAGATCGTACCGGGTTCGGTTGGGTTCCCCAACCTCGAGGGCGAAGTTACCCCACAGCGGTAGGGTCGCCGATGCGATTTTGGTGGGGGCCGGAACCATTTCCTATTTGGGCCATGTAATATCCACTGGAAAATCACCGGAATCACGACGTGGCATCGTTTTGACCACGCTTGGCACCGGTATATATAATCCACCGTCTGTGACCTGTCCCCCATAGTCGCAACCCTCCCGCACACCATGACCCAATCTATCAACACCGAGCTCGTCAAATACGCCTACGAAAACCTCAACAACCTCCCCAAGGGACTCGAGTACGAGAAAATGATCCTGTCGGTGCCGTACAACTGCTTTTCGCCCGAATTGGTACGTGCTCGGACAGTGGCACACGAAGATGCGTTGGACTACGGAGCCATCCGTCTCAAGCACTACGATTACGATCCTGAAAAATACGCCAAGGCCAGGCTCGACCACTTGAGAAAGATCTTTGGCAGTGTGGAAGACGACGTCTTCATGGAAGCCCCCTTCTACGTGGACTACGGCTGCAATGTCAAGATCGGAAAGCACTACTACGGCAACTTCAACATCACATTTTTGGACTGCACCTTGATTACTCTCGGTGACAATGTGATGTGTGCCCCCAACGTGACCTTCACCACCGCCACCCACCCCACCGACCCACAGCAGAGATTGGATGGCGTGGAATACGCCAAGCCCATCACTGTTGGTAACAATGTGTGGTTTGGTGCTGGTGCCACCATCTTGCCCGATGTGACCATTGGAGATGGTGTGGTGGTTGGTGCAGGTGCTGTTGTGAACAAAAGCATTCCTGCCAACGCTGTGGTGGTGGGATGTCCTGCCAGAGTGATCAAGATCATGCAGCCTTCCGACAACAAGGTGGAGGTGGCTAGGGAGGTGGGCACTGTTGTGTAATATTGATGGTAATTCAATGCAGCTGCGAAAATTCCATCGATAACGAGGTAGTTACTAAGGCGGGTCACAGCGTAAACTAAACCTCTAACATTATATGAATAACGACTCGATTGTGCGAACCATAGGTCCAGATTGGTACAGCCATACCAAATTTTGTACTCCTAGACCTTCTTTCCCGTATTTTATGAGAATAATTCATCCAAAAATACCCCAATATGTTAAATGAGTATGATAGATTATTAAGCCTGAGTCCCTTTGCAAAATAGTGGAACTAAACATAGAATATTACCTTTTATGGCGGCACGCTTCTTGTTGTAGATGTACGTACATTGTTGCATTTTGCAACTTGGAACCATTCCAGGGTTGAAGGTGGCTGGGAGTCACCCTTACTGTTGCCTACCGAAATGAATTTTTAGGAGTGTATGGTTATTTCAACATATTCTCTGATTCAGGGATGGTGCTGGATAATGCCTACCAACTAATTTTTTTAAGATCAAGTTGAAATGTTGAAAAAAATATTCATTTAATGAATTGACCAAACTTGATATAGAACTGCACAATAGAAGAGCAGATAAAGTAATTGTACTCATCCAAATTGCAATAAAGATGGACTATCCTTCTATTGATTGATCAACCACAAAATCAAATAGAGACATTGCGGTAAAATTATAGTTTCGATTAATTTTGTCAAATTTCTACGTTTGTCTTTAAAAATAGATCAAATCTCTGATTGTTTTGTAAATTGACATTTTATTCTATTTGTCCCACATTACCAACGTGAGTTGAATTTACCACCAAAATAGTGTCCACAAGCTTGTTTTTGATTCCTCTTGGTTGGATTTCTCTCTTTGAAAGCCAACACGCCTGCCGGAAATTAATCGAGCTAATCTTAATTTCTTTATCTGTATGATAGTTTAATATTTCCCTGAAGCTGGCACTTAATTTCAGAAATAGCCAGATTCGAAGAAGTTCGTGCAGAAAAACCTCATTCTCCGATAAGTCCCATTTATTCTAATTATTAATGGTGATTTCAGAGCACTGTTTATGATACTACCACAAACCTACATCTTTCTCAGCCAAAAAAGAAACATCCTCACTTCATTACGCCTCGATCCAGAGATTCCAATTGGATCCTCACAGCATTACTGTACCCATTCAGCTCGAAGTCTAGCTAGGATTAAAATTACCTGTCACCAAACCTATAGCTGTCTGGTTCGTACACGACCATCCATTATCAATTCAGATTTACACGTGACGGTAATACACCACAACCACTCCACCACCATGTCCAACGAATGGTCCAAGCCAACGTATCTGCTGTCAGACGTAAATGACTTCATCATAGCCGACGAGGATGTCCCTCCTGCGTACGGACCTGGAAACTCCTCCGCCAATGCCTCAACTTCCACCTCCAACAACACCAACACAGGCTTCAACCTTTTCTCTAACTTTTACACTCCAAAAGTCGATCTATCATCCACATTTGCGCCGTTCACCTCCTCCAACTTGCCAGGTAACAACACCGTTCGTGAGCGTCAGTATACTGGAGGCGACACCTTGGACGAGCCAGTGTGGGCCACTCTCAAGAGAGATTTGAGCCAGATAGGAAGAAGATTGGCAATCGTGATATGGCCAATGCAGTTGTCCAAGCTTGCAGCAGACCAGCAGCTCAAGCTCATTGATTTTGCGGCTTCCAGCGGCATCAGATTGCCCCAGCTGCTAGTGAACAACCGCATGGTGCTCGTTTCGGAACAGCAAGACCCCGAACAATCGTCGGGATTACCGCAGAACGACTTGGTTCTCGAGGGCAACTTGGACTGGGACTTATGGGGGCCTTTGATTTTTTCGTTGATGTTCTCAGTGGCCCTCGGAATCTCTGCTAAGGGAGACCAAACTAACCTGGTTTTCTCAGGTTCCTTTTCGTTCATTTGGGCGTTTTTCATCGTCATAGGGTTGAATATCCAGCTTCTTGGGGGTAGCATCTCGTTCATGTCTGCTATCAGTGCAGCAGGATACTCCTTATTTCCGATAGTGGTTGGTGAATTGATCTGTTCCTTGCTAGTCAAGTGGAAGTTGATCCGGTTGATATTGATGGCAGTCTTGAACTCTTGGAGTATATACTCTGGCGTGTTGAGCTTGCAGTGCTCGGGGGTACTCCCAGGAAGAGTTTTGTTGGCGATCTATCCAGTGGGATTAATGTACACTGTATTGAGTTGGTTGGTGGTTATTACCTAGAATCAGGCTTCATGGGTGGGAATATATAGTATGGCGAGCTCAATAAATGGTTAAATCAATGCATTCTACACAGACCCAAAGGGGAGATTATCCGAAGTTAAGAGAATGGCTCTTTTTGTCACAATCCAAACGGATTGATCGGATATGGCTTTGGAAAATCAAATCATCATGGAATATGATCATGCATGTATCTTTGAGGTGGTTAATACTTGCAATGTGAAAACTACCACTGGCCTAATGGTAGTTATTCCTCTTTTCAGGAAATAGTTATCGATTAAACGACGATTATCAGAATACAGAATGGTTGGACTATTTCAAGTGGATAAAAGCATGGTTTCGCCGTTGATTACTTTTGAATCCCTAACACTTACTTACTATAGGAAGTGCGGTGAAAATTGGCAAAACTCAACTCTTATACTCACTGTTATGTGCGAGAGTGCAGTTAAAGACAAGAGACAGCTGGAAAATTCTTGAAATGGCATAATTCAGATCTAGAGATGTGAAAATACAGACAATATGGCGATATCTGTGTAAATATTCAAAACTAATAATGACAGCATATGCAGTTTCTATTAATATTCAATTATTATGAAGGCATAATGCAATTTCTATAAACTAATATACAGACAATTCTGATGGATGAAAACAAACTATGACGTATTGTTGAGAGGTATGAATCACTTTATATCATGGCGATCATTATGCCCAATGCTACTCCCGGCACGATAAGTCCAGCTTGGATCTTGCCAGAGTTGTTTTTCTTGTCTCCATCGGTCCTAGTGGAATTAGAGCTAGAGGATGATGAAGACGATGAGGAAGAAGTAGAGGAAGAAGCGGATGACGATGCAGATCCTCCAGAGGAGTTGGAGCTAGCAGAACTGTTGGAGCCCGCGTCGGCCAACACGTAGCTGGTGAGGTTAATATTTCCCAAACCAATCCTGCGTTCTTTGACGTCGAAAATGGTGTAATAATTCTTCAAAAAGGCCACACCTAAAACCCAGTTTGCAGCAGGGGCCTTTCCCTGCACCATGGATGCACAGTAGCCGTCCAAGTCGTCTTGGTAGGCTACGCCCTCGATGTCGGCTGCTGTGATATTGAACTCTTTTTCGTCAATGTTGAATAGCACCGATCCCGAGGAATTGCATGGAAAAGCGAAGTTTCCCGAGGTGTCATTTATGAACTTAGACCCGAACATCAACTGGTGGAGATGGTACGCATCACTTGGAGGCAACGCCAATCCGGTGGTTCCTGTGTCGATGACGAATTGTTTGGAGTCGCTGGACTCATTAAAGGTTTGCGCCACGTTGGAGGAGTTTGCAGCTTTGATATTAGTAGCGTTGACGAGCCAATACGATGACGCTTGGTCAGCGACGTCCACGTAGAACATTTCAGACGATGAGGTGAATTTTTGAACCATTTTTTCAGCTTCGGATCCGTACGCGATCAATCCGCCATACGTAGATGGCACTGGCGACGACTTGTTGTTAGAGTCGACGTGTTTGATGGCACGAGGCGACTGGGACGAGTACGGAAGGAAGTACAACCCGAACTGCTCCTTGTCTATCAAATCCTGCTGGTGCAATTGCGAGAGGTAGTTTGTGTTTGCGTTGGGGTCCACCGACGAGGGAATACCCAAAATGCCACTAATGTTGAACCACCAGAAGCTGCGCAAGTTGTCTTTGGTCATACCCACCGAGAAGTTGGACAACGCCTGGGAGCCCCAGCTGAACGACATGTTATTGGAGTCCAACGCGAACAACTCTCCGTCGATCTGCTCGTCTGAGAACTCCAAATGGAAGCTGGAGTCCGTCTTGATGGATCTGGAGTCGTTGAACTTGACCATGGATGCCAGATCACATCCCATTCCGTCGCACGAACTGTTGTACAACCATGTCAACGGACTGCCTGTGTCCAACAACAACGTGAATGATTGGTTGTAGTCGTTGGACGCGTCTGCGATGCTGGGCTGGAGGTAGAAGATGGAAGTGGAGATGTCTGTGTGGAGGATCTGGAGGGTGTCAGACAACTCGAACACTGGCAGGGACGATGGGATCGTGTCTGAGGAGGTAAAGCGAGGAATTTGCCTGCTGCTATCCTGCAATTTGTGGTGCTGGACGGTGTCCATAGTGAGGCCCTTCAAGAGCTCGTAGCACGAGGCCACTGGAAGGAAGAAAGGAGCAAGCTTCATCGTGCAAAGGCTGGTAGATGGTGGATGATGGTGGAGGATGGAATGGTTTTTATGGGTGGTTTTTTGGGCTGGCTAAGGTGTGGATGGTGTCCCGTTCAAAGGGAATTCGGGAGGGTGGAGCAGATGCCGATGCCGATGCAGAAATGCTTGTAGATGGTCGCTAATGCCTGGGACGATGGCATGTTTTGGGCCAGACATTTATATATCTACTCGGCAGCGCAAAGTGACACAATGCGGCGGCCGCAGCCTACTGGCCTCACGTGCGTCAACACCGGTTTGAAACGCGCAGACGAGGCGACACGAGGAGCATTGTTGGCGAGACGGTGGCCAGCAGCAGGAGCGGGTCATGGAGACGAGGCCCCCGAGCACCCCAAGAACCGCTAGCTTGGACCCAAAGATGGCCCCTTGGTGGTCTAAAAATAATTGCACTAAACTCAGGTGTGTGGACGCCCGATGCATCCTACGCAGTCGTGGGACGCACGAAACGCAAACTAAATCATATACGAGCCGCAGAGACGACGGAAGATGCTACCATGGATGGGACTCTCCCAGATAAGCTTGCAATGGATCGATGCCAGTGCTTGGCGCGGGGCGGGCGTTTTGTTCAGGGACCCAACTGCCCATTTCCTATTTGGACAAAATCACAAAACCGAAACAAAATACACACAATCGCGCATAAATGTATGTTTTATGTGTACAAAGTCTAGCTAGCATCTTCGCTATGTCAATGCCTTGTTGTGTACGCAAGGAGAATCGCGGGAGAAGGCACTCCCGAAAGCCCCGATTGAAATAAAAAACGCCTCTTGCTGGCGTGTTGCACTGACGTCAATCTTCGAACAGTGAGGTTGCATCAGACACTGACACGTGATGTGTCAACGCTTAAGTACATCTGAAATGGAATCCATGGACCCCTTTCGTGCTATTATGCAACAGGAGTAGCCAGAACCCCTTGGAAATCCGAATATTCTTTGGGCTGGCCAGAACGTCTAATTTCGGGGCTGAAAATGAGTGGTTTTTCGGGTTGTTTTGGGTGGCTTGGTCCCCCGCAATAATTATTTCGGTGCTGAAGGTTGCTAGAAATGTTGTTCCCCTATTAGTGTAAGCAAACTCAACACTTAGTTATCAGCGTTGGTGGCTATAAAGAAAACAAGATTTTAACGCTTAGTTTATACTATTAGTGTCTGTAGCCTTTCGAGTAGCATAAGGGAAATTAATTGAAGCGACTTATTGTAACCCAAATTGTCTTGAATTTTCTCCGTGTCTCTTTTAGTCACAAATGTGGTCAAGTACATTGGGGAATGGAGCGATTACTCACAATTTCACGATGAACGTTCCTTTAAGTCTATCGAATGAGGAGGACTTGATTAGTCAATTAGCATATTCATATTCGTAGATCTAGAGAAGTTTGAGCATTCTTACTACGGTGATCACGTTTGACCATATTATCACGACTAGAGACGACAAAAAACTTTAAAGGAGTGCAACTTTCCAGAATACTAGGAATCAACAGAGCATTCCTTGGCCCGTGAAAAGGAAAAATATTCATTCTCCAATGGAAAATATTATAATCTACTGACTATAAATCTATTGCAATGGATAATAAACCAGTATGGTCAAACCTTCATAAATTGGTAGTATTATAAAATTATTTAGATTTGAAGATCTTTTACAGCTTGGGGTACAAAAAGGACTCCATTATGGAGCAATTTGTGTTCCATGATGCTTTAAATGATGCTTTAAATGAAGATCTGTGGCTGGAAAATAAAATTTTTACCCAATGTGAAATTTTTCCATTGTATCGCTGATATTTATTCTATGGTCGTTCCAATTGTTATTTTAGTGCGTGTGGATCATTCGTATCCACTAGGCTTCGTCAGAGGACGAAGTTCGGAGGTCGCGTTCGATCCCGCACAGGAAACTTAATGATGAATAAAACGGATGTGAACAATCTCTGAGTATGGCCAAACGGTCGTACATAGATTACAAAACCTGCCTTCCTACTGATAAGTTTTATTTTAGTATGAAAGCTAGATTGTTTTTTTCCAGCGTGCAACTTCACTGGTGAATGCCTACAGTGGTCTATGAATGTATCAATCTTGGCTAGATTGGTTTTCTCAAGGATACAATCCCCACTAGTGGAGTCTACATTGGTGAATCAATATTAGTTGTCTGTGTATTCAATTAACTGGTCTTTTTCCGCCTCTTTGTCCTCTCCATCTTGGCAATCTCTCGGAGATCATCTTCACTAGGCTCATAAATATGCCATATAGTATAATGAGGCAATCCGGCCACTCTATAACCCATTTGCTTTGCCATTTTGCCAAAAGCTTCTGTTTCAGCATGGTTCAAAAACGTGAATGCTGGGAAATGAACTCCCTGGCGGAAAATCTGTGCACGCGCCAAAATGGACACACCTCCAACACCGTCGAGTTCAATAAGCTCATCAGGACTGGCCCTGGCATCACGTATGTATGCCAAGTGGGCTCTATAAGTTGCGTACTCTGCATAACCTTCCACAATCACGTCATCTTCGTCCAAAGTTTTGGCCAATTCTAGAGCAGCTTCCGATTCCAACCATGAATTCAAATCGTATGGCTGTTCGTTGCCCAAAAAGGTAGGCAAGGGTCTCCAGACATTAGGAACAATAACATCGTAGTCATGTTTCATCAACTGTTCGATCACATTTCCGGGACACATCTCGATGTCTCCGTCTCTCCAGTACACCCACGAGTGGTAAGGTTTCAATGCGGCGGAAGTGAGCCAGTTTCTGGCCTTACCCATCAATTTTCTTCTGATCCCCTGGACTTTTACCGCGTGACGGTCGGAGAATCCCTGGCCAATGACCTGGCCGAAGTCCTTCTTGAAAATGGAGACCGATCTGAACGGCTTGCGGTAGCCTTCGTGGTGTGCTTCCGCAGTGTCGTATGCTTTCTTGACGCTTTCCATGTACGCCTGGTCCATGTACAACTTGTACAAGTCGTGGGAGCCCTTGACCTGGCTCGACTGACGTTCCAGCTCCTCCTGCTTCAATTTTTCCACCAAGGTTCCGTTCTGAAGAGCCACAGAGTACTCGAACACCGTCTCCAAGGTTCTGTCATCAGGCGAGCAATCCGAGACCAAAAATGCAATGTCTATGAGGGAATGGTCGTAGGTCAAATTCATCAAGTTGTAGAAGGCCATGGGCAACACATGTTCTGCGTTTCTGAGCGGCATCAAGAAGAGCACCACGTCGCCCTGAGCCAAACCGTCTGCCAGGCCACGGTAGTCGTTGAGGTCGTAGTAGTCGACTTTTTGATTGTAGAACTCTTCAGGCGTCAATGACGGCTCGGGCGTCGCGATTGGTGGTGGTGCTCCGTTGTTTTCTTTGCGGACCCCGTCCTTGGTGACGGTGTAGTGCTCGTAGTCGCTGGTGGGAGTGGCCGGCGACGGCGATCCGAGGAAGAGCCAGTAGAGTACGACCACCGCCACAAGTCCTGCAAGCACCCGGAAGTACTGCGACTTCTTGGTCGACTTCTTGGGCGATAATTTGTTGTAGCTGTTGTTAGTATATGTTGTTGATTTGGAGCCGGAGCTGCCGGATTGAGCGCTGTGCTGGAGCTGCCGCCTTATGCTGATACTCACATCGGTAGATCTGTCTTCTTGCCGTACGTGTCGACTACCATCCTAGCCCACCTTGTTAGTACACGTAGATGGTTTAACAAACTGGATTGATTTTGAAATTTTCGTAGTGCGAGAGGACACGACTGAGAAGTGGCCAGAACGCGTAAGGGGCTGATGGGGGAGAGAGGAAAGGATGGAGGGAGATGGTGCCTCCAGGGAGATTGTGTCGGGAGAGGGGAGAGAAAGAGAGGAAACGGAGGAACTGAGGGACGAGACGGAGAAGACGGAAGGATATGATTAGTGAGAAGATAGCGGACAGCCTGGTGGCAGGCGTAGGGAAGAATGGAACTGCCACAGTCTGTCTCCTACTGTGCGGCTCGCTATTTCCACTACCACATTCTCCCGCGAGCACAGAGCCAGAATTGCCGGTACCACGGACAAGCCTTGCGGGAGGCACTCGCGTAGACCTACTATTGGCCACTAGGAACCTTGAAAGGGTCCAACCCCGCCTCATGTCAGTAGTTAGCCCACGAGGCAGACACAACGCCCATAACGGTGCGCATTGCAGCCGGTTGCACCCAAGCACGGGCACAATGCAAGGGAAGGGTAAAGGGAAGGATAGAGGAAAGGGTAGGGGGAGAAGAACGGAAGTAGAAGGGAAGTAGAGGGGGTAGAGTGCTTGAGGTGGGGCGATAAGTATAAGATGGGAAGCACCTAGGGGAACGTGAGTATAGAGGGGAAGATATGGCTGGATTGTTCGGAACCTCTGACTCTTCCAGCTGAAACGATTTTTTCATTTGAAATTAAATTTTGAGACTCAACCGCGATCGAAGCTTTTAAAATTAGCTCTTACAGCATTGTCGTATGGATATGAAGTATAAGCATTTGGTTTGAAGGCCAATTGATTCAGTGCTGGAGGCCCGCTTCCGAGATGAAAGATGGGATAGTCGCCCAAAAGTCCAGAAATGTTTTCTATCGTCATTTGAATTGGCCAAGTTTAAACAGATTCTGAATTGTTGGCCAATCTCGGTATTCGTCTAACCCATCTGCCTCTACACTTAGATACTGAAACATATATGGGTCAAGCAAAATTTCAGGAGAAATCAATAATTTAACAGTAGTCCAACTGTTCGAGAAAACTTGGGTACTCAATAAACATGGGAATTTAATATTGGTTTTGTCAAGTAATAACCTGTTGATTTACCATTGACTAATTAAGTACACC
Organism: Suhomyces tanzawaensis NRRL Y-17324; assembly: GCF_001661415.1. Taxonomy (NCBI): domain Eukaryota; kingdom Fungi; phylum Ascomycota; class Pichiomycetes; order Serinales; family Debaryomycetaceae; genus Suhomyces; species Suhomyces tanzawaensis. Next base: position 1,214,161 of record NW_017963639.1, read on the forward strand.
TGGGTTCTATCCAACCACTAAGGATAACCAATGCATCATTCAAGCCAGCCGTAAATGCGTTCATCAATTAGCTCTGTAGATTTTACGAATTCTTACCATTTCATCTCGCTGAGAACTCATGCTTTTAGAGATTACCATAGGTAAAGAAAGCTACGAAAGGGCAAAATATAAAATAATTGTTTGAATAACAAGATAGCTTTAAATTAATGCTAGAGGTCTTATTGTTTATCTTGGTGAGTTGCTGCCATAACAATTAAAAATTATTAGATCAAATCGGCTATTGTCACTTTGCTTCTTATTGTTGATTTCAATCGATTACTATTGAAAATGTCTACCCACCCACTTCAACCTTGTTGAAGCAAAGGGGCAAAACAGTAAATCGAAGAAAGTTGTGATTTTGAATTAAGCCTCGTCCATTCCGTTTCATTCATTGTGATTGATATAAGCCTACAAATTATACTTTGAATATTATCCATTTATTTCCTGTCGCTTTTATATGCGCCCTTGTTCTCTTTCATCTAGTTCTTGTGTTCTTCTAATCCGTTTGCCTCAGGATGAAACCACTCGGCCTTCAACACATCCCAACAATCTCTTGCTATCTGGGTAGCGACTTCTTCATTGTCGCCCCGTCCCTCGATGTATACCTTCAACTTTGGTTCAGTACCGGATCCCCTACAGGTAAATCTGACTTGTGCGTCACCTCTTTTCAACACGGCCGTGATCATCTGGGACTTTGGATCCACGGGTAATTCGGGTTTAAAGTCGGGGGTTGAGGACTCATATCCAATGGTCAAATCTCTCCAGTGGATCACTTTGAACTCACCAATGGTCTCAGGGTGGTTGTCTTTAAAGCTTCCACGCACACTGTCAAAGATTTCTTTGGTCTTGCCCAAGTCATTCAACTTGTAGTAACCATTGCACTCCTTAAACCAGCCGTACTTCTCGTAGCCTTCGTTCAACTTGTCGATTGGGTCTATCTGGGAGCTCGAAAACCACTGATCATACAACTGCAACCATATCACCGCAGCAGACACTCCGTCCTTGTCGTTTACCAATCCAAACATGTATCCAATTGCCTCTTCGTATGCGAATGGCACATTGAAGCCCTGTTTCTTGTAGTCAATGGCACGGTTGCCAATCCACTTGAAGCCTGTCAAGGTGTCCTGGAAATGGAATCCCTTCTTCTCGGCCATGGCATTCAACACCTGCGACGAAACAGTCGAGTTCAACAAGTATGTGTTTTTCAACTGGTCTTCGTGTACCACTTCTTCGATAATGTACATGGCAAAAAGAAACCCGATCTCATTTCCGGTCAATTGTCTCCACTGGCCCTTGCTCTTGACGGCAACACTGAATCTGTCTGCATCTGGGTCATTTGCAAGCACGAGCTGGTGTCCGAGCTTGTCAGCTGTTTGAATCGACAAGTGCAATGCTCCCTTTTCCTCGGGGTTGGGGAACTTCACCGTGGGGAAATTTGGGTCAGGGTGCGCCTGTTCGCTGACCACCTTCATTTCGTAGCCACTGAACGAGTTCGAGATACACTTGTCGAAGATCTCGAGTCCCACTCCGTGGACTGGCGTGTAGGTGAACTTGGTAGAGATATTTGGCCTGGTGACCAACTGACGAGTGACTTCTGCCACGTAGGCAGCTGAGGCCTCTTCTCTGATAGGAACCAACAACCCACTCTCCAAACCCTGGGCGAAGTTGGCGGCAACGTCCCACACCGTTTGCAGCCAAGGTTGCAAGTTGGCATCGATGGAGGCAGCAATGCCGTCGTCGTGGGGAGGAATGATCTGACACCCATTGCCGTAGTACACCTTGTAGCCGTTGTCCTTGGCGGGATTGTGGGAGGCGGTGACCATTACACCAGCCGAGGCTCCGTACTTGTCGATGGAGAAAGGCACGAGAGGCGTGTAGACCACGCTAGAGTCGCCACTGGCGCCAGAGGCGGATTCTGGCACTGATTCGTCCGACAACTGGGTCACGCTGCCCAAGTAGTACACCTTGACGCCCTTGGTAAGCGCCACGCTGGCGGTGATTTCGGCAAAGCGCTGCGAGTGGAACCGATGGTCGTATCCCACCACAAGAGATGCATTAGTCTGGCCTGGCTGGTCCAACACGTACTGGACTAACCCCTGCGATGCCTGGAGGATGGTGACGTCGTTCATATGGGCGAAACCCAGCGTCATTTCTGACCGTAAGCCTGCGGTTCCAAACGCGATTCTCGTGGAGAGCTTTTCGTCTAACACTGAGTAGTTTCCGCTGGCGTGGAGCTGCTTGATCTCGTTGATGGAGTGGGGGTTTCTGTCGATGGCGAGCCACTGTTGGACCAACTGGTCCAATTGGGCCTTTTGCTGGCTGGAAAACGACATGGTGGTGGTGAAATCAAACGATGGGATGCCGACCTTTTTTTCTACTTATAGTGCGGAGGAAACATCCATACTTCAGGCACAGAAAGCCGTACTGGTGGTGGGGACAGAATAGCCAAAAGGGCTAGTTTGGGCGCAAAAAGTGAGTATTCCTGCCGAGACGGACGTGCTACAGCTGGCCAGTATTGCTCCACAACTCAAATAGCGACAAAAACATCCGTACTACAATACTTTTGGCTACTACTTCGTGATTAATGTGATGTCTATTACAGTAGTGTACAAAATAGTCCGCGGAGGTGCCGCAGACCGCGGAGATGCCCGCAGGCAGGACTTGGCGAGATGAGACCCCACACCGAGAAAGGCCTTGCACTTGTGGGGAAACGGTACCAGAGGTGGGTACTTTGACCCTTTTACCTGTTAGGAACCGTTAAGGAAATTTAGTGGGAAATACCGTTGAATCGGTTGGAATTTCCTGGAATTTCGCGATGGATCTCGCTGTGGGGTAATCTGCAGTATGGCCGTTATGACAGCCCAACTACTGCTTGAGTATAGGATTTTTAGATGAGTTATTGTAAGCTGTACAATTCGAATTCAAAGGTCTAACATTGTAATCTATTAGCCATGTTTGTGCAGCATCTCATGGGATGTGATGATCGAAAAATTAGGATGAAAATACTACCAAGCGGAACCTGATGGTTCATCGTGTACCTGCCCTAGATAGAAGCTGGCGATGAAGGGGGCCAAAATTAGGAATTTGCCTCTATGTTGCAACAGAGATATTCATTGTGTAGCATTAGGCTCCTGCCATATAGATATTCCAACCAGGGAGCTTCAGCATTCTAGCCTTTTTAATCTGGATTTTAATCGATTATTGACCAGGAAGCTTCGATCTTCTAACCTCCCCGAATCAGAAATTAATCAATTGTTAACAATGCTCTGAAGGTCTGAAGACCTGCAAATCTCCCAAATTTTGAAGTCTCCTCGTTTCTGTTGCCACACATGGCTTGTACACCTTGGAATTTCCCCATTTTTCCAGCTATTCTGCCCTGGTCCCCCTCACAACCCACATCAAACCTATGGCAGAATCTCGTACTCAACCACCTCTGAGTCTGCCTTGACCACACCCACGCTAATTCGACTTTCTTGGTACTCGGGATCCCCATGGCTGGTCAACGAATCAAGGCCAATCACGCCTTCAACCTCCAAGCTCGAAACGCTATCGAGCCATTTCTTGCCTTTTTTCACGTACCTGTGCACAGCGATTCCATTGAAGTCGTAGCTGACGATTACACTGGATGATGGATCGATATCAAAGTCCACCAAACCTTCCAATGGGATGGAGTGCACAATGACGTTCTTTCTGAGGTCCACGATCTCCAAGGCACTAGCATCTCCCTGTCTGGAACCAACCAAAAGCCAGTATCCGTTCAATGCAAACTTGATCCTGGTGACCTCGCTGTAGGTTGTTTCCACTGTAGATACCAATTGGCCATCTGTAGTGTTGTGGATGTGCACCTGCTTGGTGTCGGTACCAAACGCCACCAAAGCACCGTCCACATGAATATCACCCGAGGTCAAAGTGTACTCGACAGGAGGTGCTGTGAACAAAACTGGAGACGAATCTGTGGTGCTGTTGATGGACCATTTGTGTGCAGACACGAGGATATAAAGGTGACGCAAGCTGGGGTGGACGATGATGCTAGTTATGGGTTCTTCGAGGGAATTGGGCCATTCTTGGTCGCCCATGAGGACCTTATTCTTGGTGGCAATCAATGGCCCAAGAGGCCCGTTGTTCACGGCTGTGGCTGGTTCTTTGAGCTCGACCAACACCAGCTCCAGTTCCAGTCTCAAGTCGTAAACCTGGACGCCAGTTTCACCTCCAACAAGGTATTGTTTGGCAGAGGAATCGAAAAATGTTGCAGTGGCCGTTTCAAAAGGCTTTCCGACCACTTTCTTGACAGAAATGCTCAATTCCGCATCTGCTTTGACGGTGTAGGCAGGCTTGATAGACCTGTGGAGCTGGTACAACTCTTCACGGGCCTGGTTGATTTCTTCGACCGGAATGGTGCCAGACAGGCCATTGACGGAGTCGTTCTCGAAATTGCCCTCTCCAATACTGGAAGCCAACTGCTGGAGAGCCTCTCTGGCCTCGTCACGCTCACGTATGGCGTTGGCAGCCACCCTGACGGCTGCGTCCTGGTGGTAAAGCGCAGACAGTAATTCTTCTCTTGCTTTATGGAGCTGTTTTCTTAACGTGAACACTTCGAGAGCCAATGCATCCCATTCGTTCTGAAACGTAGCCAAGAGTGACGGGATGGATGTGGCAGTCACAGGCGGCACGAATGATGGTGTGGTGGATTTGATGGCCACAAGCTCTTCCACTGTCAATGGCTCATTGTTGATAGGATCGGTGGGAGTTGTCGAGAGGTAGTTGATGATATGCTTCTTTTCAAAAACAGAGCCTGATTTCGGCGACACAACCGCTTCGACGACGGGCTCGCCTGAGATGGCACATAACATGGTTGTTTATGGGATTAGAGTGAATGTCTGGAAGATGAGCAGACATTTTGTGGGCCAGCACGTGATGGGAATTAATAGAGGAGAATGGGAAGATGAAGAGGAAATGAAATGTAAGAAGGATTAAGATGAACTGATGGAAAAGGCAGATGGAGACTCTGAACTGGTGTTTTGGCATTTGAAAGATGGACTATTTTCTGGATTGATGACGAAATTCGGAAAATGATGGTAGCGCAGATTTTGCAATTAACAAGTAAGATCTTGTAGTAAATTAAGAGATACCAAACGTTGGCACATGCTTGATCTCCTGTATTTAAGTTGTGTTTTTGGTGCTAATTTATGGTACACTATGTCTTGTTTTTACAAAGGCCAGTTAATTGATGAATCCAGAGTATCACCAAGCGGTTCTTCAATACTCTTAGAAACGAATGGAAACCACCAAACAGGGTTCCTATTGTTTATTCGCTTCTAGTGCTCCTCCTTAACTTTTTGTTCCTGTTCTTTTTGCAATTTTAAGTTATATTTCTAGAGCTATTTCTTTAGGTTTAGCATTGTGATTTTTTTACCGTTGTATTCTTACAAGATATACTTTTATCACCAGAATTAATATTCATTTTTCAGCTCTTTATCTGAAATTAGATAACACTAATGTTTGACCTGGCCGTGATTCTGTTGTGGCATTTTGTCTTCCTCATCTAATCCGAAATCAGTTCTTATTTTATACTCTGAAACACTTCCTCCCATCTCTCTGGCCATCTACACTACAATTGCTTCAGCCACAGAGCATTACGAATTCAAGCATATTTTATCCTACGAAACTTCTGATTTCAAATCCTAATATTAAACCTACCGAAAGAACTAAATATGCACACTAAGCTTCATCACCGCTAGAAGAGTCCTCCTTATGGTGGTCGTGCTTCTCGTGGTGCTCTTCGTGTTGTGGTGGAGGCACAGCTCTATATCTCTTTCTACCAGTGCCGAACAAGCCACAGCAGTGNCCTAACAAACTGAAGATAACCACCAATAACGACGCTACGGCGGCAGACCAGATGTATGCGTAGAAGTTGGTGGACAAGTACGACTTGACTCCGTACTGGTTGGTTGCCTTGTTGACTTCGTTCCTCACGAAAAGGTAGGCTCCAGTAGCCAAGGCAGCAGCCACCACTCCCAACAAGAAGATGGCACCTTCAAAGAGGAAGTTCAAGAACGAAAGACAGCACGAGTGAGGCGACAAGAAGAATGCCACGACCTGGATCACGTACGAGATGAACGCCAACACGATCACCGCTAAGAGAATGCCGAACGACGCCTTAGTGACGTTGTGGAGAGTGGTGAGATCCGACTGGATGCTGCCTGGCAAGTTCAAGGTGTCGTATGTGATGTACTTGAGCAAGACTTCGAGCTCGCTCTGCACGGTGACCGAGATGGTCTTGGGCACGTCGCCAGCCGTGAGCCTGGACGTGATGGTGTTGTTCAACTCGGTCTTGACGAGTTCGAGCGGGTCGAACGCGTAGGCAGCCTTGGGCTTGGAGCACCAGGTGATGTTGATCTTGTCGTTGTTGAACGGTTTGAAGTACTTGCGGAGATGCTGGTCGTAGGTGGCATTGGAGGTCAAAGAGCCCTTACAATAGCCCCAGTATCCGATGGTGTACACGTCAGCAAACCCCAAGTCCTGGTAGTCCAACGAGTTGATGATGTCGTTGATGACTGCCTCCACGGTGGTGAAATAGCCGTTGACGTCGCTGCCGATGGAGTTACCAGAGCTGGGAGAGCCCGTGCTGGCAGCACCCACGTCGCTGCCGATCTGGTTGATGCCCAGCGAGATGGCATCGCCAATGTCTGAGATGGTGCTTCTGGTGTCGAGAGACGTGGGGGAGGCAAGTTTGGAGTTCAGGAACTTGGTGGCATCGAGAATGGCCGAAAGGTTGAGCTGGTTGAGCTGGAAGTCGATCAAGTATGCCTGGGTGAGGTATGACTTGTTGGCGTATGAGCCTGTGATTGCAAATATGGAGAGGAGGAGGGTCCCGAGGGTGAGGATCACGAGGATGGCCCTGAAGAAGGCGAACATGGTGTGTGTGATGTGCTAGACGTCTTCTTCTGGTTTGCTTGTTGGTTGTTGTTAGAGGTGCTAGTTGTTCCTGTCTGTGCTAATTCACTTCTGGCAGGTCAGTCTCTTAAGTACTGTGCTAAATATATCTGCTGCGGATTGCGCACGGATCGGAACTGTGAAACTGACAATGAAATTGCGGCCAGTGGATAGAAACTTGTCGTGACTGGAGCTATGGTAGTGGCTCAGAGACTCTTAGTGACAGAAATATCAGTACTGATTGTGGTAGTGATTATGGTAGTGATTTGTACTGTACTAATTCCCACTAATATTCTAATATTTGTAGTGCCAGTGAGATTCGTTTAGTGGCTGAATGCTAAGACAATTTGACTTGCTCGTGCTACCACCTTGCCATGCCTTCCCCCTCGTGCCTTATATACTCGCCCCCGAATCGTCGTCTACCCCTGACGCCTCTGATCTGGGCCATCGAATGGCTGGTGCATGCCTGGATCAGGAACGTCAGAGTCGCACTACAGAGATGGCTGGCTATAGTGGTTGGAATACGATTATGTAGGTAGTGCGGGTGCGCACACCACCATCGCAACCGAGCTGGTGCTGGGCTGTTGCAGTGACAATGCGATTGTTTGGGGCGTGGCCACATGCTATTGGCTGGAGCAGGCTTCATGTGAGGCGGCTGGCCGTTCATTGTGGGAGAGGCTGAAGTGTGGTCTCCAGGACAATTGGTTGGAGCTGGCCAGACTCCAGCGCACGTCATCGGTTTATCGGTTTGTGGAGTTTCCAGGACGCGCATGCGATAATGGCCAGTGGGACACGAACCTTGGCTGATCCCAGCATGTAGTAGCCTTGGCTGATCTCATGCGATAACCTTGGTTGATCCCGGCATGCGATACTTGTGACCCTATGTCCATTTGTGTCTGGGTTCTGGTGCTGGGCTTGCTCAACTATTGTAGGAAAGGTGTGATTATTTCCTTCCGTCCAGTACCAGGAAAATTCGACTCGGTAGCAGGCTAGTGGTGGGTACTCCCCGGTGGCCATGCCTTCCGACTCGGTTGCAGGCAATTAATGGTATTTCCCTTCTGACTTTCGTCAATTAGCATATCTATCTTTAAGAATCATCTGGGCTATTCCAGCTGGTAGATAAGTCCTATTCTTCTTCTAAGTCGTCGAAACCGTCAAGAAGCTCCTTCTCGAGCTCATCCAAGTCCTCTACTATAGCAACTGGTTCCTCCACCTTTTGTTTTTTGTGAGTACCGTTCGTGGGACTCTCGTCCAACTCGTCGTCTAACTCGTCGTCGATCCTGGGACGCTTGGCTTTGTATGCATCCTTTATGAACGAATCAACAGACGTACTTGTTGTCTTGTCTTCTTCGTCTTCTTCATCCACTCCGTCGACTACATCGTCATCCGGATCTTCGTCATCGCTAATATCAGCAAGGAAATCATCGACTTCTTGGTTTGCATCTTCAAAATCATATTGCTCGAATGGGGCAGTCTCAATAGTTGTGGCTCCAACTACGTTCTTTTCCAACTTTCTTTCCACGGCCTTTTGGTACTTTTCAATGTCTTTTTGGTTCACCTTCCAGTCCTCTGGTTGATTTTGCGAGATCAAGTAGTCTTTCTCGTCCACCTTGCTCCATGTACTCAAACAAGCAAACAACCAGTCTGGGTTAACAATTTTGGCATTGGGCAAAAGTTTACGAGCAACTCTAGCCTTAAAAGTGGGCCCAGGTCCGTTGGCAGAGTCTCGGCATACAACATGGGTAACTTCTGGAAAAACTTCATTCACAACCTCAACGCCAAACTGCTTACACCATATGACAATATCTGCAGAGTTGATGTTGACACCTAACGGAATTATACCAGAAAACAATATGGTGACTCCTTTCAAACAGTTACTTTTCATTTGTGGAACAATTCTAGTTAAGTCTGGTCTAAATTGTGGGTTGGTAACTATGCCTTTCTCAAGTATTTTATAATACTCGGAATGGATGTTGACTAATGCTTTGTTTAGAGAGAACAATTCGTTGTCATCGTCGTAAAGCAAATTCTCGTCCTCATCTTCCTCATCTTCTTCATCCTCCTTATCAGAAGATCCTGGCGAGCTGGATCTGGAATTGCTATCCAGATGAGTTCCATTATGATGTTGGTTATGCAATTGCTCTTGTAATTTAGCTAGTGGGCGATCGTGTTGTTGTTGTTCAATTGACTGGTTTCTTGTTATCGATTGTTCAATTAACAAATTAGTATTATCTTCTCCACCCGCTAACTCCAATATTCTGTCCACGGGAGAAGAAGCATCGGGCGAGGTATCCGTTTCATCCTTTGGTGAAGTTTTTTGTTCTTCCTTTTCAAGTTCTTGTTCCAAGCGAGCAATTGACTTTCTCTTCTTCATGGGCCCTGTCAATTGGCCGTTCTTCTTTGGCAAGAAACTGGAGTTTATATCACCAGTTCCCACAAAGAAGTCATACGGCACTACTTTGATCAAGTTGCTTTCCCATTGCCAAACATCGCCTCTATCATCAATAATCACCACCATAGACTGGTCCACGGGAAATAAACGTTTGAGATTCTTATGGGTCAACGAACCACTTTCGTCTCTGCTGAGAATACGATCACCGAAATATTTGGCATCTGGGTCGATGATTTTGGCAATTGAAAGAGCGTAGTTTCGGGTGGCCATTGTGTAGATATGGAGCTCGTAGAGCTTGGAGATTTCTTCGAGAAATTCCGGCAAGCCTGGCCTGACCTTGACGTAGTACCAGCACTTCGTAGGGGCGTAACGGGGGCCAGTCCAACCAGGGGGCGCCACCACTTCTTCTTCCAAACAGAAGCTTTTCACATCCTTCACAAACGGGTAGTTGGGGTTGGAGGGGTCTCGCTGCCACTCACCCACCGTGGGGTCCACGGTGGCGTGGATGACTGTCTGGTCCAAGTCTACCACCAAGATCAATTTCTTCTCCTCTGCCAACCTGTCGGTAGTACTCTGCTCTATCTTAGTGGCTTCGTCCAAACTGATTTTCAACCCGGTATTGTCGTGGGACATGGAGATGGTGGCACGGTCGTCGTAGGAGTAGCCTGTATAGTCCTTCTCATCCTCGACTGCCTTGCCACACAACGCGCAGAGGCCTCCGTATTGCACCGTGTGGGTGCAAGGTTCCACGATGGTACAGATTTGCTGGCCCTGGTGGAGTATCTCCTGGTTAAGAGACACTGCCACTGCCAGAACCTGTCCTTGTACAGGGCTCTCAAAGCTGCCGATACACTCCACGCGGATTTTGGGAGGCACTTCTTCCTTGGAATTGGGGTCATCTTGGTAGTCCCAGTATTTGTATTTGAGAATGGTCTTGTGCTTGGGGATTGTGTCTCCTGGACGGACGAGGATGGACGACACGATGAGGGGGAACGGCGCTGACGAGGGTAGTGTGATGGGAGTCAGACTCGACATTGTCGCGGGATGGTAGGGTGATGGATTGCGGATGGGAAGGGTGATGGTGGAGGCGTGTTTGTTTATGTGGTTGCCGGAGCGGAACACACGTGACCCGATGAGATGGGTAGGGAGGATTAGGGAGGGAACCGGCGCGCGCACGGCGGTGGGTGGCGTTAGCAGAGCGCTTCACGGAGTGAGGCTGGATGCTAGTGAGATAGCGGATTCCATGGTATGGGAACTGGCGAGACTAAGTGGGTATGTCTATCCCCGAGGCAGCGATGTGTATGTTCTTGCCAGATCCAGTTATTGTAGTTGTGTTTGCTGCTCCTGTTGCTAGTCCATTATCTTGTTCGTCTCGCTGGGTCTAGCGGTGTCTCGCTATTTGTGTGGCGCCCGTGCTAGCGGCGGTGCGAGTGATGGTGCAAGATAACTAAACTGGTTGGATCTGTCTAGGAGCGATCTATTGTTGCCAATTATTGGCTGGCAGGGTTTCTCACTGGTTAGCCGTGCCATTGGCCAGGCTTTCTGGTTGTAATTGCTGTCTGGCAGGATTTCCATTGCCCGTGGTGCTTGTGGTGGTATCCCTTTGGCCTGTTGCTCGTACCACCTGCTGTCTAGCTGGTAACCTCGTGCCATTGTTCAAGTAGCTTCCTCTTGCCCCCGGCTGCTGAGATTTTCTCTGCCATTGGTTGCCTAGCGAGTATGCTGGTGCCAATCGAAAGATATTCACTCTCGTGGGCTCCTTGCGCTATTTATAGACAGGAAATTCCTGGTGCCATTGGCCCTCTAGAGCTACCAGTCCATTGGCCCTCTAGAGACTTCCAGTCCATTAGCAGCCTAGCGATTTTCACTGCTATTGGCTGTCTAGCGGATCAACTGGTGCCATTAGCCTGCGTAGAGATTTCCCTCGCCATTGACCTCCCTGAAGACCACTGACATTGCGGGCTGTTTTCACCGTTAGTCTAGGAATTTCCAGTACCATCTCCGCTAGCGACCTCCTCGTGCCATCTCCGCTAGCGAACTCCTCGTGCCATCTCCCTTACCTATTCTCGCTATTCACTTTGCAGCATTTCTCGCGCACCAATCGCCAACTATCACCACCACCACCAACACCAACACCATTACTCCATGGCCTTTCCCACAGACAACCACTGTCACCTTTCGGTACAGTGCACGGAGGACACCGTCAAACGTCTCGCTGGTAAGCTCACCCAGAACTCTCCCACCTTCCATGTCATGTCCACCTACGCTGGAGACCTCGACCTTCTCGACCAGCTCCTCGACCAAGTTCCTGGACCATCAGTGGTGCCATACTACGGCGTTCATCCGTGGTACAGCCACCTCTTTACCACTCGTCGTCCCCACGGCCAGTCCGGTGCTGACTTCAAACACACTCACTACTCCTCCATCATGAATCCTGCTCCCCCGCCCCAGTTGTTGGAGGTACTCCCTGATCCCATCCACATCGACGACCATTTGGAAGTGATCCGTGGCCTCATCGAGAAGCACGCGGGTCTCGAGTATGGCATCGGCGAAATTGGCCTCGATAAACCGTTCCGAGTCCCTACCAATGGGTATTTTGGTGCTGTCGCCGAGGACGACGCAGAGTCAGGGCCCAAATTAACCCAATGCAGAGTCTCCATGGACCACCAGGTGCAGATTCTCGAAAAACAGCTCCAGTTGGCTGATTCGCTAGGTGTGAAGGTATCGGTGCACTGTGTCAAGGCCCATGGAGCCCTCTACGACTCCGTGAGCAAATACGCCAATGTCAAGGTGATCCTCCATTCCTACAGCGGGCTGGTAGACCAAGCTAAAATCTGGATCCGAAATTACAGGAAGTCGGGGCAGAGCCTTCAATTTTCGTTCTCCAACTGGATCAATGGGGTTCAGAGCAAGACAGAGTCCCTCTCGCAAATTGTAGACAGTCTCGAAAAGAATCAAGTGTTAGGAGAAACTGACATGCTGATCGACGAGTGGTTGTTAGAAAAGGAAGATGAATATTGGGCTGGACTCAATGAAATATACCGTAAGATAGGAAAGAAATAGACCAAGACATTTATAGAGGAAAGAGAATCAAATTTAGCCATCAGATAATTTTACTGAAGTTTGAATCCCACGATACCATCGTCAAATCCCCTACGGTCTTGCTACGAAGGGAAGATAGGCTGTACTCAAAGAAGTATACCGTAAAATAAGGATAAATAATCTGAGACAAACCCCATACATTTACAAGATATATTTCACTGATGTTTAAGCAACATCAGAATATCCACCAGAGACGGGGTCAGCTGACTTGTAACTCAAGGGCTTATTAGACCAGCGGAATTCTCCGGGTGTATCTGGTCAAACACACAAAACAACTACCAGGTTATGTGACGTAATATTTCCATCAGTTCGTCCTGCCCCGGGACAAGACCTATTCTACAAGAATTTGCAATCTGCCTGCCCACGCCCGCAACCATCTTGAGCCTGGGCCGTGGCTGGGGCGCGTGGTCCATCTACCCGAGACACCCCCGGGATCCGGGGTAACTCATGTGAATTGCGGAGCATTCCAAACTACAGCCATTTCTAAACTTGGTTACCTAATTTTATTACGTACAGGATATCTACAATCTGGACTTGATGATATCAACGAATTCTGGCTTCAAAGAAGCACCACCGACCAAGAAACCGTCGACATCGGCCTTGTCCTTGAATTCGACAGCGTTCTTACCGTTGACGGAACCACCGTACAAGATTCTGACTTCAGCAGCTTGCTTTTCACCGATGGTCTTGGCCAAGTGGGCTCTGATACCCTTGTGGGTTTCTTGAGCATCTTCTGGGGTGGCAGCTAAACCGGTACCGATGGCCCAGACTGGTTCGTAGGCAACGACAATGTTGGTCCAGTCAGAGACGATCTTGGAGACGGCGTCCAATTGTCTGGCAGTGACGTCCAAGGTAACACCGGACTTTCTTTCTTCCAAAGTTTCACCGATACACAAGATAACGGACAAGCCTTGTTCCAAAGCGAACTTGGTCTTTTCAGCAATGAATTCGTCGGATTCCTTGATGATGGTTCTTCTTTCAGAGTGGCCAGTCAAGGTCCACTTGGCACCCAAGTCGAGCACTTGGTTTGGGGAGATTTCACCGGTGTAAGCACCAGAGGCCTTGTCGAAGACGTTTTGGGCAGACACCTCGACGGTCTTTTGCTTGTTTTCAGCCACAGCCACGGAAATGTATGGAGCTGGTGGAGCAACCACAACTTGGACAGCAGAAGGCAATTCGGCCTTGTTCAAGTTGTCGATGATTTGAGCAACGGACTCCTTGGTACCGTTCATTTTGAAGTTACCTCCGACGAAGAATTGACGAGCCATGTTGTATGATAATTGATGGTGATAGTGGTTAGATGTGTGGGCGAGCTATGCTTTTATAGCGGGATCCGAGGCTCCGTGGTTTGCGCACGCCCTCCCACCATCGGGCCATGGTCCTTCGGATGCTGCGTGGTATGACGTGTACAGGGTTCTAAGTTGAAAGGTATCGTTGATTTTGTGGACGTGGTTGGAGGGATGCAATTGCAAATTCTACGTCTATTTTGCGCATTCTTTGGTAGCAGCAATACTAACCAGGTGCCTTTCCGGATCCACAACCAAGGCTGGCAATCTAACGGCCACTATCCACAAGCAGCTCCTTACTATTAAACTCACTTTGATTGTCGGTCTGGAAATTGGCCCTCCCGTTGGACTGGCCCTTGGCCTGTTCAAATGCTTCCTTGATTTTCTTGTTCTTGTCTCTGTTATACTTAATGGCCAGTCGCTGGGCCTCGATGATGCTGTGAATATCTAGGTCGTCCGGTTGGGACAACTTGTTTTTGGAGTTGAAGCTGACCTCTTCTCCCACCTCCTTGGTAATCTCCTCGTCGATTTCACTCTCAGGCAAGTCGTCCCACGTCAACAACGGCGTTTTCAAAGCAAACTTGCCCGACTGTGGGTCCTGTTTCATGATGAGGTACTGGCAGTGGGGTATGTTCTTCAAGGACTCGAACTCCTCGTAGGTCCATCGGAACCACTTCATGAGAAACACCCGTGCCCAGATGCCATGGGTGACCAACACGAGCACATTGGGGAAATCGTCCTGCTGAAACTGTCTGAACAACGACTCGTTGAAACTAGCCACACGGTCGTACACGTCGGCGGCGCTTTCCCCGTGAGGAATCCTGTAGAAGAAGTGGCCATAGTGGGCTCTTTCTTCCCATATTTTCTCCATAGCCTCGGGAGTGCTTTGGAAGTTGCCAAAGTCCTGCTCTCGCATCCGAGGCTCTTCGTAAATGCTGTAGTCAATGTCAGGCACGTCTTTGATGCCGTTGACGATGTTGTGACAAGTTTGTCTGGCTCGCAAGTAGGGTGAGGTGTAGAAGAGGACGGTTTTGGACTTCTTGGAGTCCTTGAAGCATGGTTGCTCGAAGAACTGCTTCAAAACGAGTCCAGCATCTGTGGCTTGCGCCTGGCCCTGCTGGGTCAATGCAACGTTGTGGTTGGGGGTAAATCTGTTGACGGACTTGTCGCAGTTACCCTCTGACTCGCCGTGCCTTACTAGTAAGATGTACTGGATGTTAGTATTGTTGTAGGAATGCGATGCTAAGTGACTTGTGGGGTGTTTCAGTTGCAGGCTAAGGGTCGTGGACTAGTGGGATGTTAATCTTGGAGGCACTAAATGGACTGGTGATGGTGGATCATTTGGTAGTCCTGGTGGATCAGCAGGTGGTGACTAAATGCCGATCTGGTTGGTTGCTGGTTCGGTGGCACTAGATCATATTGTGGATCACCAAATGCTCTTGATCTGGTGGTTTGTGTATCCTTGATGGTGGATCACTGATGATCAACTCGTTGGATCGACACTACGTCTTTCCCCTCTCTGGGTGCCATCCTCATCCCTTCACAAAACATACGCTATGGTGGTCTCCTCATCCCACCAGCTGGTCTGCTGGACCTCCACTGAGCCTTCTTATCTGGCTGATTTGCGTGGCAAAGGTGCTTATTTAGGGGTGAGTTGGTGGCGCAAAACATCCCCACCACAACACTTCCTTGCCTGTATCTTGCTGCTCCATTCCGTGCTGGCCCTGCTTGTATCCGTACTCACTTTTGGTCTAGCCATAGCGGTGTAGTGTGGCGATGTTTGGGAATAATGTTACTAATATAGTGTGCTCATCACCTGACTAATTGTGTATTTGGAGGTCCTGTATGGCTGAAACCAGATCGGATGCGAATAGGCGATAAGATCGAGGGGACGAGAGGGGCTGTTAGGAGAGGCGTGGCGAGTGTGGTGGCCGGTAGCTCCCCCCAGTAGAAGGGGTGCTTAGAAGAGGTGTTGCGCTGCTGGGGTTTGACTACTGGAAGTTCTCTTTGTGGGGGTTCTTATGGATGTAGTGGAGCAATTGTCAAAATGGAAAATGAGCATCCAGTGCGTGGGTGCAAATCGCAACCAGTGCCAGTAAGAGGTAGAAAATAGAGCAGGAGGTATAGATGAGTAAGGTAAGGGGTGGTGTAGAATGGTGGTGAAGGATGGTGGTGATGGTGGGTCTGTTTTCCGGTCACATCTGGTTGCTACCAGAGGTGCAAGACCTAAAGACCGAAGTAAACTGAAACTCCGAGAGGATACGAGAATTGCCATTTGGGGCACCAAGAGCTCTCCTTAAAACCGGAACTACTGGAACTGCCAATTTTATAGGAATCTGGAAGGATGCACCCCAATAATCTCATACTATTCCCTATAGACTGTAGATTCACACGGCAATGTAATGTATGGAGATCGTCCACCCTGCGATGTCAATAATTTGTTAACCGACTTTCCCCACACTCTATTGTTCCTGCCATATTCCACCACTATTCCTACCAGCCGCTAATGTCAAATCCCACTTTCAAATTTCCCACCCGATTCCCATCGGATCTGATACAGGGGCACGAATTGGGCTCAAACATGTATTTTGTCTGCATCATTAGGTCTTGATTCACCACTCGTCAAAATCCCAGTTTTCCTTGGAATAAATTTCTGGTTGTACAATTATCTTGCCTACATTTCGTTTATACCAAAGCACCAACTTCTTGGTGCATCTGATCTTGAATTCTTTACTAATATTAAAACTCACTATGACTCTCAGATCTAGATTTTAGCTTAAACTTCTCTAACCAATTCCCTCTCCAGTTGATAACGCTCCAAATTGATCTTTCACCTTCTCATCTCCACAATCGCCAAAGATCTGGATACCATTGCAGCAACTAACGTCCACATCCTTAAGTTCCCGACGATCTTTCACTACCGCTACACGTTATCTTATCATTGTATACTACTATACACACTATACCTAATTGGCATTAGCAGTGAGCTTTCTCTCAATGGCAAAACTCTTGGTCAACTCCTCGTCACACTTCTTGAGAATGTCGTCAGCTAAAACATCAATAGCGTGACTGTGCAACATGTTATTATATCTGGATGGCTCGTTTGGCAATCTGAAAATGGACTTCCATTCCTCGGTGTCCAATTCCTTTTCTCCCCTCTTGGCTCTTTCCAAGTTTTCCAACTTTCTCTGCTGCTTCCACTGGGTGATCTTGGATTGCTCCTTCTGGTGCTGTCTCTGGTAGTAGTTGAAGTTGTTCTGGTCGTAGTTGTACGAGTCAACTTGGCTGTATAAGGATTCCAACAATTGGGCGGTGACGTTTTGGTTGGAGGACAAGTTCAAGGTGTCGAATTCGTTTTCGGAACGGGGTTGGTTCTCGACGTTGGCCAAGTAGAGGTTGACCAAGTTTTGGTTACGGATGTTGATTGGAATGTCATCGAAGATGTTGAGGTACGACAACTTGTGGTTTTCGAGATCACGGGATTTCCACTTACCGTCCAAGTAGGTGGTGATGAAGCTTTCAGATAATCTCAAGGCACGGAGATCGACTTCCTTACCGATGGACGACATGTTGTGGACAATGATGAAGGCATTCTTGTTGGTCAATTGTTGTTGGACCAACCCGTCAACCAATTGAGAGGTAACGAAGTTACCAGAGATGGTGGACTGGAACCATCCTTGGAATTCGACACCGTAGCCCAAGCTGCTCAAGCTGTCCAAGATTTCCTGTTGGTACTTGGCACCGCTTCTGGACTTGAAAGAGCCACCTTCGTATTGATCTGGGTAAGGGAATGGGTAGGCGTGGGTGATATCTATGGAGCCCTCATCATCTTCAAATCCGAGAAGAGATCCAGAGAAGAGGGAAGGGTAGTTTTCTGAGGTGTGTCTGATTATGGACAACAACACAGACGATTGTACCGTAATCGTGGTGGCAGTAGGTGGTGTGTACTTGCTAAGAATGTTAGTATGATGTTGGTGCAAAGACTTGTTATTGGTCTCTGGAAAAGGGCCACTCATGGTTGACGAAGACTTGATAATGCTTGGGAGTTCTTAGACACGAAAAACCCTCATAAGTGTTTTTTTAAGGCAGTGATATGAGATTTCATTACAGATCAACTCATTTCTTGTGGTTTTCGACTGATGATGACCGGGAAAAGAAAATAAAAAGCAGCTATTGTTTTATGAAGCTCGTAGTACAACTTATGACCCTTCATGAACCTTCCTTCAAAGTACATACCTTAATTTGGTACTCATGATTAGTGCTGTAACTGTATAGTGAAATTTTGGTAAAATTTTATCGCGAGTGGAAGAGTGATTACGTACGCCATTACGCAATCTGACTTGTCAACAGAACACATGAATGGACACGAAAATGGGTCTATACGTGGGTGAAAACCACTCTGACATAGCTTTTGACTCTGGTGACGTATCGTTACATGCTATGGCTTCCTTTTTTATCCTCTTTTGGTAGATCTGATCGGAAAATGATGTACATCAATGTCATTATGGCTCTTCTATTAGACTAACCAACCAACTACTAGTTTCTTGACGTATTCTGCCGACGTAGACACTACAAGGTCGATTTTGAATCCACTCTACAATAAGGGATATGGATCAATCCACTCCAGAACAACACCAACTGAGTTTCCAGCTTATGGGCTCGCCGTCAATTACATGGCCCCATAAACTGATAATCCACATCAAGATGTAATACCACACAAGCCTACTTACCCATAAGCTCTCTAACCCTCAATAAATCTTATTATCCGTTGTCCGTATCCCAAACTCGATTTTGATTACGTAATTTCTGACTAGCTGTCACATGACTCATCATCGCCAAAATTTTCCAGATTTCAACATCTCACAGATATCAACCTCTATACAACCACTATGTCTGAAATGGCTGAAGAAGTTAAGCAATTATCCGAGCAAGTCCAAAAGACTTACCTTGACGATGTCACTGGTGAGCAAGTCTCCAAGACTGAGCTCAAGAAGAGACAAAAGGCCAGAGCTGTTGAAGCCAAGAAGGCCCAGAAGGCTGAAAAGGCTGCTGCCAGCGCTCCAAAGGTCGCCAAGAAGACTGACCAATTGGCTGACTTGAACCCAAACCAATACTTCGAAATCAGATCCCGTCAAATCGAAGAATTGAGAAGAGCCAACAATGCTGGTGAAAGCGAATTCAACCCATACCCACACAAGTTCCAACGTTCTTTGAGAATCCCTGAATACCTTGAGAAGTACGGTGACTTGAAGAGAGGTGAAACCTTGAAGGACATTGAAGTCAACATCACCGGTAGAATCATGACCAAGAGAGAAGCTGGTTCCAAGTTGAAGTTCTACGTTCTCAAGGGTGACGGATTCCAAGTCCAAGTCATGGCCCAAGCCCAAGACGTCGCCTCCATCGAAGAGTACGAGAAGATGCACGAATACCTCAGAAGAGGTGACATCATTGGTGTCACCGGTTACCCAGGTAGAACTGCCCCAGCTAAGGGTGGTGATGGTGAAATCTCTGTGTTTGCTACCTCCGTCCAATTGTTGACTCCTTGTTTGCACATGTTGCCAACCGAGCACTTCGGGTTCAAGGACCAAGAAGCTCGTTACAGAAAGAGATACTTGGACTTGGTGATGAACGACTCTGTCAGAGACAGATTCAAGGTCAGATCCAAGATCATCTCTTACATCCGTAAGTTCTTGGACGACAGAGACTACATTGAAGTTGAAACTCCAATGATGAACGTCATCGCTGGTGGTGCCACTGCCAAGCCCTTCATCACCCACCACAACGACTTGAACATGGATATGTTCATGAGAGTTGCTCCAGAATTGTTCCTCAAGGAATTGGTCGTTGGTGGTATGGACAGAGTCTACGAAATCGGAAGACAATTCAGAAACGAAGGTATTGACATGACCCACAACCCTGAATTCACCACCTGTGAATTCTACGAGGCCTACGCCGATGTTTACGACTTGATGGACATGACCGAATTGTTGTTCTCCGAGATGGTCAAGGAAATCACCGGTGACTACAAGGTGCCATACCACCCAGACGGCCCAGAGGGTGAGGAATTGACTTTGGACTTCTCCAGACCATGGAAGAGAATCAACATGATTGAAGAATTGGAAAAGATCTACAACGTCAAGTTCCCATCTGGTGACCAATTGCACACTGCCGAGTCCGGTAAGTTCTTGAAGCAAATCTTGATCGACCACAAGATAGACTGTCCTCCACCATTGACCAACGCCAGAATGTTGGACAGATTAGTTGGTGAATTGGAAGACGCTTCCATCAACCCTACCTTCATCTTTGGTCACCCACAAATGATGTCTCCATTGGCCAAGAAGGACAGAAAGATCGACGGTTTGTGTGAAAGATTCGAAGTTTTCGTTGCTACCAAGGAAATCTGTAACGCTTACACCGAATTGAACGATCCATTTGACCAAAGACAAAGATTCGAAGAGCAAGCCAGACAAAAGGACCAAGGTGACGACGAAGCTCAATTGATCGACGAGACTTTCTGTAACGCTTTGGAATACGGTTTACCACCAACTGCTGGTTGGGGTTGTGGTATCGACAGATTAGCCATGTTCTTGACTAACTCCAACACTATCAGAGAGGTTTTGTTGTTCCCAACCTTGAAGCCAGACACCAAGGCTGACCGTGAAGAACGTGCTGAAGAAGGTGCCAAGGATTAAATGCACTGAGCCAGCACATAGTATTTGTAGAAGGAGAAGACGACGTATTATATAGTACTGTTTGTCTACTATCTGATGAATTTACACACTTGTTATTTAATTGTAGTTCTGTGCACATACGGGGCATTGAATTTACACACTTGTTATTTACTTGTAATTCTGTGCACATACGGGGAGTTGTCGCTGACATCGGTGGTATCCAAGGAAACCAAAGCCTCTCTTTGAGCTACAACGGCATCTTCATAAATCGTAATTTAGGTAATTCACTTCTAAGCTAGTGTTATTTTCCCAAATACTAGCTTGCTCAAACTACAATCACCCCCTAGTAATACATCACTATCATGCTGATTATTTATTGAATGCTGGGTTGCAAGTTTAATTCGCTCGACTCGCTGGAATTGCTTGCTCTTAGCTTGCTAAAATACACTATTATACATCACCTTCTAACCAAGTCTCCTCTTCTCTTCATCTCCAATGCTTTCTTGTATGGTGGAGCGGTGGGCATCTGCACAGGCACCAATTCTCTTTCCTTTCCTGGTCTGTACGTGGCATCTGAATCGACGTCGTTCAAGTCACCTGTGGCCAAAAATGTGCCTATGGTCCTGCCTTCGTCCACAGGGAAGTCCAAATGCTCCAAGTTGTCACTCTTTCCGATCCCAGCACCTTCAAAGAACTCTTCGGTGGATTTATTCAATTCCAACTTTGGTTCCCAGTTCTTGCTGGGCTTATAGCCCAAACACACAATGAAAGCCTCTAGCGAGGTACCTCTTGAAGACCTGGGCTTTGCACACACAACTCTTTCAAACAAGTAGCTCAACTGGCTGTACAACAAATCAATGTCCCTTCCTCTGAAGATCTTGGCCACGAAGGTACCTCCAGGCTTCAAAATGCATGTGGTCAATTGTAATGCAGACAAAATCAATTGTGCCTGAATGTACTCGTCAAGATCGTGCAATCCAGTGACATCAGGTGCACCATCACTGCAAACAAAGTCTGCTGGCTCACCACCAAAGGTGTCAAGGATCTTGTGGAGAGTCTTTGGATGGGTGATGTCTGCTTGGATGCAGGTGACCCCATCTATTGGGGTCATAGGCTGTAAGTCCACAGCGACAATCTTTGCGTCTTCTTGCTTCTGGTTTTGGAATAACTCTCTACTTAATACTTGGGACCAAGACCCCGGAGCTGCACAGAGATCCACCACTCTTTTCACACCCTTGAAGATCTGGAACTCTTCGTTGAGCTGGAGGAGCTTGAACGCTGACCGCGCTCTCCAGCCTTCCTCCTTGGCACGACGGTAGTAGATGTCACGTTTGTCCTTACTGGATTTCCCCATTTTGGTTGGTGATTCAAGTAGCTAGACCCATCTTAATAATTTTTCATATTGGTGCGCGCACACGGCGATTGCAAATGAGGAGATAACAAGCCAGTACATTTTATCTGTTTCAAGCAGCAGTAGAGCAGACTCAGAGGATACAAGGGTCACTAGAGGGTGCTTTGATACCATCTGCCATCAAAAGTCTGCCATAACGATTATTCTCGTGTTACTAGACTAGTAACTCCAAATACTAAAACTGGGGTTTAGAAGCCGTAGCAGTGGTCCCGAGCAGCCCAAAGAGCTCCAGTAGCAGCACCCCGGTACTTCTATATCTTCCAGCGAATCACTCTCCCATACTTGCATTTTCCATCGATTTGCAATCCACAATGGAAACCAACCATGGTCTGGTATCCTCACCCTCACGTGCCGCGCTCCACATGATCCAGTGGTCCATAAAAAAATTCTTCGCTGAACATTCAACTCCAACCATGCTTCCCTCCATCTACAGAAGGTCGCCGGCCTATATAAAGAGAGGGCTCACTACCTCTACTGCCACCCTCCAAAATATCGCCAAAGGCTCCCAAAAATCCAAGAAGTTTCTCACTCCAGAAGAGCTTACCCAAGCTAAACAATCCGAACAAGTTGAGGAGGCCATATATCAAGAAGGGTTATTGAACGGAGAATTCAAGTATGTTCCAAGATACTTGAGTGCCAACAAGGTGGACCCTGTGACTTCCAGACCTGTGCCTATAAATGTCGAGCTCCTCAAGTACAAGCCAATAACTCTCCCTCAAACACACGGACACCAAGTCGCCAAGCTCGACTTGAAAGGTTACGACGAAGATAACTTGATCCGTGCATCCGAGTTCGCTGCTAGAGCAGCCTACTACTTGGGCATCCCCACCTCCAAGGTTACTACCAAAAAGACTGAGAAGAGGTTATATACCGTCATCAAATCCCCATTCGCTCAAGCCAAAACCAAACAAAATTTCCATAGAGTCACTTACCACCGAGAAATCGTGGCCTACGATGCCAACCCGGAAGTTGTTGATTTGTGGTTGTCTCTCATCAACAAACACGCCTTGAGAGACGTCGACTACAAGGGTACCGTGACCACATACGAAGCATTGGACTTCAACCAACAATTGGACCAATTGACCGAAAAGGAAGTCAAGTTACCAGAAGCATACGACGACGTCAACGATCCAATCGCTGCCAAGGTCCAAGAATTGTTGAAGAGTGATACTTTCAAGAAATTCCTTAAGGAATAGTGTATATAGACTTCATAAATGAATGTATAAAGTAATCTGATAGAGGTCCAATCAACCATATTCCATGTATATTTGGGATCTTCCACTCTACTCTATAGAACAAGGAGATTTCTAATGCTTGGAAATTTCTGCCCTACTCAATGAAAATGGAAAATAGGGATAAATTGCCATACTTGCCACTTTTCGGCGCATGTTCCAGTTGCCATGGAAATAGTACTGTCGGGACCATCCGGGCTAGCTAGCCGTATACGTCCCAATCTTCCTCTTCCTCTTCCGAATCCTCTTCTTTAGCCTTTCTCAACTCCTCTTCTATCTTCTCTCTGCGCTTTCTGTCCAACTCCATAACGTCGAACCGGCACAACGGGCAGGTGGAGTTCACCTTCAACCACGGACCTATGCACTCGAGGTCAAATATGTGGTCTTTGGTCTTGGATCCATGCTGGACGCCACAGGGCAATTTCACCAACAATGGATACTTATCGTCGATGAATCTGTTGGTGCAGATAGGACAGTCTGCTGTGTCTTTGTTGGGCAACTTGTTGATGGGAACTCTCTCCAAAGTATCTAGAAACTCGGGTGGAACACCCTTCGATTTGGCCTCTCCGAACTGTGGTGTGTCCTCCAAAGTCTGGATAAGTTCCAATGCCAAGGTCGACCCTTCCTGGGTGTTTAAAGTCCTCAACGCATTGGTGTACGACTCTCTGTCTAGCGATTCCGTGGTCTGGTCCTGGGTAAGGAATGACTCAAGAACTGATCCTAGAGTTTGGTGGGATCTGGAGGGGTTGCTAGCTGTCCGGGAGGGTGCAGCCGTGATGTTATGGTCCTCTGTGTGTTAGTCGTACCTTTGAATGCTTTGGTGGCACTTACCTTCGTAAGTAGACATCTTGATTTGCCATCGTTTTCAGATCCAGCACCAGTAAATTGTCGCGAGGTTAGCGGTAGCTCCCGCTGGCATGGTGCGAGTGCGTCGGGGAGTAATTGCGACAGCTAGTGCCACACCAGCGGTAGATATCCCCTAATCCATGCCATAAACATTCCAGTGACTAAATTTGATCCTTCCAGGCGCACCATCTGAGTCCTCATTGTGTACATTGACTTTATAAAGGAATTGGATGGCAATTGCGTTTCTAGCTGCTCGCGTGAGGATTTGAAGCTAGCGACAAGTACTTCGGTTTCCCGCACCATCTGAGACAATCTCTCGCTAGCTCTCACTAGCCTCATTGGGCCCGATTAGTTTTCGTTACCAGTAAACTTGAAGTTAAGCGTAAGATCGAAAGGGATTCCAACACAATCACTTAGTTCTTTTCTTATAAGCCTTGAGTTCACGAATTGACCTCTCTCCTCCAATCTTGGAGTTTCTGGTGGCAACTCAATCTGCTCAAATCCATAATTTAGCGAGAATTACATACTGTTGAGAGACTCTTCTCAAAATCAGCCAGTTGCTCTCAGTCTCCCTTCGATTCTTGGACTGAATTTCTTCAATTCTTGACGGATATGCCTCCAAATCTGGCTACAATAAGCTACTACAATTATCGAACCGCCTGTCTATTATTATTCCTATACAATCTCTTTTTCCTTGAGTTCCTCAGATGAATCGTCTTCCTCGATTTCATTCTCTTCGATTAAAGTCGCCACGCTGGTGATATCCTTGCCGCCAAATTCGTTGTTTGTACCGGTAAACGTGTAGTTTCCGAAGTATGAATCCCCCGAGTCCAGTGTGAGCTTATTTAAGTACAACGGGGTCATCGGGGGGTCCTCTAGAGGTGTCTGCACAGGCACCAAGTTGGGTGAATCGTGGCCTGCAGAATCCAACGGCACTATGGTGGTAGTGTAGTTGAAATTTTCAGCGTTGGGTTGCAATGAAATGTACATACTCTTCTTGATGTTTGCGTGGTCTTGGCCTTGTGTGGAGGGGGTCTGGGTCTGTATTTGTGGCTGCAGCACCGTCTGATTTGGGTTCTGGTTATTCTGAGTTTGGTACAAGTATGATCTCGAATTTCTTGTTAGCGAATTAGACATGGAACGGGGTGGAGTCTGTGATGATAGCCAGAAACGTGATGGCGAGCCACCCAAGGACGTTGGGTCCAAGTTGGGCGAATCTGGGACAATTATGTTGCCCTTGTATGTGGAATTAATGGGTATGCTTTGCGAGGTGGAGTGGTGTGATTCTTGCGAGGTCTGAGGAGAGATCTGCTGCATATGCGGTCCGGCAGGAGGAGGGGATGTAAATCTTTGGTATGGCTGGAGTCTGATCTGATTCAAGTGGGTGATGGAGTTGCGGCTTGGAATTGCGCTGTAAGAGTTCTTGCGATCGACGAAAGCCTGGGGTTGATTTATGACCGGTTGTGTTTGGAACAGCTGGAAGTGTTGCTGGAGTTTGGACAGAGTCTGGGAGTCCTTTGTGGAGCCTATGAGGGTGGAGTCGAGGTCGTTCTGAAGGTTGTTCAACGACAAGAGCGAGATGGTGGAGGAGGACGGGATTAGTCTCCCGTTGATATCTTTGCCCACCGAGCTGGCGAGGAGCTCAGGCTCAGGGTGATCGTCGGTGTAGTGCTTCTGGATGTCGATGTTTGCTGGGGACGGCCTGTCGCCGCCGTCAAGCGAGAAGTGGGCCTTGGATGGGGGGTGGTAGTTGCGGTTCTGGGCGTAGCCGTAGGCAGCCCTCTCGCTTGCTAGCGACGACGACAACAACGACTTCTTGGGCAGCACGGGGTGGCCACGCTGCGACGGCTCACTGGATGGCTCGCTACGGTCCACAAGGGTCAAGTTGTCCATGGTCTTATCTATGTCTGAGTTGAACGACATCATGGTCGCTGGGAAGACGGGCTTGCGGGCAGACTCGGATGAGTGGTGACGGGGGTGCTTGCGAGCGCTGTGTGTGTGCAATGGCTCTGTGCTGGCAGTAGCTGAACGGATGGTGGATGAAGCGCCTGGTGATGTTATTGAAACGACAAGTGATATCTGAGGCCATACATAAATTTTTCTCGTTGCTGCGCGCACGCCCTTATCTGATAGGGGGGCGAGTTGGAACATGCGCGCGGTTACGAGGGTGGTAGGGGAGATGTGAACGAGAGAGAAAGAGGAGCTAGAACGAGGCTGGAGCGAGGCTGGAAGGGGCAAAAAGTGGCAGGAGTTGCCAGGGTGGCTGTTCGGGCCGTTGTGGTGGTCAGGAAGAAGTGAGGGCGTCAGGAGGGGGCTTTGGAGCCATCCACACCGGTCCGACTTTCGCGTTAGTCACCCGGAAGCAGATTCCTTATCGGAGCCATGGACTAAATTTTCGCGAGGGGACAGCGGAGAAGCCCGTGATAGTAAAATCAGTGAGAATGAGGAAGACTATCGGGGTACATACTGGCTGTGTCACGACTGGCTATGTCACGACTGGCAATCCACTCTTAGCATCCAGATTTCACCGATAGCCAGAATTTACCTCTAGGATCTAGAATTCGCCACTAGGATTATAGTTCACCTCTCGCATCCAGAATTCACCGCTAATATCCATACTAGGCCAACTTTGCCGATCCCATCTCGGAGTCGTGCCACACCTGGTCCCTAAAAGCGCCTTCCTGTTTGGGCCTCCCCACCGATAAGCCAGTGTCTGGGCGAAGCTGCACCCGGACGTACGGGATCGTTAGCAATCGTCGCTGATCTGGGTTTAGCCAGTAGAGAATCTGGGGAATTCTCACCAACGCAAAAGATAACTATCTGGCCTGGCCTGGTCATCTCTACAGCAGCCACTACAGAAGTACGGATTGTCCTACCTTTCACACGCTTTTCAGAGAACTGAGCACGGATGTTAAACTGAAATTTCACCGCAATTGATCTCCGACCTCGATCTACAGACCCCGCATTTTCTGAAAAATCATGATACTATTAACGTCTTCATTATGGAAAGTGCCCCTTTCTGAGCCCGAAGTAGCCGTCAGGCGCATGGAGTGTCGCATTCAACCGTGATCTTCCCACCCCATCGAGCCCTGCCCGCGACACCGTGTTTCCCCACCAGTCCAATGTCTTCTCGTGATACTGCACGGAAAAGTAGATGATCACCGCACCGAATGTAACTCCAGCAGACATTCCCCCGGAAAAGAGATAGTTGTACTTACTCCAGAATGCAGGAAATCTGGTTCGGAGGTACCACATTGAGGCGATCGATAAATATAATCCTCCCACGTAGTAAGAAATGTTGAACGGAGTGTAGATTTGGATCCCTCCGATGATCAAGGTGGGCTGGAAATACTTGACGTATCTCTTAGGTAAATACTTCTTGATCAAAAGACAGGGGATGGGCAAGAGAATCCCAATCAAGAAGCACCAAGGCAAAATGGGATACACCTGGAACACTTTTCTGGGTCCAATGACCCCCCATTGAATAGTCGCATTGAAAAAACGGTTCACTCCAGGACAGGTGAACCTCAATTTGTTTCTGGGCTCACAGTAGTTTTTGATGGAGTCGATCTGGAAGTTGATAACCCCGAGCCCCACAAACGAGTGCACGAGAACTGAAATCATCTGGCATCTGAATGCTGCCCATGGAGGAATCTTAACGTAGTGTGCCATCTTTTGATCCGAGATATACTGCTGTGCTTGAGCCTCAATATTGAATCCAAGGGCCTTGGTGAAGTTCAATGCTGATCCATTTCCAGGAGCTGCAAGCCCAACGAGAAGCTCAATGATGACATTGTGGGTGAAATTGTAGCCTGTAGCAGCAGCAATCGTGATCAAGGGTACGAGAAACACAATGTTAATTCCAATTGCAAAAAAGATGGTCCAAACAGGAGAGTCAACTGGGTAAATCTTCACGCATATAATTGCCAAAATAATCGAGATCAACAATACCACCAAAAATACAGCATCTGGAACTTCGCTGTAGCGTTTCATCAAGTTACTCTGGGGATCGTTTAATCCTTCATAAGTAGATCTGTGGTAGTGACGAATTGAGCTGGCAGCGTCTTTAAACGATCTCCAAATCACACGATAATTTAACCCGATCTCGTAAATGACGGCAAATGGATACATAATGAATAACGTACAGTAACGAACCAACCCAGAAGCTGTAAAGTATGGTGGACCCACCTGCTCATACTTGGTCTGGTCAAACAAATTGTTTTCGTTGAGGATTCTCTTCACTGGGTACTGTACACCTTTATTGTTGAAAATCCTGACTGGGTTGACTGGCATGTATGCAGACCAATAACTATTAGTATAGTACATCCCGGTAATGATGAAGAAACCAAGAAGGGTACCAAGACATTGATTGGCCTGTGAATATAATGGGATTGTCAAAGCATTGTTGAAATCCAAAATGTTCCAGTCCAAAGATGGAATGGGATTCAATCCCAACCCAGTAACCATCCCTGTGATAGTAGCCACATTGAAATTGTTAGGTGCTATCCATGTAATCCAATTGAAGTTAGAGAGAGCACCAAATAAATATCCTGGCAACCAGAAGTAGCAGAACGAGAAGATGAAAATAATGAAAAAGAATCTATATCTCGAAATTGTCCAGCCATTAATGTTCTGTCTCTTCTCAGGTTGCGTCAAAGCATTGTTTAAAGCTAATGTAGGCATCAAAGTGGGCCACATAGCTTGCACGGGATAGACTGCAAATCTTCTTAATATTCCACAGAAACCAAATCCCATAAAGTTGGTGCATAATAATAAAAGGGTCTGATACCCGTAGGTAGCCCATTCATTATCAAAGTAAACCTTCATTCTTTGAATATGAATGTTGAAATGTGCATAGTTTGGAGTACTAGAAACCGTATAGAAGATTGTGGCCAACATCTGTTCTTTGTGTGACCAAGGACCAGGATTCAAGTCGAAAGTATACCTCCATACCTTGAACTTCCACTTGGGCAAGGCATATTGCAAGAATCTTCCGCACGGTAAGAGAAACAATTGGACCACCGAGGGATCCAAAATAATTCTAGGTTGTCTCTGAGAGAAAAATTCATTAATAAATGTACCAGCAGCCATCCAAATTAATCCCAAAAAGTACACACGGAAGGTCTCACATGGAATTTCCTCGTCGTCATAAGGAGTTGTCACAGCTCTTACTTCTTGATAGGGGGAGTAGTATGCAATCAATGCAGCCTCGAGTCTCACCTGTAATGACCAGTCAGAAACGGTGAGATAATGTTTGGAGTCTGGTGTAACCAGGCTTGGAGTCTCGTAAATATCAGTAGAAGTAGATTTAGGATTCTGGGCCAACGCCACAAGTAAGTCGTACACTTCTGTTGGTAGATTGACATCACCCTCGTGGTCTATTATAGCTTGTTCGAGGATTTTGACAGCGTCGCTTTCATCCATTGCATCCACTCTATCTATCATGACCTCAGCAGTTCGAGGCAAGTCCATTTGAGAGTCGAGACCCTCGAGATCCAATCTTGTCAATATAAAGTTGATTTGATCATCAGTAAGCGAGAATTCCAGCTTGTGTCCCGAGCCCAGACCAACATCTACGCTTTCGAGATTAATATCATTTTTTTCCTCCACAATCATATTTCAGGGCCTTGATGGATGTTATCAGATCATCAGATAAATGACAGACTTCCCTTCCTATTTATACTGATTTTTTATCTTTTCCGATCTACATGCACTGGTGTCCTTAGCGGCGATCCGAGTTTTTTGCATACTAATTAGCCGCAAAATGTGCTCCCGGTCCGGTGGTTGTCGTGCGACATTTGACACCAACCTTCAACACGAAGCAAGGCAAATGCTTCTGACTACGCTTGATGACATGAAGTACACTCCAGCCAATCACCCTTACAACCGACTAATATCCGCTTCCACTTCACCGGCCCATTTGCTGAGCCCACCCCAGACTCCATGCACCTGTCAAAAAATTAAGCTTTCGCGGAAGAATGATGTTTAAGCGATGTGCGGAAATCGATCCATATCGACCCAAAATGCTGGCCATTTGCGCCCTTCAACATGGATGCAGAAACTTAAAGTTGTATAGCTAGTAATCGCCGTGGCAATACTGGCGGCTGGATGATGTCTGTGCCGACGGAATTGCCGATCTTGGGCCAGTTGTGGAGTGTCAAGGGCCATAGTAAGAGCCTTGATTAGACTATTTTCTAGAACCAGTGCCCAGAAATTCTGTTTTTTCGCAGATCAATTTTTACTTTTTGAATCTGCCCTACGTCCAACAGCAATTCTAATTATGCTAACGGTCGTCTCTCAGTGTCCAGCTGTTTTCGTGAATACTCCTGTTCGATAGTGGAATGTCTGGTTCGCTGGCTGGTTCACAATTGGCCATTTCATGTGGCACTGTTGTGCTTTGTACCAACGGGTTTAGTATTTTTGCTCTGCTTTTGAACATCCGAAATAACCGGACACTCATTACGAACCCTTGCTAATCAGGCTAATGTGCTTGCCGAACGGCCATTAGTAATTTATTAGCAGAAAACCAGATTTGTTTGTGTGGAATAATTGCTCCTTCAAAACATTTGGTAAAAACACTTTCATCGGGCCGCGGTCGTTTGAGAAACATCACCTAACAAGAGCTGAATTGCTACGTTTTTTTGCGGAACAAGTTACATGGATAAGTTTGTACAGTTGCTCTCAGCATCCTGGTACAATTCCAGAGTTTTTTGGGCTTCTGAGTCCCATTAACTCTCGTTATTGCAATCCCCATACTCTCGCTTCGGACCGCTTCTGAAAAACTGGTTGGGCCGCACCTCTGACGCACTTCCATGTAGTAGAATCCGGGCTTCTATGAATCACAATCAAGGTAACAGAAGCTGGGCTGGTGATTTGTCCGAGGTGGCAACTCCAATTCAAGGTTTCACGGGATGGTATTTTTCTCTGGAAAGCTGTTGGGGAATTTTTGCTTATTCTACAATCACAAAACACAATCCACAAAATGGGGTGTCTCATTGGGCCAAAAGTTTGAGGCAATCCAGTTGACATACAGACTGTAAAACTTGAATCTTCGAGTTACTACTATTGAAGAATACAGAATTGTTCTGAATGTAACAGGACTATAATATATACCTAAAGTGGCAGTTAAAATTGTCGGATTTATCAACTGTCTTCCACCGCCATTTTTTCCCCATTTTAGACACGAAGTCTCGGATAGGCCATGACTTATCGCTCTTTGTGATTTTTGTAATTATTTCTAAATTCTACTAATATTTAATAATCGGGCGTAATCAAACAATACAGTGTTCCAGGAAGAATTGCCGTGTGATAATCGCTTGCTTTCTGAATACTAGTGTCCAATCATGATAAAATTGAAAGAATAAATAAATCTAAGATCATACATCCAGAGAAGATGTTAGCAGCAGATTGAAGAGTGTAAGTCTGGAAATAAACTAGATCGCTAACACATCACCATTGATCACCCCAACTGTCGTCGTCGTTGTCCTCGACAGTCAAATTAAGCTTCAAGGTTG
Source organism: Suhomyces tanzawaensis NRRL Y-17324 (assembly GCF_001661415.1). Taxonomy (NCBI): domain Eukaryota; kingdom Fungi; phylum Ascomycota; class Pichiomycetes; order Serinales; family Debaryomycetaceae; genus Suhomyces; species Suhomyces tanzawaensis. The sequence continues at coordinate 1,245,587 of NW_017963639.1, forward strand.
AGCCTGGTTTCCTTGTGGGTTTGGCACCCAATTTCAACCCAGTCGTCTTTTTAGCCTTGTTTGCAGTTGTCAGCATCTTTGAAGGTTGCTTGATTGGTGTATCTAAGCTTATTTTCTTGGTATCTTCCACGATTGGGTCGTCATTTGCTCCCCATCCATCGTCTTCAAGGTCCCATCCATCATCCTCAAGCGCTTGATCATCATTTACCCACAGTGTTTCTTTCTTGTTCAAAGTTGCCTGAAGTGGTTCAGAGCTTGGTGTGCCAATACGGGTAAGATCCGGCGTGGATGAATTAAAGTCATTATTCAATTGACCTTCAACTGCACTCGTGGAAAGCTTGCTCATTAAGTTCCATCCAAAAGAAAAAGTACCTGCATCAGACAGTCCAGTATTTGTGGGTTCTTGTCCATCAACAGCAGGTTTAGCTTCCACTGGTCCATACTTTTCGAAGAATTCCAACTCTTCAGAATCATCATTATCCTCAGTTTCAGGCAATGTTTTAGCATGCCTCTCAACCGAATCCAAATATAACTGGAAAATATCTTTGGCTCTCTTTCTTACTTTGAGTGACTTCTTATCCATCAATGAAATGGCTAAATGACCCAAAACTTTACTACAGATCTCTTCCAATGTGAACTCTTCTATCAAACTCTCAAACCCCGACAATGCCGTCATTTTGCATGGTGTGAACGTATCTCTTAATGACTTAGCCAAAGCAGTAATTAATACGCTGTTCTTGGATGCTTTGTAAATTTTGCCTGAGATTTTTATGATCAAGACCAACGTATTCACTCTTATCGAAGGCTTAGGGTCAACTTGTGATTTCGCAAGAATCTTCAATAAATCTTGATTCACTTGCTTGACCGAAACCTTGTCAATAATGATTGTAATTGACTTTAAGGTTGTTTCTCTGATCATAAAATTTGTATCTTGAAAACCAGTTATCAAGCTGTAAAATATCTTCAGCTGGACTTCAGACTCAGTCAAAAAGACCTCAAAGTTGGGCAAATGATTTAATAATACAAGTCTGATAGACCTATCATTCAAACTGAAAGTTTCGAGAATGATCGGTTTCACCATTTTGTCGAATTGCGAGGATGACAAGTTCACTCCGAATTTGAGAATGTAATTCAAAATAATTGACATGGTTTCTTGTCTTTGTTGAATATCCAATGGAGAAAGGCTAGATAATGGAGTTTGCAGCTTAGCTTTAGTCAAATTATTGAATTGCAGTGTCAATTCCGGAAGTAACTTGAAATCTAAGAATCCATTGGGGTATATATTTCCATTTTCTAAGCCTGTACTTTCTGGAATAAAGTTGGATAGTTCAAACTTGAAAAATTCCAATTTTTCCGAGTCATTCTTGAATTTAATTTCTTCAAGTTGCTGATTAAAACTTATGATCATGTTGTTTCTAGTGAAATTTGATTCTGTCTCTTGGACAAACTTCTCAATCGTTATTCTAGAAGAGGGATTGGGGTTTGTCAACTTCTTAAGAGATGAGAGAAGGAATGATGGGACTTTTTGAGTATTTACCTTTGTCAAATCAGCTGATTCGAGAGAAGATAAATTGAAGTCAGTTGTACCCAACACCTGATAAATAAATAATCCAAACAAGTAGGAATCCAATTTGATTGGGAATTGTCTCACAGCATCCATGTCAGTGCTAGTGTCGAAGCCTGGAAGTGCTCTGGAAAATCTATAAATTGGTTGTTCAGGGTCGGAAGTCAAGTTTGTCAAAAGCTCAAATCCAAAAACCTTCCAATCTCCCAGCTGGTTAACATAGATTGAGTTGAAAAGATTAATATTCCCGTGGAGACAATTGGCCTTCATGTTTATGAACAGTAAGGTATGCGCCAAATTATAGATTCCGTACAATTTCGCATCTCTTGATATCCCATCGGAGTGGTTACCCAAGTATGTGATCAATGGAAGAACAGGTTCGGTGATAATGTACAATTGAGTCTCAGTCTCGATGAAATCAATGATGGTGATTATCCCCGGCAACTTGATTAGTTTCAGTTTCTTGAATGCGTTTCTTGCCAACAAGTCATGTCCCCTTTGGATGTTCACTGGGTCCTTCAAGTTGAACTCGAAAATGGTAACCGCAGCATTGTCGTTCTTAGGGTTGGTTCCGTTGTACACTGTCCAAATAGCCCGAGAGTTGATAGAGCCTGGTGCAGAAGGATCTATGATCTTTTCCTTCGTGGTATAGGGGATTGAAGTCCCAGTGAAACTGCTGAACGTCTTGGAAAGAAAGTTCATCGTGCAACCTGGATGTTTCGTTCGCTGGTGTTTTTGGTATCAGGTGATGGATGTCAACCAGTTTTTGATGATACCGCTAAACCTATTCGTTGAAAATGCCGAATGTGAATGTGTTTAGATTGTCGGAAGCACCAGTGGTGTGGCTGGAGATCTGGATCAAATGTGGATTTCGTACAAGTGGGATTGTTTTCAAAATTTGATCTGGTGAGACGCGAATGGTGTGCGAGGATCCTGGAAAGTCTACATCCTGATTTCAGTGGAGACGGTAGAAGGAACCGACAATTGCGTGGAAGGGTTTATCTGTAGGAAACTTTCATCAGCTTACAAAGGTTTGTGGGTTAACACTGTGAATTGACCGAGAATTCGTCTTAGTAGTTAAATAATTAATGAATTGTTAACTATCATTCTTCCGTGTTTTTGCCAGAAATTGTGTTGCGAACTCTGCTGTGGATTTTTGATAAGTGAACTGGATTTAACCCGCTGTGTATTGCCAGAGAAAGCGACTCGGAGCATTGTGACCGTAGAATATACTACAGAACGGGTCACATTTATCTGAAGTCTATATTTCATGCGTAAACCCTTCATCCAATAGGCTTGGCAGGCTATCGACATGCTTCGAAATACTGGCACTCTACAATTACTCTGATGTTATGTTCAGTTAATATTAAAACAAGTATGGAATATCCACTAAAAGTGTCATCGAGTCGTCAGTCGTTCTAGATTCATACACCTTGGTTCTGGTATGGCAATCCTCCATTCAACTGATTACCATCGCGAAATCCGTTGACATCCAAATCTAGGGGTTGTTGCCTGAGTTGCTGGTTGTACTGCTGAGGTATCTGCTGCTGCATCTGTTGTCTAGGAAGATTTTGCATGTTGGTCTGTTGAGGAGGGGCCTGGAAGTCGAATTGGTTGCGGTTATTCATGTTAGGAGGACTCGTTGATGATACCAAAGACGATGGTGACTCTCCTGGAGCCCCGTCTGCTCTGTGCAGCAGCAGTGATACCTGCTGCTTACCTCTTCCACGTATACCCTTGTTTGAATTCTTGTACAAATCCTTAAAATACATCAATAAATCTCTCTCTTCCTTCGGCAAGGCGGTCAAGCTGGATCCACTTAGCTCCGCCAATTTATGAGTCAATTCGTTTAATGTGTTCAAATGAAAACGGTTTTGGTGGGACTTCAAGTTACCCAATTGAGTGAATGACTTGTCACAACCGTCTAATCGACACTCGTAAGGCTTCAAGTTATCGTGTGTCAACTTGTGAGCAGCTAAATTACCCTTACGACTGAACGATCTATTGCAGACGTCACAAGTAAATGGCTTCTCACCAGTGTGCAATCTCAAATGAGTTCTTAAATTACCTCCTTGTGTGAATTTTTTGTGACAATAGTTGCACTCGAATGGCTTGTAACCGATGTGAGATCTAATGTGGACTTCCAAATGGGTCGATTGAGTGAAGTATTTGAAACAGTAAGGGCACTGCTGATTTTTCTGCTTCTTCCGCTTACTGCTAGATTCCTCACTATCGTCATCTCCATCCTCTCCTCCTGGACTCAGCTGGGGTTTCACTTTTGTAGGCTTGTCCACACCTCCAACTAGACTCACAGGTGCTGGTAAAACTCCACTATTCATATCATCCTTATCTCTCGAAATTGAAAAGTCTGGAGAAGCTAGAATACTACCGTCCGCTGCTTGCCTAATAGGATTGGTAATACCCTTATCCCTTGCCTGAATCACCAACATCAACTGATCTATCTTGGTAGCTCCCAATAGTGGCCTGCCATCTTCAGATTTTACATACAGTTGTGCAGGAACAAGATTCTTATCTTTTGCTGGGATACTTTTTGGGTCCAGGGGAGAAACCTCTTGCTCCTTCCGTTGGGTACGGTTTCTTTTAGCATTCTTCTGTTTTTCCTGCTTCTGTTCCTCGGCCTGTCTTTGTGATTGCTGTTGTTGCTGCTGTTGTTGTCGTTGATTTTGCTGTTGCTGCTGCTGTTGCGGTATAATTGAGTTATTCAGATAATTTTGGGGTAAATACTGCTGAAAGCTTTGTTGCTGTTGGGGATTGATATAGTTCTGTTGAGCCTGTTGATTGTTCCTTATCGTTGCATTGGGGGGCAAGGTATTATTGTACGCATTAATAGGAGATGGCTGCTGGTTGGGGTAGTTGGATAGTTGGTATTGATTCTGGGGTGACAATTGTTGGTATCCCTGAAATAAACGTTGTTGTGAAGCCTGGGGTTGAGGTAGTACTTGTTGGAGGTGATTTTGTTGATTGTAGGTGTGATACTGCTGTTGTTGTTGCTGCTGTTGGTATTGAGGAGCTTGTTGTTGGTTCAATCTGGCAGGGTACACACTGGGTGAAGTCTTTGGTGATTGTGGCTCATCGTACTTTGCTGAAGACCTTGAAGACATGGAGGAAGTTGGAGACATATGTGCCTTTTCAATGGCAGGAACAGCTAGATTCTTTCCATCGCGGGCACTATTAGTGACCTTTTGGTCACCCTTCCCAGTACCTAATTGAATATTGTTGTTGCTGCCATCCTTGGACTTTTCAAAAATATCCTCTCTTAACTTGGTGGTGCCCAAATGGGAAGCATTCGTGGAAATCGATCCATTGTTGCTCTCATTTGTAGAATCACTAGGTGCTCTCGGCTGTCTCAAATGCAGTTGATCATTAATTACCTTCAAAATTGAATCTCTTCTTTGTTCGTTGCTCATGTTACTCAAATCAATGCTACCGTTCGAAATCATTCCCGCAATAAAGTCACTCAAACTGCCGTTAAACCCACTTATGGACCCAGGAAATCCACCAATACTGCCTCCCATGTTATTATCATTCCACATCGAAAGATCAATAGATCCGAATTTCGATCTGGAAGTTGGCTGGGTGTTCGATTTGGGATCTTGCTGCCCTGCCAACAAATTACCTAGACTCTCCTTGTTAAGAATATTTTCCAAGTCTTCAAGCGAAATTTGGTCCTGGCCGTTGGGAAACACCGAGAATTGACGTGATCTATTAGTATTGTTATATCCGCCAGCAGAATTGACATTACTATTATTATAGGTCTTCCCCGACTGGTCGCTGACGGACTTTCCTGAGTTTGGAATCTGGATTAACGAGCTGAAGATGCTATTGGAGCGAGAAAACGAGTTTTGATTGAGGGGAGTCGTATTGGGGTTGTTTGGAGCAGGAGGGTTGATTGGGGGAGGGAGAAAAATGCTATCACCGCGTGGTCTGGTTTGCTGACCCTGCGGTGGCTGTTGCTGCTGATGCTGAAGTTGCTGTTGTTGCTGCTGCTGCTGCTGCTGCTGCTGGGTCGAAGGCACTTGCTGCTGTGGATACTGCTGGAGCAGATCGCGCTGATTCAAGTAATAGCTGGGGTAGTTGGCGTCCATGGCTTGCGGGTTCTGTCTGCTGTCCTTGGTGTTCAAGGTGTAGGTGGTGGAGGGAGCACCCGTCTGGTAGGAGTTGAGAAGCGTGCCGATGGAGTCCAGACGACCGGAGTTGAAGAGGAAGTTGGGCTGGCCCAGCGACTTTCGGTCGTCATTCACGGGGTCATTGGACGGTTGGTTCAAGTTCATCGAGGAAGCCACTGCCGCTGGCTGGGAGATCTGAGGCGACGGGGTGGGGCGCTGGTGGCTCAGTATCCTCGAATTGGACGATACTGCTGATTTTCCCATGGTAGAGGAGCTTGTTTGTAGTCATGCACAGATGCAATTGGATGGGGCACGTTCAATGGCTGGTGGTGGATTGGTGGTGGTTTAGCGGTGGGATATGACGAGGGTGCCTGGAAGTACTGGTTACGTAATATGGTGATTAATGCTTGACACCACCTTCAGATGGTTATCAAAAAAAGAAAAGTTTTGATACTTCAGGATAGTGTTGCGCTCTGGGGTTAATGTTTGGATGAGTCGGAAAAGATGTCGCAGTCGTGGCTGGGCCAGAGAGACATTTGCCCACAGGAAACATGACCTGGGCGAGGGTGGCGACGGCCTACGGCTGTGCAGACGCCAACTACGACGGTGCTACTGCTGCTGAGGCCCATAAGGGCCGTTCCAGGCCCAACCAGCTTGCCCACTGCCGTCGAAGTGACGAGGCTGAGGCTGGAGGGGTGCGGTCACGTGGCCAATGATTCCGGCACTGACCCCTCCTGGGACCGTTGCGGTCACCTGTGGAGGTGAGGCTACGAGGTGGCTATGGAATTTTTACTAGCTATTTGCTGAATGGGTCGATATTTAAGGGAGGTAAATTCCAATCGATACTATGCAATTGAGACTGCCTAAGGCAATGAGTGATGGTGAGCGTTTTCGATCGAGTAGTAAGGATGTTATCTGACCCAATTCGTAGCCTTTGATTGTGTAAAGCGACTGGACATGGTGCAATATGAAAATCAGTCAAGACTATCATTTCGAGACTAGCATTTCGAGACTAGCATTTCGAGACTATCATTTGTACGCAGTCAAGACTATTTGGCGTTACCATGCAGTAGAGGCTATTATTGTCGGAGTCGAGTATCAGTAGTCGAGTGTCATCCGTTGCAGTCAAGACTATTATTTGTACATATTCGTAATTCATCTATCGCAATCAAGTCTCATCTGTCGTAGTCTATCCTTCTATACCACGAGCCCAGCCCAGTCCTCACCTCTGAGCGGCCCTCACCATCCCGTCTAAACATTCCCCGAGATGCTGAAGGGCTCGCTCGTCGTGCATACGCAAGTAGTCCGAGGGCTTGACTCCGCTGGCCTGAGTGTAGACCGAGGCATGCATGTTGTCCATGAACTGGATCGACATCTTGAGAAACCGGCCGTACTTCGCAGCCTGCGATGGGAGGTGGTCCAAATCGCTGATGAGCAACGATAGCATGAGGTTCTTGAGGGTGTTGCCCAATTCCACCTTGCTCAATCCATCCACCTTGTCGAGCTGCAACTTCTTGTATTGAGCGTGGAACCGGTCGTCGATTGTGTCCATGGTGATGCTTTTGGCCTTGTCGCCGATTTCGGCCTCCAAGCTTGCGATCTCCTTCCTGGTTCTACTTGTCTCTCTCTGGGCCTCGTCGACCATTTTTTGCAACCTGGCATGGTCTTCTTGGTTTCCTTCGTTGTGGTTCTCCTTCTGGTTTTTGTACCATGTCAATTCGTTTACTGCCTCCTCCTTCTCTAACCTGGCTCTTTGTACCTCTTTGGCTAGTCTGTCGATTGTTTCTTGCATTTCCCTCTCTTTGGTGTCATCTTGTTTCACTGCTTCCCTAGAGAATTCCGCATCTATCTCCAGAGTTTGTTGTTCGTGTACAAGCTTTGCGTTTTGGGCCATTTCGACCTGGAGACCGTTCAACTCAATTTGTAAGTCCAAATTCTCCAGCTTCAATCTCTCAACTTCCTGTTCTAGTATCTGATTATGCAATGAAGCTTCTTCTTCAAGAATAGTAGACAGTTGGGGTTTAAGCTCAGAATATTCTTGCGAATGCGGAGGGGTTGTAACGGGGGAATCCACGTTTTTATGCTCTTTCTTCTCTTCACAAACCTCGTGAGTATGAATACTGCCGTCATGATTCACACTAAACTTTTTACGCTCGTTGGAGGGTCCTCTATGAAGTCCTGTAAGACTCAAATCATCGTCAGACGTCGAGTTACTAATAGACTCGGTATGGCTCCTGATGGGAGTAATGAAAAGATCTTGTGATTTGGTAGGTTTGTGTTTGTGTTTGTGTTCGTGCTTGGTGGGATGGGATGCAAGGTCTGAATGTTGGAGGGATCCTTGCCGTATCAACTCATTAATTGAGTCCTTCACCTTTTCCGAAATTTGCTCACTGAACATAGGCAATACGCTATCAAGAAGTTCCTGGATGGAAAGCTTTGGCTGCTGGATAAATGTGTCTTCTTCCTTGTTGTAACTGTTCATTCTACTATGTTTGCTCAAGTTCCGACTGTGGGATGGTCTGATTATATCGTTTGCGGTGGTGTCATCTCTCGATTCGTTGATATCCGGAAGATAGTTATCTTTTGAGTATTTGGACCATTTCATGTTGTTCAAGCCATTTTTGGCAGTCAAAGGTGTCGAATGAGAGGAAATCATCGGAGCTGGAGAGGCGATTTTTTGTGGACCTGCACCAAACCCTTGGAACCTCTTGGGTGAAAGAATCTGTTCCTTGGTCTCGTTGTTGTGCTTCTCATTTCTGGTTTCGTTATTGTCCGTGACATCAAAATCGTTACGCTTGTTCTCTCTCTTGGGCTGGAACTGCTCGTAGTTTGTGGGAGTTGAGCTAGCATCGGTGTTGGACTCTTTGGCGATATCCAAATCGATCTCTTGAGCGAACCTCACCAATAAGGATGTATCATGCTTGGTATCATGTTTTGTCATTCCTTCGTGTACGGGATTAAAACTGTCATCGTCGAACTCGATAGATGAAGTGTTACTCAAGTCCGTTTCGTTGTCTTGGGAAAGGTGGAAATACGACTCCGAAAGTGGCTGGGACAAATCTTCGACCATGATGAAGATAAAATGCTATGGGTTTGTGCTTCAACTGGGTATGCTATGAAAAATGGGTATTATCAATGGGGAAAACGGGGAGAAAACTTCACCAACTGTGAAATGACGAGTCAGATGGCTCTATGTATACAGTGTGGTCCGGAATACGTGACACGTTCCTTTGGATAGGTCTAGTTGCTTGTACCTCGAGAGCCAGTTTGTGGTGTATGTTTGTAAACAACGCGGGTGATCCATACTTGGACGTGTACAGGAAAAAATATAGAGTGGAGTTAGAGATATCTCTGGGCACGATTTCTTTTCAATTAGTGGAATTGAAGCAGGCTATGGTTATTGTTATGGTTGTGGATTATACTGCATCGTCATATGGCGTAAAGAGCCAGTCTTCAATAATCCTCCTGCTAATGCTACAGTTTATCGTGGGTGGTACATTCCGCGACTAAACCGTGCCAACTTCTCGCTAATTGTAGGTACTAGCATTGGTGAAAAGGAAAATGGACAAAAAAAATATATCTTAGCGAGCCATTTTGAGCAAAAATGTCCGTTTCTACGGAGTCTGGAATCTAGGCTAATAACGGCCAGAAACTAACTTTTTTCAGTATCTCATCTTCATGCCTTGGTAGGGGGACCTCTAGCGAGCGCAGGGAAAAATGTCCCTAGCCAGATTCGCACCCACACACAGCACCAAGCTGCGGATGCGAATTCCCACAGTCTGTTGTTGTGCACCTCACAAGGGCCATACTTTGCCATGTAGCAAAACATTTCTGGTCCCATAACCTCCCATCCAGCACAGATCGCCCCCTCTCATTGCCATAACCCCTCCATCGGGTACCCTCTGGCGAAGGCTCATCACTTCGTTAGTTGCACCCGCACCAATGGGCCGGTTGGCGCACGCTCGCCATCGACTAAAATTTTCAGATTCAAACCATTACCTCATCTTCAACTCCACTGCAATCATGGCTGAAGAACCAGTAGACGTCCCAATAGTCGACGAAAACGCCGAACAAGAACAAGAACAAGAACAAGAACAAGAACAAGAATATGACTTGGAAAAGATCCGGTTGTTGCCTGGTGCCTCTGAAGACGGAACCGCAGCATCGTTCCAAGTGATCGACGAAGACCACACCCTCGGAAATGCATTACGTTACATCATCATGAAGAACCCAGAGGTCGAGTTCTGTGGTTACTCCATCCCCCATCCTTCAGAAAACAAATTGAACATCAGAATCCAGACCTACGGTAACATCACTGCCGTGGAGGCCTTGCACCAAGGCTTGGACAACTTGTCCGAGCTCTGCACTGTGGTTGAAGAGAAGTTCAGCGAGAAGATAGAAGCCGGTGGATACAAGACCACTGCCTGAGCACCGAATGCCAGTGGGGCCCCCCTCCACTGACTTCACGAGCCTCTGGCTCCTGTATATTACATATCCTTACGATAATACATTGCATGTAACATAGACTATACTAGCACACTCCAGTGATGGTCGCAATTAGCACCATGGACTGTTGGGCGTCCCGTAGAGCTGGTTCACTATCATTTTCAGTATAAAAGTGATAATCGTAGTGGAATTGCTGCTTAGATCCAGTAAGCAGTTTGATGCCGCCCCAAACTGCAATCCTCTGCAATCCCATCAGCACCCACAAATAGTCAGTATTGCAGTAGCCACCCAAGCAGCCACCCCGAATCCCGTGGTGCCCCGTAGGCACCGCCCCATATCTACCTGTCGCCCCATCGCGCACTGGTTGCCGCATCCGGAAGTCATCGTCTCCCCCCAAATTTCTTTTCTTCAAAATTTTTACTATATATACCCTCATCGCGCCATCTTCATCCAATTTCTACATACAACATTATACAAGATGTCTTACAACAACGATTCATATGGCTCAGGTGGTTACGGAGGTAACGGTGGCTACAACAACGGTGGCTACAACAACGGCGGAGGCTACGGTGGCAACCGTGGCTTCGGTGGTGGTCGTGGTGGCCGTGGTGGCTTCGGTGGTCGTGGCGGTCGTTACGACGAAAGAGTGGAATTAAGCACCCCAGAATGGGACTTGGACACCTTGCCAAAGTTCGAGAAGAACTTCTACGTTGAACATCCAGAAGTCGCTGCTCGTTCCGACCAGGACGTTGCTGCTTTCAGAAAGGAACACGAAATGAGCTGTCTCGGTAGCGACATCCCCAAGCCAATCACTGACTTCGACGAAGCTGGTTTCCCAGACTACGTGTTGAAGGAAGTTAAGGCTCAAGGTTTCCCAAAGCCAACTGCCATCCAGTGTCAAGGTTGGCCAATGGCTTTGAGTGGTAGAGACATGATTGGTATTGCTGCCACTGGTTCTGGTAAGACCTTGTCTTACTGTTTGCCAGCCATCGTCCACATTAACGCTCAGCCTTTGTTGAGCCCTGGTGATGGTCCTGTTGTGTTGGTTTTGGCTCCAACTAGAGAATTGGCTGTTCAAATTCAACAAGAATGCTCCAAGTTTGGATCTTCTTCCAGAATTAGAAACACCTGTGTCTACGGTGGTGCTCCAAAGGGTCAACAAATCAGAGACTTGGCCAGAGGTGTCGAAATCGTCATTGCTACCCCAGGTAGATTGATCGACATGTTGGAAATCGGTAAGACCAACTTGAAGAGAGTCACTTACTTGGTTTTGGATGAAGCCGACAGAATGTTGGATATGGGTTTTGAACCTCAAATCAGAAAGATTGTTGACCAAATTAGACCAGACCGTCAAACCTTGATGTGGTCTGCTACTTGGCCAAAGGAAGTCCAAGCTTTGACCAGAGACTACTTGCAAGACCCTATCCAGGTCACCATTGGTTCTTTGGAATTGGCTGCTTCCCACACTATCACTCAACTCGTTGAGGTTGTCACTGAATACGAGAAGCGTGACAGATTAGTCAAGCACTTGGAAACTGCCACTGCTGACAAGGACTCCAAGGTTTTGATTTTCTCTTCTACCAAGAGAAACTGTGACGAAATCACTAGTTACTTGAGAGCCGACGGATGGCCTGCATTGGCAATTCACGGTGACAAGCAGCAAAGTGAAAGAGACTGGGTCTTGAAGGAGTTCAAGAGCGGAAAGTCTCCTATCATGGTGGCAACTGATGTTGCTGCCAGAGGTATTGGTACGTATAACTTTTTTTAATGATTGGTTTCGAGGGATTATAGATTTTACTAATTTTGGGTTTAGATGGGAGTTTTTATGATACGTGATTGTATCGACGGACATAGTTTGTGAGCGGGTCTCACAAACACGAAGAGTTTGATAAACAAGTTCTCTTCTGCAAAGAGGCAGTTGAATAGCACTGCCTTCCAAAAAAAATAATAGGGATCATACACAGAGGAAGACCGAGAAAGACTAGATCCTAGTCTTTCTTGTCCTACTGTGGAGGTGAATTTTTTCATATGTGGGGAAGCAATTTAAAAGGCGCCTGCCTTATATTATTAACTGGTCTACAGGCTTGATTTGAAATCGAATGAAATCGGTTTTCAGACGTGAACATGAGCTTGGGGAGATCGGGACAAGAATAATACTTGAATGCTTTTCTATATATGCTTAAATAAACACATTGCCTCCGTGATTCGTAGCCACTGTCCAGCTCCTTCTGACTCGACCCTCGCGCTCAGTGCACAGCATGCTGTGCACGAACTGGCCGTTCATACTAACATGCAGACGTCAAGGGTATTTCCCACGTTATCAACTTCGACATGCCAGGCAACATCGAAGATTACGTCCACAGAATTGGTAGAACCGGTAGAGGTGGTGCCACTGGTACTGCTGTTTCTTTCTTCACCGACGGTAACTCCAAGTTGGGAGGTGACTTGTGCAGAATCATGAGAGAAGCCAAGCAGACCATTCCCCCAGAATTGCAAAGATTCGACAGAAGAAGCTACGGCAGTCACATCAGATACGGTGGTGGCCGTGGTGGCCGTGGCCGTGGAGGCTTCAGAGGTGGCCGTGGCCGTGGAGGCTACGGTGGAGGCAACTACAGATCGGGCTCCAACGATGCTCCTCTTGCCAACCGTCGTTTCTAAGAGGTGCTTCCGGTACTTCTAGGTGTGGGTAGGCCCGTTTCTACGAGGGCCTGCACATCGACACTTCCACTGTGACCTCGCCATTTCTGTTCTGTGGCCATTTCTGGTCGGTGGCCTTCATGTATATTAGTGCTATTTATTCGCTTATTATAGATCATACGTTAGACCCGTTTTCCGTTGTAGTCCGCGCACGCCCCGCCGTTTTCACATGCTTCCCAAAGGCATGTGCTCACGAGACCCTACCCAATCTACCCAATCTAGCACCAACGAATTTTGGGCCTGCCCAGGGTATATAACGGACCAGTGTCTTGTGATTATAGGTAGCCAGATTTCAATCGCTCGCCTGAATTTCTGGATCCTGAACTCTCCTAGCGTAAGCCTAACTGATTAGTTACACCTCCGTCGTACTACGCTAGACGTACCATACGAACGTACCACATACTGCTCGTGACTCCATAGTGCCAGTGATCCATTCTGCTAGACCATACTGCTCTGGTGGCCCATACTCCTAGTGACTCTCTACTTTCCGTTACTCCACTCGATTATCAGCTCCTTTTCAACTGTTCCCTTTCAGCCCTTAATTCCTTGCCCCTCCCCCCAACTACCCCAGATTGCGAAAATTAGTAATCGCAACCACTCCAAATCTTGAGCTAAGCGTCACCAGTCTTGAACCATGTCAGTATCGTCGTACTCCCAGGTGCAAGACACCACCCACACCGCCAAGGCTCCGTCGCCTCCCGCTGGCCATCGTGGCATTACCTTTGCTGGCGAGACATTCACGGTCCCAGAAACCCACGACATGGTCCAGGCGCTCTTCGACCCCACCCTCCGCAAGTCCAACTTCGAGTACGTGGTGCTTGCCCTTCTCGCTTCCAACCTCTTGGTGTTCCAGCTTGTTCCTGCCTCGCTGAACTACTTGCGCATTGACATCTTCATTGGCCTCTACGTCTTCTGGAGATTGTGCTACAACTTTGGCATAGGCTATCTCCTCCACCACCAGTCCAACCACAACAAGTTGGTGGCTTGGGCCACTCGCTCGCGGGCATTTGACCCTGCCTCTTCTTCGCTTGTTTCTCGTGTCCTCAGAGCCGAGATCCGCTCCCAGAGGGGCCCTGACTACGACATCGCTGCCTACCCCATCGAGTTCAACACCTGGTTAATTTTCCGCAAGTTCGTGGACTTGATCTTGATGCTGGACTTCGTGGCCTTCATCTGCCTCGTGGTGGCCTGTTCCATCAACGATGGCTACCAGTTCATCTCCAATCAGGCATCTTGGTTGGTCTACACCAGGCTCGTGCTGGGGGCCGGCCTCATCGTGTTCAACCTCTGGGTCAAGGTCAATGCCCACAACACCATCAAGGACTACGCCTGGTACTGGGGCGACTTTTTCTTCAGACAGATCAACAACGAAGAGTTGATCTTCGATGGTGTGTTTGAAATGGTGCCCCACCCAATGTACTCCGTGGGCTACATTGGCTATTATGGCTTTGCCATCATTGCCAAATCCTACACGGTGCTCGTGGTGGCCATTTTCGGCCATTTCCTCCAGATGATCTTCTTGCACTACATCGAAAACCCCCACATCGACAAGATCTACGGACCTTCCAAGAATGAAATCAACTGGGCCAAGTTGTTGAAATTGAAGGACTTGAAAACCTTTGACAATGTCAAGCCTTTGGTCGGTTTGTACAACTTCAATTTCTTAAGATCCTCCGACATGATCAACTTGATTTTGGTGGGTACCTACGGTTTGGTTATTCCAGTTTTGGCTGCTCAGTCCACGCCGTTAGGCAATTTCACGCTTTCTGCTTCCTCTGGAGGTTTGAAATGGAATTACATGTTCTTGCTTACCGTCGCCATCAAATTGTTGGAGTCCTTTTCTATTAACATCATGTTGGTTTTGCAAAGCCATTCCAAGGTTTTCACCAAGTGGTATTTGTCTATGGATATTCCCGTAGAGAAGTCCTTGAACAATTGGTCTGTATTTTACAACACCCTCATTAACTTGACTTACTCATCCTTGTTTGGTCTCAATCTTTATAAGTATCTTATTGATGATAATGCCACCCTCTTCAACGACTGGTTCTATTTGAGAATCTTCATTGGTTTAACTGCCATTACCACTCAAGTGTGGATCAACAGCTCTATCATTGATCTGATTGGTTATTTTGGATGGTTTTACGGTGATTTCTTCATCCCCAAGTCCCAGAGAGCTATGACACACTTGACTAAAGCCGGTGTGTATAGATACCTCAACAACCCAGAGCAAATCTTTGGGGTTTGTGGTGTTATGGGTTTGTTCATCATGAATTCAACTTACGAGAATTTGGTACTTGGTCTGATTTGGATGGTTAACAACTTTATCAGAATCAACTTCATCGAAAAGTTGCACATGATTAACATTTATGGCGAAGAAGTGTATGAAGACTCTGGTGTTACCAAGACCTTCAAGAAGCATTTGATTCCAAATATCATCCAGAGAAGATTAACCAATGATGGACCTGCTCCAACTGGTGAACTCAGAAAGAGATCCAAGAGCAGCTCCATCACTGATTCCTTAGACACATTCATCAAGGATTTGAAGAACTCGACTACCAAATTGTCGAGACAAAACATGATTGAATTGAGTCAGAACTTGACTTTCGAAAATTCGGACTATTCCTTGCAAATAAATGGCCTTGAGTCTTCCTCATCTTACTGCGGTTCTATCAAGACTAAGTTCATCAATGTTGGTACTCCAATCGACGTCGCCTGGAAAACCCCCAAAGAGACCCACAATTCAACCGATTGGATTGGATTGTATAAGGTAATTCAAACCCATTACTCGCGTACAAAGACCATTTTATCTTCTTCTGGACGTTGGGTCAATTGTGAGGATAGTGAAGGATCTGCAACCTTCGAGGGTGACAAGTTGTTCTGGGAGGAAGGTATTTATGAATTCAGATATCACTTGAATGGAAAGCACGATGTCGCTTATATTTCAGAACCCTTCGAAATCAAAATTTCAAAAGTTCAAGTTCCTACCGACAAGTCTGAACTTCACTCGTTTGCTACTAAAATCAAATCGACGATTTTCGATAAGTTAATTCAGGTTAAAGATGTGAATGACCTGATTTCTTCTTCATTGAAGGATCACGATAATATCTTAGAGACCTATGAGCTCTTGAGCTCGTTGATTTCCAAATCCACAGATATCAAGATCAGCGTGAAGTTGTTCTTGAATGATGATGACAATGAGCTAACCATTGAAAAGTTGTGCACAAAATTGATTCACTACAAGAACGTATTAGAAGAGTTATAGTCGCTTCCGGCGCACTTATACTCTGTACAGTGTATTTAGAGTGGAATTTCAATAGCCAGTTGATTTTCAGTTGTATATTCGGCACTATAGTCTTATAAATACATTAGTGAAGATTAGACCAGTCTGAATGGATGTTGTAGAAGTCTATGACTTGTATTCACTTATTGTGGTGAGAGCTGGACTGGCAGTCTATTCATATGCCTAGTATGCTGAGTTTGTCTTAATTCAATGTCATTTGGGAGCGCTAACTAGCCTGTTCCAACAAGTACGAGTTGATATTGGCCCTTATCTTCTTTGACATAGTATTGCATCCATCAATGATTCTCTCCACGTCCTTCTCTTCTAAGTCCTCATCACCTTCCATCCAGAAACCCACGATTTCATCATTTCTTAAGTTCATGAAACTGACCAAACCATCAATTCCTTCCCCCCCAGTCTCTTGGGGATCCAATACTATGCCTTCTTTATCAAGCCTCACCACACCACTGCTTACTATGTCTTTTAATTCTATTCCCGAGTCGGCCAAAGCAACGGAAGAACAGTTTAACACCCAATTCACAAGGTTGAGCAATCCTGAGTTGGTGGTCTTGCCGCCATGGTCCTCGATACTGTCGGATGAGATGACGGTGATAAACACATCGATTGTGGATTTGGGATATTTTTCCAAAATGATGGAAGGAAGCAACGATGTCTCGATATAGGACGAAATCTTTTGCTCGATGTTGGTCAATCCTGTTCTGTAGTTGCCGTTGTTATTGTTGGAGCCGGTGTTGAATATGCCTTCGTTGGGTTGGGCAATATGTGGGAGGAACTTGCACTCCACCGAGAAGGAGGCTCTTTCTATGAACGACCCCCGAATCGGCCTGGGTCCGAAGACCAGTACCTGTACAATAGTGCCGTCAGCTTCCAAGTATGCAGATCCATTGGCATTCTCGATGAGTCCTGTCTTCAAGAAGAACTTTCTGATTTCGTCTCTTTTCCTGGTCTTGACAGCTTCCTCCGTGGTACTTGTTATACCTATGTTGGGGATGAAGGTGTTAGCAGGGCCGAGGAGTCTTCTTCTTTCACTCATGATGGGTGTAGGTGTAGATGGTTAGTTGTAGTTGGTGATGAGCTGGGCCAGATTTTTCGTTCCTGCAGAGCTTCTGGGGCTAGCGAGGGCATAGAGAGCAAATCTAAGAAGGAAGAACTAGCCTACAAAAACTCGCCTAGGACTGAGTTCTAAAGAGCCAAAATAATGCATTAGTCACTAACAGATGCTCAGCATACTTTTAGTCTCCCTTGAACAGTTGTTTTTACGTTTAGAGGCCACCATCCCTTATCGCAGTTACCACGAACCGCACTATTCTCATGGCAATTCTCCGCTACAAGTCTCGCTAAGTGGTTTTTTTCGCTGCCTTCTCTCGCAAACTCTCCTACTGAGGGCTCACTACTTTACTCACATAGTGGATGCATTCGTATAGTACATAATAAACGGGACAGAAGGCTAACTGCCGTTGATTGGATTGAAGGGATCCAAATAGTTCATATCAGTGTTGTCTTCCAAGATCGAAATGTCCAAGTTCGACAAGTTATTCAAGTTCATTGGGTCCACCTGGATGTTGGGGTGGGTCACCGTTTGATCCATCTGTTTCAACTCCTGATCTTCATTGAAGAACCCCAGAAGTGACACCGTAGAGCTCTTGGCATTCTTCTCCAACATATAGGGAGGAAGAATCCTTCCAAAAATCTGGGCATCCAACTTGTCAAACACCCCGGGAAGGTAGTCCACTTGTTCGGACTCCTGCGAAACACTTGATTTGACTGACAATTGCTCAGCAACAGGCGTCGCTTTGATATCGAAAGGCTCCAATGACACTTCTGTCACTGACCTCTTGCCTGCACGGGGATTCGACGAATGCTCACCTCCGATATCGATCCCATTGTCCGATATTCTACCTTCTATGGGTGACTCAAACTGGTAGATCTCCACGGGCTTAGTCTCTTCGTTGGGATATTTCAAGTCGGATTGATATTCATTAATAGTATTAAAGTTCTGAAATGTTGCCTGTACATTCTCACTTTGGTAGTTAGGTTTAATGTCTGTGTCAGCATTCTGCTGATTCATATTCCGCAATCTTGAGGAATTGGCGGTTCTTCTGTTCAACTGCTCAAAGAGAGCATTCAAAATGTTGTAGATTCTCAAGGAAGCATTGGAGTTGTTTTTCAAGCAATCCAAGACTTTCTTTCCTATTTCGATGTCTTTCTTGATCATATCAATATTAAGGTCATCATCAAACAAGACCCCCGCGTAATTCATCCCCGACTCATTTGTATTCAAGCCAGCTTTGGCGCCATTTCCGAAATCTCCATAGTTGGCGAAATGGTAATAGTATACCAAACATGCAATAGAGAAGAAAATTGTGTACATTGAGAACCAGTAGGTTCCCACCAACAAGTTTTGATCAATCATCTTGTTGGACAATTTCACAACCATTCTTGCAACCTTGATGCAGTTCCGACCTCTGATTAAGGACCTAGGATCGGAGTTCTGATAGCTCGTTGATCCATTGCTGATGAAATGTATAAATGGACGATACAACATGATCTGACAGTTCAAAAATGACAAATGGAGATAGTAGTTCGCCATAACGAACTTCTCGGGAATGTCCTTGGAGCTATTGGGGTCGTTGGGGTCTGTTGGTTTCAATTCTTTAGGGAGGTTCTGTAACCATTGCTTCAACTCTATTTCGAGTTCAGTGACCTTACTATGAATGTGATCTGGAGTGACATTCGTAGCACTCTTACCCACCTTGATTGGATACAATTTCTTGACGATGTGTGATAAGATGAACATCAATTTTGTATGGTGGTTGGCGCACCCCGAGGAGGACAAGGCCCCCTGCTGTTTGTCATACAAGTACGAATCACGGGTGATATTCTCGTCGTCAAGTTCCTCGGGCAATTCCTGGTCGAACTCGTCATCTTGGATGGATCTGGGGAGTCCCAACAACGAGTTGATGTAGATGTCCATCTTGTAGATTGTGTAGAAGAGCCGTTTCCTCGTGTCAACTTCTATAGGGTCCAATTTCCTCTTTGAGTTCTGGAAAATCGTCAAGTTTCTGTGGAGGCCCTCCTTCAACGCCGATCTCAACGCAATACCGATGTACGAGTAACAGGTGGACAATCTTGCAGAGCACTGGAGATACATGATCATCATGACAATGGTCTGGATGGAGTGGATATCGCTGACGTTGCTTATGTCGATCAATTTCCGGGCCTCCAAGAAGTACTTGAACCCGTCGTCCTCCAAGTTATCGTTGATGTCGGAGTCGGAGTCGCTGGACTTGGAGAACAACGAGCCGCATGCAAGCAACGAGTACAAGAACGGCAAGAACTTCTGTTGCCTATCGCCGTAGGCCGACGGCTCCAACGAGTAGAGCAAGTCGACCTCCTCGAGAAGCGATGGTCTATGGTAGAACCGGAACAACACGCATGCCTTGTACCAGGTGACGTAGATGAGCTTCAAAGCGATTTCCTTGGAGGGGATGATCAACTTAAACTCGCGGTTGGGCGAGTCTTCAAAGTAGGTCAACGGAGCGTGGGGCGACTTGTAGAGGGGGGGGCTTACGGGGCTGTCACTGTCGTAGAGGTCACAGACCTCTGCGAGGTTAACAGCGCCTTGGTTCTTAGACTCCACGTAGGCCACTGCCTTCTGGAGCTTGTCGAAGTCCAAATTGAGCGGGTTGTTCTCGTCCAAACAGTTCAAGTTGAGTTTGGGGAGCAAGATGTTCAACAAGTTCTGGCACTGGATGAGGTTTTTGGCCATGCTGGGCGACGGCAGCGTCTCGGAGGTGAGGAAGTCGGGAGGCACCAACCGGTTGCCCACGAAACCCGACGATCCTGCTGCTGCCGCTGCCACCTGGACCATGGGGGACGACTGGGCAGGTACAGGAAAACCAGAGACCTTTTTGTTGCGGATGTTGGGCTGGTCGTACGTACACTTGTACGAGTACACCGTGCAGTGGATGCACGGCTGTTTGCCGTCACATTTGACCTTTTTTTGCCGGCAATTGTCACAAGCTCTTGCCACACGCTTTCGCTTCTCGGACGAGGAGTTGTAGGAGGAAGAGGGGTTCATGGGCACGCTGGTGCTGTTGGAGCGTGACATGAGGCCCATGGCGTCGTGGGTGGGGGGAGGCGTGTCGTCGTCTGGGGCGTCTCTCTTGGACATGGTGACGGTGGTGGGGGAGATCTGGGGTATGAATGTTGAATTTTCGCAGGACAAGAGTGCTAGGGTGATTGTGCGATG
This sequence comes from Suhomyces tanzawaensis NRRL Y-17324, assembly GCF_001661415.1. Lineage (NCBI taxonomy): Eukaryota > Fungi > Ascomycota > Pichiomycetes > Serinales > Debaryomycetaceae > Suhomyces > Suhomyces tanzawaensis. The sequence continues at coordinate 1,265,974 of NW_017963639.1, forward strand.
CGGGGGGTGGTTAGGGGGAGGTGCTGGTGGTAATGGTAGTGGAATCCTGGTGGTACTGGTGGTGGTGCTAGTGGATATTGTGCAGCAGTGGAGTCTTGGGGGTGCTGGTGGTGGGGGCTGGTAGTGGCTGTGATACAGACTGTGGTGTGGACTTCAGCTGGTCTGTACTTCCGCTGGTCCTGTACCGTACTGGACACTCAGTGAGTCGCTGCGCGTAGTGACGCTCGTACTGTAGCCAGACCAGTGCGAGCCCGGCCCTCGCACCGCGTAAATCATGGGGATCAACTTGGCTTAGGTCGGCGAATATCAAACGGTAGATTGGCGATTGTACTTGTTCATCTCTGGGACATTGGACTTTTATGGCAACGCTGGGTATATTAATGTGTTTTCATCGCAATTATGGGTAGGTTGGATTTTACTGGTACAATTCTGGCATTTATTGGGAAATTATTACAATTCTGGTATATTGGAGGAGTTTACATAGCCAATGCGGTTACATATGGCCTATATCGGAGATCACATTTTTAATACTGGTATATTGGGTCTATATATTGCTATCCTGGGGTAAAAAACGGGGTTTAATAATTGCAATCATGAGTAGATTGGGTTGTATTGGTAAGAAATCCTGGCATAGATTATGGGGATTGGTCCAATTCTGCCATATCTCATCGGCTACTGAATCTCATGTACTCATCTTTCTGGGAAAATCTGGTATACTGGTCCTCGCCTACTCCACTGTCTCCCTTATTCTTTTGTGCACTCGTCCTTCTCTGTTCATTCTCCTCTCTACACTCTTTTCCAATTCTAATTTCTACACGTTCAAATATCCCATACTCCATTTCTAGCTATGGCCGGTGGCCCATAATTCTAGTTAATTTTGAGGGCTTCCTCAGGTCCCCTAGTTAGTGTCTTTCCTCGGGTCCGCTGGTGAGTAGCTCCATCGGGCCCCGCTCTTAGTATTACGACCTCCAGGCCATTCCATTTAGTTGATTTTTATCGGCTTTTCCAACAAATGGCCCATTCTCTCGATCTTGGTAGACAAATACCCGTCGATCTCCTTGGAGTTTATCCCCTTGCCTGAGGCCCACGCCAAAGGCACCATGGGCACTCTCTCCAACACAGTGACCTCTCTGTTCTTGCCTTCCACCGCCACGATCTTGTCAGGATTGTTGGTGAGGAGCTTGATCTCAGTCAACCCCAAATCCACCAAAATTGCGGTGGCCAACGAGAAGTTTCTGCCGTCGGCAGGATGGCGCAACAAGAGGTTCGCCTGCACGGTGTCGGCCCCCAAGTCTTGGAGGTTGTAGGCCTTGAGCTTTTCTCCCAACCCAATGCCTCTGCCTTCTTGACGTAAGTACACAATACATCCATGGCCCAGGGCTCCCATTATTCTTCCGGCCTCGTCGAACTGTTCCCCACAGTCACACCTGGCCGACCATGCGGTCTCACCAGTGTAGCACTCCGAATGTATTCTCACCAAGGTGGATTCCTGATATGTGGTGTCTGCGTCTCTTACGAGCTCTCCGTTCGAGTCAAAACGGAGCTCCTTGCCGAGCTTGGTATCCTTGTCTGCTTCCGTACGCCCTGGAAAGAGCTTTCCGATGTATGCACCTCGGGTCATGCGGTCCTGCTGGCTTTCACCAGCACGGCGGCGAAACAACGATTTGGACCTCACGTCCTCACCAAACACTATGGCCAAGTGCTCCTTCTTGTCGATGTTGTTTTCGTACAAGTGCAAAAAGATTTCAGGACCCTGAGTGGTGGGGATTCTTGCTCTGGCTAGACAGTTGACCAAGGGCAACTGGTCAGGAAGCGGAAGCTGTTTTCTGGCTTCTGCAGAGATCTCTGGGGGGGGACTGGGTCTGTCGCCGAGGTGTGAAGGGGTCAAGACCGGCGAGATCATGGGCATATTGAGGTCTATTGGGTGAGGCTGTTTTATGTCACTCATGATGATGATGCGAATGAAGTTGGTGGGAACCGGAAGTTATGCTGTAGATGAAAGGTTGTGGTGGCTATCGCTAGAAAGGAATGCCTCTGGCTTATAAAGTAGATGTTCTTATCCGGGGATCGGGGTTCGTACCTCCAACTAATCTGGCGAGCTCGGTGGGACTGAGTCAGCTGAATTTTTGATTTTAGTCAGCGCTTATAAATTAGGTGTCTGGTGTGTAAGACTTTGATAATTATGACGCCGTCAGCAATGGTGGGAGTTGGTGGCGGGAGCTGGCGGGAGTAGCCCGTGTGGTTTGTGGTAGGTGGTGGTAGGTGGTGGTAGGGATGTTTCAACTCTGGGCCTAGAGATGGTTAGGGTCGATGTGCCTGTCATAGGACTTGGGTGTGGCGTCATCGACTGTAGCTGCCAACGAATATCCCAGTCAGTCCTTCCTGCTGGCAAGAATATCCTGATTCTGATGCATCTCTTATTCGTGTACCAATTCCATCAGACTGTAAACGTGTAAGTTCCCAGCCGTGTATGCGGGCTTTGAATGGTCGGCCTCTCGGGCTATCCTCTGAAAATACCCAGAGTTGGAGGATATATCAAAGCTAACAAGACCAGCACGAGCACCCCCAGAGACTGGGGTGGTACTTTTTGACCATACCAGTCGTTATGGGCAAGTTGGCAGGGCCTGGCCTTCATAATGAATAAGTTGTCTGCGCTGAGATTTGGCTGCTAAACTGCCGAGCGAGCTTTTCAAAGCGTCTACAGAGGACAGAACATGCCTGGAGGTTCCAAATGGCACTAATTTGCTCTTCCAAGGAAGCTAATGTTTGTTGCTAAAGCGAAAGACTACTGCTAATCTAAGATTGTTCCTCGTGTTAGATTTTTATTGCTAATTATGCTAATTAGACTAGGTAGTTATGCCAATCAGACCAGGTAGTTACGTTAATCAGATTAGGTAGTTATGCTACTCAGATTAGGTAGTTTTGCTACTCCTGTTCTTGCCTTGCCTAGCGGATGCTCCGCAACCACTCAATGACATCCTGCTCGCTGAACCGGTCCACATCAACAACCAACCGGTCCACAGGGATCTGCTTCCTCAACAAGACCACCGAAGGAATCTTTCCCACGCCATAGTCGAGCATCAACTCTCTGCCACCCTCGGTGTCAGCCATGATGTTGACCAAGTTCACGGCAGTCTCAGTGGGATACTTGTCTCTGTTGCTCAACACATCAAAGAGTGCCTGCGTCACCTTGTTGGACTTGGGGTCAGCATAAGTGAAGTTCAAGAGTAACGGTTCCTTGAAAAGCAAGTAGTCGTGGAGCTCGTTGGCGTGTTGCACATAGGCCTCAAAAATCCGGTTGTTGGTGGTGAAATCCTGGGGCTTGGGAGGGTAGATCACCTTTTGGGTCTGCCATGCCTTGAACCAGCCATTGAAGAAGGTTCTGGTGAATCCAAGGCGCGTGCTAGGCTGTACGCTTCTTGTGAGGATAGCGGCTCTGGTGGTAAACATGTCTGGTGGCCCAAACATGAAACTTCCACCAGCAATCTATAGGTCGGGTCACGTGCCTACGGCTCCACTAGGGCAGGTATATGTCTAATATCTATGCTATTTACAGTGACTTTTCCTCCCACCCGTCCTTCCACCTTTGCTTCCACAAGTTGCAGTCGAACTTGGGCTTGCCCAACTTCACATTGACTTCGTTGTGGGCGTCACACAACCACCTTCCAAAGGCATCCTGGGTGTCCACCTTGGGCTCGTTCTTGCCCAAGTACTCCTTGAAGTCATCTCCACAGTACCAACAAGGGTAGAAGTTTCCAAAGAGCTTCAAGAATTGCTTCAAGTCCAGCTGTTGTTTATTGTCAGGAGTTTCTGGGTACGTAGCAGCGATGGAATGCAACAAAGTCCACGACGACTTGCCAATGACCTCCACGTCCGGAGGAATGTCCTTATAGGCGTCCTTGACGGGCTTCTTGGCAGCAGCCTTGGCTGGTTTTATGCCTGTTGTTGCAAACTGGAAATCGGTCAATGAGTTACATGTACGGCACCTGGATGTTAGTACTGAGTGGAGAACGCTTGCTAGAAAACTTACGGTTTTCCGTCCTTGTCATAGACGATCTTACGTCCCGAGACCCCAACCTTTGGCTCGCTAGCTTTTTCAGTGGACATGTGGTGGTGGTATCTAGAGGTTAGTAAGCAGTGACCTCAACAGCTGCGAATGATCTATTGGTGCAGTCACGTGTTTATTGAATTGGGTTCTGAATCAAAGGTGACGGGTTGGCCTTCACTGAAGCTGGGGTGGCTTGTCGTGTTCTTGGTCGGATACGATTAGCAACTCCATTCCCAACGTGAAGTTTGTTGCTTAGAAGCTGTTCTGGAAAAATACATTTCAACAAAATATGTCAAAAAATTAAAAAGTTGCACTTCCCCATACAAACTGATATCAATACGATTCTTCAATTACAGCGGTGCAAAAGCAAAATACATTAGATATCTATCACTCCTGGACTGGGCTGAAGCAGTTAGCCGGGATATGTTTCTATGGATTATGGGGTATACTATACAAATTAATAGACTGTGCTATGAATGCTGTACTTAGGAACGGAATACGCACCTCATGGTGGAAATGGCCCTGGGGCGTTGCTTAAATTTTCACCGCCACCAGTTAATCTTGACGGAGCTGCTTGACAAACTCCTCTCTCTGTCTGATGACTTCGTCGCACAAGTCGCCGATTTCTTTCGAGACAACGGCCGATCTGCTGGCGTAGAACTCGGACAAGTCGTACTTGACACCGTACTCCTGCTCGTACTCCCATGCTTGTTGGATCAACTCGAACTTGTCGACGTCCTTGACATATCTGGCCTCCACGGTTCTGATTTCCTCATAATCCAACCATAACTCCATGATTTCGTGGGAGAACTTCTTGTTGTAGGGCCTAATGATGGATGCTAAAAATTCGATGGACTCAAGTTCCCTACGGTGCTTTTCCTTCTTGGACACCCCGCCAAACGGAGTGATGTCTCCGACCAACGACTCAGCGATATCGTGCACCAATGCGATCTTGGCACACTGGTCGATGTTGATGTCGTTGTTAGGAATGGCCATGGAGATGATCGACATTCTGTACATGTGGTCACCGATGCTCTCAACCTTGTCGGTAGGGATACCACGATCAATCCATCCTGTTCTCTTTTGGGTCTTGAGGAGTCTGACGATCTGGAAGAACGCCAAAATGTAGTTGATCTCGTGGTTAGGTCCCTTTGGAACAAGCAACTTTTTGATGTGTTCTGGCACGGCGGTTTCGGGCTTCCACACGTTTTCGGTGGTGTCTGGAGCGAGGTTATACCGGGGGGCGGTCATGGTGAAGCTGCGGTAACGGAAGGGCCTCGGAGGTGGGGGTATTCGTAATCGACTCGACCTCAAAAGTGTGTACATGTAAACAAATGCGCCGATAGCGATGGCGATGATGGAGATGTCAAATCCGGATGTGACAGAAGCGCGACAGAAATGCGACAGAAACTGCGACAGAAACTGCGACAGAAAACAGCACACCATGAACACAGAATGGATCAACTTGTAGTGCAATTCCATGTGGTGGGAGAGGAGACTGGTGACGGTTATGTTTTGTGTATTCCTAATCTTTGTTCAATGATTTTACGAATATTGGTTGCAATCTCATTGGCATGGGTATAATGACACTACGTCGCGATACTGTCTTTTCTTCGTGTAACTATTGCCAAACACACTTCATGAACCTCAAACCAGGGAGAGCAGGAATGGAATTAAACTGGTCTTGGTTCAATCAACACACAGGTGTTTGCGGCACTTGCGGTTTACTAGTAGCAAGAGCGAAGTGGTGAATTTCAATTTCCACTGGAACAGAAGGATTGAAGGATTGTATGAAGTCTATTACCCACTGGTATTAATAGAATGATTGGTTGCCAACATACCACTGGTATTCTGGTATTTACCGTAGAGTCATCGTTGAATTGTTCAAAGCCACCGGTATTAACCGTAAATGATTGTTTGAATTCCAATTTTGCACTGGTATTCATAGAAGGATTGTATGAATTTCATTCTCCCACTGGAACAGAAGGATCGTTTCAATTGTGACATCCACCGATGGTGCCTCAGCGGACCCATTGCTCGGTGTATGGCTCACATTCACCTCTTTCAGAACACCTGGCCCGGTGTCACAGAATCTGACCACACGAAGTCAGAGTTACTTTCCGAAGTTCGTGTGACTCGATGAATTCCCCTTGACTCCTCCCACTTGCTACAGTCGCTGCTAGCCAGCATGGTTATACAGTTATTTATATGTATTAATGTAGATCCGAAAACTACACGTTTAAGCAACTAATTCAACAACACCACCAACAGCTCTGATCTTTTCTTCAGCCAACTTGGAGACAAATCTGGCCTTGACAATGACTGGAACTTCTGGTAATCTACCCTTACCTAAGACCTTACCGAAACCGTGGGCCAAGGTGTCAATGACTGGGGCAGCGGACTTGGAGGCGTTCTTCAAGTATTCGTCCTTCTTGTCGGAGTCGACCAAGGTCCACAACTTTTCCAAGTTGATTTCTGGTCTCCAGGAGTGGTTTCTTTGGACGTGGAAGTGTCTCATACCAACCTTACCGAAGTAACCTGGATGGTACTTGTCCAAGTTGGTTCTGTGATGATGTTGACCACCAGCCATACCACGACCACCGGGATGCTTTCTGTGCTTACCGATTCTACCCTTACCGGCTGTGTTTGTTAGTATTGTCCACGGACGATGAGATTCACATTGGTCGACTAGGCCTTTGCGGTTGATGCTGGGCTCTGTGCTCCTCCGATTATGATATGAATGATGGGGTGTAGTACATACCGGAAACGTGTCCTCTGTGCTTTCTGGTCTTAGTTAATCTGGTTGGCATTGCTAATGTTAAGACTAGTTATCAAACAACCTTTAAAAAAAAAGGAAGACTTTTGAGGTGAAGATTTTTCAGACTGGATAGGACCTGCTCACACTGGTGCAGGCGTCCCAATGCGGTAACAGTGAGGACCGGGGTGCGGAGGGAGTCGTGCAGGACTGGTGGGTGAGGGTGCGTCCTGCAGAGTAGAGTGCGAGGGCTCGGGCCCTAGAGAGGACTGTTATCATGTGACCAAATGGTCCTGTGCTATACACTGGTGGTATTGTCACCAGCGACGGGGGCGGTCGTTGGCAGCGTGAGGCCAGTGGTGGGAACGTGGATTAGGTAGGTATTTATCCACGTGGTGGAGTTAGTATACTTGTTTATTTAGTCTGTAATCTAGAGATCTATAGATATTGTCATCAACTGGCTGCAATCAGCATAGTGAATCGCGCAGAGCGATTCTTTGGAGTAGATCATCCAGCCAGAATTTGGACTGCCTGACACTCAGTGATGTAGGAGGGGGCGTGGTGACGAGGGTCGTCAATCAAAGGTTTACTTGGAATGCGCTGAAGCAGCAATTGTACGACACTGGACCATATTGGTGGCTGCAAATCGGAGATCTCAGCAAGCACACCAAGAAGTGGCCAGTGGAAGGTTGCAGCGTAGTTCGTATGCCATCCAGTAGACATGCGCCATGACCATCGTGTAGAGAGACTGGCCAAGAGCATACAGAAGGGTACTGGTAGAGTATGGGACACCATTGCAACGGTTCACCTGAGATCTAGACAGCACTCAGAATCCTAGTTACACGAGCTTAGCTGTCAAAGATCAGCCCATCCAATTATTTATTGATTCATCTACTTGCGGTTGAAAACAATAGTCAAGCTGGAATATTGCTTTTGGTGCAAGATGACCCTGTTTATTACAATTGGTCGACTATGTCTTTATTTTATGCTATCACTGCCAGAAACTCAATTGGAACCCAGCTGACTACCACTTACTCGATTCTGGGCAATCCCCAAACTTCCTCGTAAGTGTCACGGCCCTTAGTTTCAGGAATCTGGCTGCTGATGAACCAATAACTCAAGGCACACATAAAAGTGAAGATGAAGTATACACCTCCTCCGATCCAGGAGTTCTTCAAGATAGGGAAACTATAACCCACAATGAATGTAGCTAACCAATTCATTGTGGTACCCCAACTTTGTGCCAGTGCCTTTGCCTTGGGTTGAGTCACTTCACCTACCAACAAGAATGGGATGGGACCCAATCCAATAGCAAAGAAGGTTATGTATGTGAAAGTCCCAACGATCGAGAGAATAGAGCTAGTAAGAATGATTCCAAATCCCATCAATGCTGTCAGGATACCAAGGAAGGTCACTGAAGTTAAAAGCAAGGGCTTACGGCCCAAACGATCGACAAGTGTAGCGGAAGCAAAGGTGACCACCAAGTTCACGGTTGAAATCAAACAGTTGATGATAATGGCGGAATTTGGGAAGATGGAAACCAAAACTGAAACTCCGTAGAAAATGATGGAATTGATACCATCAAACTGTTGGAACACCAAAATACCAGTAGCTACCAATTTTGATTTGTTGTATTCCGAGGACTTCAAGTATGTTTCCAAGTTCACCGAAGTTGCTGCCTGTTGAGGCCTGGGTTCATCTTCACTTTCATCTTCCAATAAACTTCCGTGGTCGCTCAATCCTGGCCCAGAGTCTGCGAGTTGGCCATGCTTAGTCCAGCTAAGCACTTCATTTTTGGCACTATTGTAGTCACCACCTCTAAGATGGTACAACACTTCAATGGCTTTGGTACGATATCCGTTATTGGCGAGCCAGAACGGAGACTCCTCCACAAATAAGAAGATCAAAACAAAGTTGACGAACCCAATGGCAGAGGCAGTTAATAATAAGAGTCTCCAGCTGTTGTCGTTAGTCCATATCAACGAGAGTAGCTGGGTGACCAAGATCCCCACATTGATGGAGACCTGGTTCATTGAGCCCAACAAGCCCTTGAGTTGGGGTGGAGAGATCTCGTTGATCATCAACGACGTAAGCACAATGGCAGACCCAGCACCCAAACCCGCGATGAATCTCCCCAACAAAAAGGTGTAGTGGCCATTATTCAACCCATTGATCCCGGAGCCAATGAAGTACAACGCGTTGTGCAACAAACTCGTCTTCTTTCTACCGATTCTGTCAGCAATTGAGCCCACGTAGAACGATCCAATCAATCCACCAATACTGAAAATGGACGTAACCAAGCCCAATTGCTCGGTGGTCAAGGGAATACACTTTTCGAACCCATGGCGTCCAAACCATGAGTCATCGTAGCTGATGTGGCCTGGCTTGGACTCACGACACGAGATGATAGACTCAGGAGCGTTCAATTCAGCCATATGGTAGCCAAACTGGAGCGACCCCAAGCAGATGAGTGCAACTGCGGTAATGAGATTGGTGGTGAGACCCTCTCGTGGCTGGAAGCCAAGGATGGTGGATGTCATGAGATGTGAAGGTGTGAGATGGCAATTGGTAGTGTAAGATGTTGGTAGGAGAGTAAATGGAGTGGTACGGGTGTAGCGGTTGGCTGCCCCGTAATCTGTGCGTATAGATATTATGTAATAAGGATTAGCACCGATGGGTGGGGGATGGCCGGAGTGAGCCTGAAAAGGGGCTACAAGGTCACAAAACGTCAGTGAGGAGACAGTTAGTTTCTTGAGAATCTGGTTCCATTGCGTGGAAGAATTTTCAATGCTTTCCTGTTGACTAAACCAATTATTAAAGCAAGTTATTCCCGATGCTTCTGGACGGATAATTATTTTCTGTAAGATAGTCTCTAGTTCGATTATTATATTTAGAATACACAGGTCCAGCTGTAGTAAGGATGTTTTGGTCTCCTAGGATTTTGGAAATGACTGAGTTTGCCTGTTCGTCTTTATTATTTGCCAACGCTGTCTGGATGTTCTAGCTGAGGGATCTCGACGGGGTTGCACACTTGGATTAATGCTTGACCAGTCCTGAAAATTCAATGTTATACTTAATATTGCTTTTTGTACTTTTTGAAACTTAGAATTAAGATGGGATAAATTAATCATTTGGATGAGCTTACAGTTCCAGAGCACTTTCGGCTCATAAACTTTTATTTCCAAAATATACTCTCCCTAATATCCGTAATTTTCAGTTTACAATCCAATTACCGTATTAAAATGTATTGCTAGGCATGCCAGGCGTAAGTCTATTAATTTATACAATAGGGAGAAAGTTACCAATAATCATCATGGGAATTCCAAACACATCTCTCTTTAGCGTCCACATACATCCTGTTCTGATTTTAACGTCACTCTTGGGGGTCAACAACGTACATTCTGTCATGGTAGCACCCAAAAAGTCCCCAAATGCAATTCTCGAAAATAACTGGAAGTACTCCACTACTGACTTGTCGTCTAGCAACTCCACGATGAATTTCTTCTGGCCCACCAACTCGTTCTTGGACCAACCCGTGAGAATGCAGAATTCGTTGCCCACGTAGGCAATCTCCCCCGTACGTCTCCAAACTATGGTGGGAGTACCACTGACTCTCACAAAGTTATCATAAGTCAACAACGTCCGTTGAAAGCACTGCTCCATGAAGATCAAGTCGCCCTCTTTGAGCGAGTTGGTACATGCAATGAATGAGGGTCTGTATGCAGCCATGGACTTGGCCATTTGCACTAACATTGGCTTGGGAAACCGCTTTTTGAGGTATGCAATCAAAGAATGGTACCCTGGAGTGTACGAGAACGGTTTGGTGACCTTGGCGTAGATTTCCTCAGGTTCCTTGAAGAACCCTTCGTTGTCCTGGGCATCTCCCAACTTGGTGTAGTGACTGTCATCAGGAACAATGCCAATGGTGAACGAGAGGGTCAGCTTTGAGTTACGCTCGTTGTACACCGCAGGATCGTTATGCTTGATGGAGTCGATGGCAGTGATGACGTCGGGAAACATCAGCACATTATCCGTCTCCGTAGGCCCGAGGAAGTATTGGTTGATCGACTCGTCGCACTTGGGGTACCGTGGATTATCGTATATGGAAGTATTGCTCCTGGATCTGCCTGCGGGATCCCTTGGGGAGGATGTCTGGGACGAGCCCGAGAAGTACGGCGATATTTGCGACTTATGATGGAAATGAAGGTCGGAGGGAGGGTTTCGGGCGTTGCCTGATATGGAATTGCTCATGGTGCTGGGTGATAATGCTGGGGAGATGTTAAAGGAGTTGGGAGTGCCTTCATTGGAAGTCGAGTGGCCTGGGTGGCCCACACTATCCTGTAGTATGCTCGAGAGCGTGGAGTACTCCATATCGGCAGCAGAGGAAAGGAAGTTTGTCCTTCGAGGAGCACGCTTGAGGTGACGATGTAGGGGATCATTAGACGGATTGGGCGATTGGTTGTACTGGGGAATTTGGGGGAGCGGGAGGCCCTGTGGAGGAGGCAATTGCGACAACTGGGGAGGCAACTGGGGGAGCTGGGCGTTGGGCCGCTGGTTGGGGTGCATTGGCATGGACATGGATTCCGACTTTACGGGGTTGAACCCACCAAACGAGCTATCGGACGGAAACTGGAGCTCGTTCATGCCTTTCTGGGCCGGATTGGGTTGTTGTGGTGCCATTTCCATGCTGGCCAGGCTGAGGATGGAGTTGGGCACGTCTGCTAGGTACTTCTTTCTCTTGCGGGGTGCATCTTCACATGTGGCATCCAACCCTCGCTGGATGCACCGCTTGCAGGGTCTGTTGGTGTCGCATGTCATATGGGCCCGGTGGCAGTGGTTGCATGCTCTGTTTGTCTTCTTTCTCTTCTGTTGTGTTAGTAAGGCTGGTTTTGGTGAAGGGACGGCTACTGCCGCAACCTCTGGGCGAATCTCGCCCAAATTGGACGTACTGGTTTCTGGGGCTCCCCAGACTGGGTATCGAAGTCTAGGACGCTCATTTCAGTTCATTTAGTGTGCCAGTGGCTTACCCCGGAAGAATGGCTACTCAAGTCCGAGTTTTTGATGGTGCGCAGGACGCAGGTGGAGGCGACCGGTGGGGCGAAAACGGGCTGCGAATCACCGGAGATTGGAGGGTGAGTAAATAAGGAAGATCAGGGCGAGAAGGGAGATCCGGAGGAGAGAAAAGGATGGGACGAGAGTGGAAAAGATGGTATGAAATTGGCGATGGAGGGTGGTGATAATTGTAGAGTATAGGTGGGTAATTTGAGGAAAGAATGGGTGTGCTGATTACTATGGCAGGTGCGAGAATGGTGGATCTCGAGGCTTGGGGTTGGCCTGGGGAATTTTTCGTACCAGTAGAAGGGTGCTGGCTCGGCCACAAGGTTCCGTGGCGAGAGCATGAATGGCTATCCAGGGGTGTTCTTGAAGCATGTGATTATGGTAGTCTCGTCAACTGATAAGTGTGATAGTCCAGGAATTTTGACTAATTTGAAAAAATAGGCAAGTAAACTAAATCGAACTGCAAGGGCTAAATCGACCGCTGTGCTTTTGGCAGCAGCACTGCGATGGATTAACGACGTGGAAACGGCTATTTCAGTTGTTGCAATGCGCCACAATCAGGGGAATCCAGGAAGAATTTATTACATCCCATAAATTATTCCAAGCCTGAAAAATGGGAGATTATTCGCATACAAGCGCAGTTTTTGATAACTTTTAGCCAGAATTCCAATTTTTCATTCATTTCTACGATTAGATCTACAACTTCAGGGTAAAATCTCATAACACCTAATAACATAAAAAATAGGGGGGTGGCAAAGTACCGTTAACTGGCTAAAATCCACACTACAATACTCCGAGAAACAGTGACTGGACACCTCTCGCAACTCACGATCCAACGATCCACCACCTCCATGTAGTTGCAAAACTCATACCTAAGCACGTGACCATGAAAAAATTCTCAAGGATTTAGATAACCGTACCCCATCTTGCAACTTTCATCACACCCAGAATGGCTGATTTCATCGCAAAATTCAACAAATTGAAGTTAGGAGAAGCTTCCAAGGCCGACGAAGCCTCATTCCCACAATTTAGCGCCGAACAAAAGGCTTTGGCTGCCCAGTTTGACACCTTATCCACCAGATTCGATGAACCAGAATCGGTGGTAGCATTGAATGACTCCTTAAGAACCAAGACCTTTGTCACTGGAAACACTCCCTCCAAGACCGATTTGGTCGTTTTCGAAAAGGTTTTGCCATTGGCTTCCAAATGGACCTCCAACGAAGACTTGGCTAAGCACAGACACATCTTGAGATGGGCTGATTTGGTCCAAAACACCCTCTTCGAGGTCCCACAAGATCAAAAGTTGACCTTGAACTACGATGTCGAACTCCCAAGAGAAGTCAAGGAAAAGAAGAAGCCAGCTGCCGCCGCCGCTGCTCCAGCTGCCGCCGCCGCTGCTCCAGCTGCCGCCAAGGAAGCCCCAGCCAAGCAAGCCGAAGCTGCCACTGGCGGAAAGGAATTGACCGAAGAAGAAAAGCAAGCCAGAGCTGCTGCTGCTAAGGCCAAGAAGGAAGCTAAGGCCAAGGCCAAGGCTGAGCAAAACGCTAAGCAACAAGCTGCTGCTGCTCCAGTTCCAGCCACCCCAGCCTTGATTGACTTCAGAGTTGGTTTCATCCAAAAGGCAGAAAAGCATCCTAACGCTGACTCTTTGTACGTTTCTACCATTGATTTGGGTGAAGAAACCGGTCCAAGAACCATCTGTTCTGGTTTGGTGAAGTACGTCCCTCTCGAAGATATGCAAGAAAGATATGTTGTGGTTATTGCCAACTTGAAGCCAGTTGCCATGAGAGGTATCAAGTCCATGGGTATGGTGTTGTGTGCCTCCAACGAAAGTACTGTTGAATTTGTCAACCCACCAGCTGGTTCCAAGGCTGGTGACAAGCTTTTCTTCGAAAGCTTCGACGGTACCCCAGAAAAGCAATTGAACCCAAAGAAGAAGGTTTGGGAAACTTGTCAGGCATTGTTTTCCACCACCGAGAACTTCGAGATCACTTACACTGAGGAGGGCAAGGAGCCAAAGAAGTTGGTCAACGCCAAGGGCGAATTCTGTAAGAACAGCACTCTTGTCAAGGCTGATGTCAAGTAATTAGCTAGAGCAAATCAATTAATATAGTAGCAAATTATCGACATCCATTAGAGTGCTATTTAATATCAGCTGTGTCCTTTCCGACCAGTATCTCTACAGCTTTTCGAACGAATTGGTGATCAAATTATCAAGGAGACGTATTACCACTCTGGGTTCTGTTCCTTTCTAGATGCTCTTTGTCCCGACAAGGAAAGTAATGGATTCAGAATTCGCAGCTTTCCCTCTAGGAGACTGGGAAACCGAGAACATATAGTCGCTGTTCACAGCAATGATGAGAATTGCTGGGTGTGTAAGTGGTGAAGCAAGGATGTTTTCATTAATTCAGAGAAGTAGGATGAAAAGCTTTCCATTATTTACTCGGCTGCGAAATACTGGATGTAGACAAACTTGAACACTATTCGATATCTGAATAATTCAGTCGAGTTAGTTCTTATCACTGAGAGAAGAAACAAACTATCAGCCAGTACTGAAATGGTAGCTGGTGAGTTACTTCAGAGTATTGAGTTAAGGGTACTTGGCTTGGTATTTCTAGGCCTGTGCTTGTCAATCCAACTCACCAATCGACGGTTGTTAATTATTTATAAAATCCATTTTGAATAATATCGTTCGTGGAGTCACTGATAGTTCCCTCTTGCTCTCTACTCTAGACACTTATGCCACATTCCCTACTGGTGACATCAAGATAGCCCATCAACAAAGTGCCCAACCCCCCCAACTCTCTCAATAAGCTCCTCTCGCTTTTCCCGTGGGCGACTTCGTGACTAATTCTCGTCGATAGAGTCATCGCAGCCGTGCAACATCTCCACGCTCGCTATCTCAATCTTTTTTATCCATACACCGTTTTTCTTTCACTAAGCAATTGCTACCTCCACACCATGATTATCAAGTCCAAGGTCAAGCTCAAAGACAAGAACGTGGCACTCACGCTTGTGCCCCAGGACTCAGAGGACTTGTGGTATATCTATAACCTCCTCTCCATCGGCGATGTGGTTCTGGTGCTCACCCATCGTAATGTCAAGAAAGGCAACCAAACAGCCGTCCAGAAAGGCAAGAGCAAGATGGAGAAGGTGTTGGTCAAGTTGAAGTTGAGTCTCGAGGACATCGACTACGTTGCGTCCGACGAGGGTATGCGGTTGAGCGGAAAGTCCATCGAGCCCCACGAGTTCGTGCCCTTGAACAGTTACCACACGGCAGAGGTCGAACTTGGCAAGGACATCACCATCTTGAAGGAGAGCTGGGACCAGTACGACATGAAGTTGCTCGACGAGCTTGCATCCATAGAAAAGAAGGCAGACATCGGTGCCATCGTGCTACAAGAGGGAATAGCCCATTTCTGCTACGTCACCGAAAGCATGACCAAGCTCCAGGCCAAGGTGGAAAAGTCAATTCCAAGAAAGAACAAGGACTACGGAAACAGCGAGGTAGAGAAGGCCATGAACAAGTTCTACGCCATGGTCATCGACACCATGGTGAGGAATTTCGACTTCAACAAGTTGAAGGTCATCATAATAGCATCTCCAGGGTTTGTGGGAAAGACCCTCTACGAGAAAATCCTCCAAGAATGCTCCAACTCGAACCACGAGTCGTCCAAGGTCTACAATGACATCTTGAAGAACAAGCACAAGTTCTTGGTGGCCCATTCGTCCACCGGATACCTCCAGGGTTTGCAGGAGGTGATGGAAGACCCTGCCACCAAAAAGAGATTGAGCGATACCAGATTCTTGAAGGAATCGGAGGTTCTCGACCAGTTCCACCTGGCGTTGAACTTGGACGATGGCAGAGCATGGTACGGTCTTGACGAGGTCACCAAGGCCATCGACATGGACGCAGTCAGGTACTTGATGGTCACAGATACCTTGTTCAGAAGTGATGACATCCAGCAAAGAAAGGACTACATTGAGTTGACAGAAAGAGCCAAGCGCAACGGAGCCGAGGTATTTATTTTCTCCAGCTTGCACGAATCGGGCATTCAACTTGACCAGTTGACGGGAATAGCTGCGTTGTTAAAGTACCCTGTGCCGGACTTGGACGATTCTGATGAGGAGGAATGATAGAATAGAGTGAATGTAAGGGATTATTATGAAATGTAGGAGATCCATGATGGCTTATAATAAGCTACTGGCTGAGCTTGACGCGATCGCCGGGTTGACGACAACTTACACTTTCTTTCCTTTGGGCTACAAGAATATGCCTTACGTATCTTCAATTTTCAATCGGTGGCCAACTAACTATTGGATCGCTTACTCTCGGAGTAAATCCCACGTTCGTGAGGTTGGTGGTTCAATTTCGAATAATTAAGTTTGTTCGTTAATCTATAAAACACAGGTTTATAATCGATAATAAGTGCACTGAAAAGTACAGCCTGAAACGTGAGAACGCTTAAGGAACGAGATTAGGCATTTTTGATCCTACTTTCTCCTTTTAAGGTGCTGATATACTATTTTCAGGATTTTTGGAACGGTATTCGATCAGTTCAGAATTGATCACCACTTCACGGTTGAACATTTGATTCCTTGGATCTGCCAAGGCCCAGTTATTAATTGTACTGTTCATTATGTTCAGTAGCCAGCGCAGATGTTTATGAATGCAGTATTCTAGCATTAGAAACCTCGTCAGAATAGTATCATTATAACATGAGGATTCCTCGTTACCGTAGAGAGCTTCACGAGAGAACTCTTTCTTCTAAGCCTCCATTTTCTTCATCTTGTCCACATACCACACGCTTCCTCCTCTTCGGTAAATAAGCATGTCTTGGGCCAACCCCAACATCAACCCCAACATGGTTCCGTTCCGCACGTAGTTGCGCACCTGGATCCTGCTCAAGTGGTAGTACTTGCCGTAGGCTCCTGCAAACAAGCCAGCAGCCACTGTGGTGTTCATGAAGTCCTTTGTGCCTCCTCTGACATAGGTGTCTATCAAGTATTCGAGCCCAAAAAACCCTCCCACAGACATCGAGTACTTCAAGCCTTGGTGCACAGCAGTCTTACCACCAGTGACAATCATCACGTAGTTCTTCTTCTTGTGGTAGAAGTACCAGCCTCCCACAGTCTGGGGAAGTCTGTGACCGTTTTCTGTCAAGTATCGCAACGATGACGACTTGAGGCCGTCGTAGAAGCCTGCGAGGCCCCCCACTATGCCACTGGTGATGCTGAGCGCCTCGAGCCGTTCGTACGGGTAGAGGTGGAGCCGCTCGTTGACACGCAAGTCTGGAGCATCTGCTAGCGACATGGCGATGGATGGAGTCTTTGGAATGGAATCGCTGGTGGTTTTCATACCGCGACATTTACACAAAATCTCAACAGGGTATATGAAACTATATAGGAGGTTGTGCTCTACACCCAGAGGGTAGTGGGGGTCCACAACGAGGGCAGTGGGAGGAACTCCTCAGCTTCGAGTGGTGGGGGCAGCGTGGCGCCAGAGGGGCACCAGCGTGGCTGTTTGGCGTCGTAGAATCCAGACGTCTATTGGTCCAAAATGGACTTGACAAACTCGACGTAGTCCACGTTGCCGTCGGAGGTGACGTTGACACCCTTCAACAAGTCGTCGACCTCGGAGTCTGTCAACTTCTCGCCAATGGACGTCAAGATGTATCTCAACTCACCGACGCCAATGTACCCGGTCTGGTCCTTGTCGAAGACCTGAAAGCCCTTGATGTAGTCCTCGGGCAACCCCAAAGGCTTGAATCCGTCGGGTCTGCCGATGATGTTCTGGTATGTGTCGAAATCGAACTCGTTGGACTTGATCGAGCTCTGCAACTCCGAGATCTCAGCCAAGGTGGGGTTCTGGCCCACGGCTCTCAACAAGTCGCCCAAGTGTTCGACGGGGATCTTTCCGGTGCCCTTCTTGTCGAAGAGGGCAAATGCGTCCTTGTAGGTCTTGGTGTTTTGGGACTGGTGGTTAGTAAAGCGGGATCAGGAGGCTGCATTGGCGGCGCCAAAGGACGGCTGCCAGCAAAGAGCAGCAAGAGTGTTTCGGGACACGCTCATAGCTGCGTAGGCCTGCCGTGGGGGCTAACGTACCATGGTTGTAGTAGTGGTTGGAGTAGACGGATGTTTTTTGGTTTTCTCCCACGTAAACAACAGTTACGTAACGGATCAAACATTCTTACGTAATTATGAACATGATCCCCTGGGGTGTATCAGGAGGTAATGACGAGCCCCTGGGCCAGTGAGCAGCTCTAGCGGCCCCAGAAAGCGGCATCAGCACAGCTACACCGCCATCTACTGCCCCTGCTCGTATCAGCACACCATCACTTCTGTGGAGCTCGTTTCTCCCACATCTTTCTAGGCCCTCTTGCCATCGCGGCACGGACAGTTACGCGCCCAAAACAGATTCTGTACCTATCCACCAGTCCATGCCTTCCTCGATGCTAAGCGTGTCAGATCTTGGGCACCTCTCCCAGTACACCCAGGACGCGTCCAAGCGAAGGAAGCTCAATGGTGCTCCCGACAAATTCCGTCCAGGATACATCATCAAGGTCACCATCCGCAACTTCACCACCTATAACTATGCTGAGTTCAACTTGTCGCCATCGCTCAACATGATCATTGGTCCTAACGGGACAGGCAAGAGCACGTTGGTGGCAGCCATCTGCCTTGGACTAGGTGGCAAGCTCGACCTCATCAAGCGGAAGAGCATGAAGTCCATGATCAAGAGCGGTGAGACCCGAGGGTCCATCGAGATCACCATGAAGGACGTGGACGGAAAGCCCCCCCTCCGCATCCAGCGGTCGTTCACAGAAAAGGAGTCCACCTGGACCATGAACAACAAGAGCACCACGGAAAAAGCGGTCAAGCTCAAGTGCAGGGCCTTGAACATCCAGTTGGACAACTTGTGCCACTTCTTGCCCCAGGAACGAGTGGCCGAGTTCGCTGGCCTCTCGCCAGAGAAGTTATTGTTGGAGACAGAGAGGACGCTTGGCGATGGACATTTGTTGGAGCAGCATGAAAACTTGATCTCCATCGACGGTGAAAAGAATACCTTGGAGGCCAGAATATCCAATTTGCAAGAGGTGCTTTCCAAATTGAAAGAAGAACGTGACGGCTTGGAAGAGGAGGCCCAGAAGTATAAGGAATACGAGCGAGTAACCGCGGACTTGAGTAATCACGTCCAGCTCTTGCCTTTTGCTCAATTGTCGGACTTGAAGAAGAAACAGGGCCATCTCAAACAACAGAAGGATGAGGCCAAAGCCAACTTGATCAAATTTAGATCAGAAGTAGCCTCCATTCTCGAGGCCCTGGAAGGGGCTCTCGCAGCTGTAAGGCAGAGCGCACAAGCGCTCGAAGCTATTCAAGGTTCCAACGAGGACCTCAAGAAGAACTTTGCAATCGGAAAATCCGAGTATGAGACCATAAACTTGGATATCGATCGATTAATTGCAACAGCAGAAGCATTGACAAACAAGTCTGCCGATAAGAAGAAGCAATTGGAGAAGTTGAGGTCCGAACGAGAGCAGTTGGTACGAAGCCGTAGCAAGGTCCAAGTGGTTGATGACAATCAGTTGAAAGAATTGGTGGATCTATCGAATTCCAGGAAAGATCTTATAGACTCAAAGAACTCCCAATTGGAGACCTTGAACGATAGCTTAGCCCGTCCACACAACTTTCTCAAGATGGCAATGAATGATTGCAAAAGATACGAAGACAAATTGAACAGCAAAGACAAGCTCGATGTGTTGGAGCCAACTCCGAGATATCATAACCCAGTGAGAGACGGTTCATACAATGCTCATGTCGAGTTAAGGGCAAAACCAGAGTTTAAGGGTTTATATTCCGAAGCACCAGTTGTATGCTGTGACGTGACAGACAAGAGTTATGCGCATTACTTAGAAAAGGTAATTGATAACAATACCTTGTTCTCTATAACTGTGTCCTCACAAGAAAATTACAGGAAGATCACTGATTATGCATTCAATGTCAAGAAGCTCAATTTTCCAGTCAGATTCACAAACGAAAAAGAAAAACCCAGACCATCAATGCTGCAAGAGCAATTGAGCGCTTATGGATTTCTGGGATTTTTGTCGGATTATATTTCGGGTCCAGACGAGGTGTTGAATATGTTGTTTGATACCTCCAAAATCCACAATATTCCTGTCTCTAAGAGAAGCTTGAGTGACAACGAAATCCAAAGATTGACCTCACCAGGGAATAATGATCAGATTCCATTCCGTAAATTTATTGCAGGGGATCTCTTGTTTACTGTCCAAAGATCCAACTATGGCTCAAGACAGCTCTTTTACTCCACGGAAAAGATTAATCCCAGATCACATTATTTTGGTACCACCGGCCTTACCTCTGAAGCTAAGCAAGATCTTCAAGAGAGGATTCTCGAACTGAAGCATAGAGAGAGAGAAGCAAGGGTACAAGTTAAGTCCATTCAAGATGAAATCAAACTAGTTGATGACGAGAAACTGGTCCTCCTTCATGAGCTGGACACGTTGAAGTCAAAGATCGATGAACTCCGCCATTTGAAAAGTGCACAGGCAAACCTTGATGGTAGAATCAAATCTAAAGAAGAAGCAATTAAAACATTGGAGCGTGAGTCACAAAAGGATTATACCGACAAGATCAACCAGGTCAAAGCTAAAATACAGGAAAAATACACCGCTAGATGCGAGAAAATGTCTACATTATCCCAATATTCTCACGAATTGGCTCGAAGTGAGATCAGTCTCAACATAGCAGAACTACAGCTCCTTCAGGCACAAAATAAGGATGCCAATCTCAAAGTGTTGATGGAAGAAATAGGAAAAAAACTTGAGGAATTGAGCAAGATAGTTCTGGAAACCAAGAAAAAATACAATGAAATAAAAAACAGTCAGGCAGCCAATGAAATCAGAAAACAAAGTGAAAAATACACTCCAGAACAGAAGGAAATCTTGAGTACATTAGCAAAAGAGTATATGGAGAAAGAAATATTTACTGAGGACCATATTAGGGAAAAGATACAACAATTAGAAAACGAGAAGTCCATCAAGTCTACAGCCGATCAGGGTTCTATTGAGAGTTTGAAGAAGAAAAACGACGAGATATCTCGTGCAGAGAATGATTTACCAAGAATTATTGAGCGTAGGGAAAATTTGCTCTCTCAGATCTCCTTGATCAGAAAAACTTGGGAGCCAGAACTCACCGAGTTGGTGCTGAAAATATCTGTGGCTTTCAATAAGAGGTTCTCTAAAGTTGCTAGTGATGGTCGAGTTGAATTGGCAAAAAGTGAGCGGTATCAGGATTGGAAGTTGCAGATTTTGGTCAAGTTTAGACTGGAGTCCGAACTAAAGGTATTGGATCACCAATCTCAATCAGGAGGCGAGAGAGCGGTTTCCACCATTTTTTTCATAATGGCATTGCAAGGACTTACAGATGCTCCATTGCGAGTAGTGGATGAAATTAACCAAGGTATGGATCCAAAGAATGAAAAAATGGCACATAGATACTTGGTTCACACTGCTTGTCAAAACAACAAGTCACAATACTTTTTGGTTACTCCAAAACTATTGACAGGTTTGTATTATCACCCGGATATGGTGGTTCATTGTATATATACAGGGCCATTTATAGGGCCAGTTGAGAAGGATTCGAAGAATCCAGACTATATGGATTTTGTTCGGGTAGCTGGATAGATTTTGGATTGGAATGAATCCTGTGGATCTTCAATAGATAAGCTAATTAGCCATAGATCAATATTAATTAATGTAGCAATGTCCACGAACTTGCAATTAGTTTTCCTAGGCATATAACCTACGCTTTTTTTATTATTACTTCTGTGGCTCTGGTCAATCTTTCCTTGAACTCTTGCTCCCCGAGTAAGTCGATCAAAAGAGGAATCGTCAAACCAGAAGTGCCTCCAGACAACGCAAAACGAACAGTTTGAAAGATGTCTTTTTTGGTTAGCTCCGGGTTTTCCTTTAACAAAAGTTTAACGTTTTCGTCAAATGATGTACTTGAAAGGTGTAAAAGCCTGTCCAATATATGTACGAAATCGGGCGATGGAATTTTAGTGAGTTCTGCGTAATTCACAGGTTCGTAAATGTATCTGTGGAGGGTTTCTATTTCATCCAAGGACGACAAGCTTGGGCCTAGGTATTTGAGTACTTTGGCAAAATAGTCTTTGTTGTATTTTCCACCACTAAAACTGTGAAACTTATCAAAGTTGCTGTCAACCAATTCTTGGAACTTCTGAGGATCATTAATTGCCAGGGTAATATGGTGCTTGTTGAAGAAATACAATTTGGAGTCGTTAACTTTAGCATTTCCCTTGGTCAAGTGGTCCAAAGAGAAGCTCTTGATGATTTGGTCTAGGGTCATTGACTCGCTGGTGCTGACCCCCGGAGTTTCACGTGGAGGTGACCATCCGAACAATGCCACGAAATTGACCAATGCTTCTGGTAAGATGCCTTTTTCCTTCATGCTCAAAATGCCGATGTCTCCTTGTCTCTTGGAGAGCTTTTTGTCGCCCAAAGATGTCAAGAGGGGGATGTGGACGTAAGAGGGGGGCTCCCACCCGAATGCACGGTATAATGCGATGTGTTTGGGGGTCGATGGTAGCCACTCTTCACCTCTGATCACATGGGTGATTTTCATGAGATGGTCGTCCACTACGTTGGCGAAGTGGTAGGTGGGCAAGCCGTCGGACTTCATGATCACAATATCGTCGTATCTGCGGTCGTTGTAGTTGTACTGAGGCTGGAGGTCCAATTTGCCGTGGAGCAAATCGTCAAACTGCTCGTATTTGTCTGGGGATTTGAACCTGATGACGCTGTCGTCGCTGGTATGGCTGTGTTGGGGGTCAAATGCGCATTTTCGGTCGTAGGTGACGGTGGTGGGTGGCTTCAATTTCATGGCCGATTCGCGCAAGCTGTTCAAGCGGTCCTTGGAGCAGCTGCAACGGTACGCTAAGCCCTTGTCGAGCAAGATCTGCACGTAGTGCTGGTAGATGTCCTTTCTGTCCGACTGTCTGTATGGACCGTATTTGCCGCCTGTTTCGGGACCCTCGTCCACTGTCATGTTGCACCAACGGAGACTGTCGTAAATGTTTTGCTCAGCATCTGGCACTAAGCGTGTTCTGTCAGTGTCCTCGAGCCGGAGGAGGAACTGGCCACCTGTGCTTCTGGCAAGAAGGTAGTTGTAGAGAGCTGTTCGTAGCGATCCCAAGTGCAAATAGCCAGTGGGAGAAGGTGCAAAACGAGTTCTCACTGGAGTGGTAGGATGGATGGATGGAGGCGTTTTGGAGGTGCTAGCGGCCTTTTTGAGCCTGCTACCGCCCCTGAGCGACGTTGCATAGCTTCGGCTCAGCGCCACCAACCGCAACGGTGCAAATATCGGTGTGGTCATTGGTGGATGTTTTTGCAGTGTGGTCAAAGGTGCAATTCTGTTGATTCCCCAGACTGCATTTGTGCGCACCACCAAAATTTTCACCATCACCAACATTCTTCTTAGCGCCTCCAGCATCTTCACAACACTATCATGGAGAGCTTCCCCTCGAGAAATGGCATGTCCAGTGCCAGCACCACGGTGGCGGTTGCGGGCCTCGGCACCTCCATTCCCCTTGACAACCAGCGCCTCCAGGCCTACAAGGGGATCATGAACAAGTTCTACATGCACAAGTCGTTTGACGTCCTTTCCGACATGGAGTTCTTGCCAGCGATCCCAGGCGACGGCTCAGTGCTGTCGACTCCCACGTTAAGCCCTCCACTGTTGAACACGCCCGTGGCGTCTCCCAGCTTCCAGTACAACCGCATGAACGAGTACCATGGCCACAAGAACCCCAACAGGGTCAGCTACCCTGGCAACGGCGACATGTCGAGCACTCCCAAGACGCGGATGGCGTACATGGCACAGTCGCCAAAGAGAACGCCTCCAAACCCCAACGCCATGCCTATGAGAAGAAGAGTGGTCAGCGCCAACCAACAGGCCCAGTACTCGCACGACTACAACACCATCGACCACAGCTACATGGTGCAGAACCGCATCAACCAGTACGGCAGCCGCAACTGGTAGAAGTTTAGTTCATCCAGCCAGTGCCAGGAAATCCCCTGAACTGCAGCCAGAAATCACAATCCGTTCAAAGTCTCCTCAGTATTTACTCCAAAAATCAGTTTCAGTCCCCAGAGTCAGTTTAGTATTCCCAAAATTCAGTTTCCAGTATAAAGTCAGTTTTTACCCCAGTCAGTTTCCCGTCCCGTTTTTCAAAGCACTTACTATTGGATAGTTTCCCGAGTCTCATCCATTTCCCCTTAATTTCTCCGTTTTAATGTTAATTGATCCATTTCTTCATCCCTTATCTCTGCATTCAAAACTGACCTAATGTTCACCTGCATTTTTATCCCTAATATTCCTTCTGTCATGCCATTTCTAATATCTTATGATCCTGCATTAGACACTGTTCATTTCGCTCACTTGTTTAGTTAATAGTATACGATTATTGGTAAATCTCCCCGGTGTAGGCTCCATATTCGAACGGATCAGCTGCCTACAAGGCATTGTATGTATTCAGGATAGTTTTCAGTCCTCCACCATACGGAGATAGGTTGAGTCAAACTTAGCTATCAGCGGATGTTGAGCTGATATCACCCATGAATCACATTTATAGTGCTTTATTGCACTACTTTGAATAAACTAAAATTATTAAAATCCAACAAGCAGTTTATGTTAAATAAAAGCATGAAAGAGACATTGACAAGCTCCCAGAATTGTTAGCAAGGTCCATTCGTCAAACCGAAACCCGGGGATAAACTGCAAGCTACCAATATGGTAAGCTGTACACCAGCAGGTTCGGTCTATCAAGATTCACAGCCGCTCCCACAACTCCAGCGGTTCCTGGCATTGTGCGGCTGGCCAGCTTCTGGCAAATTCTGGACTTTTTTGCACCCTAAAATGCGCTGCGACACGACCATCCCTTACAAGCACGGATGGCAAACCAATTCCCCTCCACCAATAACTACCCTCTAGCTCACAGATATGGCAGCTTCCGGCGACAAAGACGCGAGCAACTCCGAAAAGGCCCAGATCCTGGGCGACCCCAAGAAGCAACACTATGACGAGATCTTGAACGATGTGGACGACTTGAAGAAGAACCTCACCTCCATCGCCAAATCCGTCTACAACTTGACGCTCCATTCAGTCAACGAGATCAATGAGAAGACGAAAGGCTCGTGGAAGTTTTTTGACGACTTAGACAAGAAGACCCACGAGAGAGCCAACGAATTGGCAGACGAGTATCTCAGCTCCGGGGCAGTGGTACACGGTTCCGAGGTTGCATCCAACTACAACACTGGCGAAAGGGCGTACCCCAGCTTCTACGAAATCAGAGACCACTTCCACAAGCAATTCTCTCCCTTTGGCGAGAAGGACACCTTTGAGGGGTTCGTTGGAGGCCCGTTCGGGAACTGGAGTGGTTTCCACGACAATTTCCACGGGTCGTTCAGGAACGGAAAGACTCCCTTTGGCTACTACTCCCATAAGTCGCCATCCATTCGCAGCTACAATGACTGCATGACCAAGAATGGCGAGTCAATCTGGGACTCCAAGGGTTACTGGAGATGCTTATTCCCAAACAGCGAGGTTCCTGTCGAGTATTTGAGATACAAGAACGAGAACTTCCCTGAACGGATCCTCACCAAAGAAGACTTCAATTCTGCAATCAAGACTGCTAGTGCTCAAGAGAAGGATGGAGTGATTGATTTGGGCGAGAAGGGAACCTACTTCAGGAGGCTCGAGGATTTGATGAACTGGAAGAGTATCATGTACCAGAATGCCAGAGAAGAGAGAGCAAACAGAAGAAGAAGATTCCACAAGCAGAACCAGAAACTTGATGAAGTCGCCACTTCACAACCGGCCACTTTGGACACTCCGAAGCAGGTCGTCTCCAGCTCCCTGCAGTCCACCTACAACATGAACAGTGAGAGCAAGGAAGTCGAGTTGAATGAAATCAGAACCGAGTATTTCAGCGACGGTACACTGGTGACTAAGACGATCACTAAATCCAAGCCTTTGGATGCGAAGGACTGGGTCAATGTGGTGGAAAACGTCGAGCACGGTGCTAATAAGTCTAACGGGGGTTGGTTCTGGAACTCCAGGGAGGAGTGATTGGGATAAGACTTAGCTCTGGCCAGAGTATGGCAGTATTGTATGGGATTCGGTATTTGTAAATAGTGACTATGATTAATATGTTTTATGATTTGAGCATGATTAAGGATGTTGTATTGAGCGAGTACACCAGAGAGTCATTAGATTCTATGGCCGATCGAATCTAACAATAATTGGACCTCTGCTAGTACAATTTCTATTGCTGTGAAGTATCCCCATTCCAGGTAGAATTCATATTTATTTGTGTATTCGTGCAGAGCAGGAAAGCCCGAAGCAAAGAAAGGAGAATTCAGATAGAGCTTAGTGTAGTATAGTATTAATATTTGGGGAATACTTGGAAGCAAACAAAATCCTCACCATACTCTGGAAACTAGATTTAGCTATATTTGCTTAACATTTAACAACTACATCCAATAACAATCCTTCATTTAAACAAGAATAATGACAAGAATACATTTTTTCACATACGGTGGAGGAGGTAACAGAGGAGATCTCTCATAGCCTCTTCCCATTTAATATTTCTCTAGTGAATACCAAGGAATGGTCACTTCAGCGTATTTACTGATACCCTTAATATCCACCAGTAAGTATTACTGGTGAATATCCCAAGGAAGGTCAAGTCCAGTACATACACGAAGTAGCCACTACCAGGTATAATCTGCTGGTTTCAATTTCGCAGCCGCAGGAAACCCATTTAGACGGCACGGCACAAAAAGCCAACCAAGCCAACATATCCTAGAAGACCAGCTCTCCCAGCATCCATGCCCTACATTGCCTATCTACTTCGCTCCCGACTACACTTCGATACACTTCGATACACTTCGATACACTTCGATACACTCCCACCCCCCAACCATGTCCTCTTTCGCTTATACTCACTCCACGCACTCAACCTGCACTTGTCCTCGCTAACCAAAACTCACGTGTATACAATTCACCCATAAACTCATATCTTCATACTAAGATGAATCCATTGAACAAAATCATCTTCTTGTCGGCATTCTTGGCTTCGGGGTTCCTCTTGATCTTGTTGTCATGCGCATTGTATAATAGTTATAAGCCATTGTGGGTCATCCTCATTTTCCTCCTTGCCCCCTTGCCCAATATCCTAGCACAAGCCATCGAAAACTCCAGAGACGACTTCTTGACGTTCAACAACAACGAGGGCGACAGGCCCTCGCCCTTCCTGGAGTTCTGCAAGTCGTTCACCGGGTTCTTGATCGTCAGCGGAATTGCATTGCCTTTAACGTTCTACCACACTGGCTTGATCGAATTGGGGTCCATGGTCATGAGTATCATTGGAGGGTTGATAGTGTACGGAGACATCATCGTGTTCATCTGGTTCTTCAGCGAGAACGAGGAGGAAAACGACGACTTCAACTTCTAGGGGCGTTCCAGCAGCCCCGCCAGTATTATCCTCACATGTTTCATTTCTTGAGCAGTCTGGTCCAATATACTATGACTTGGTTTCATCCCAAAAGTCTGCCTCGTCAGCTTGCGTCCATTCCCAGCCCCCACTCTGGTAGATCTAGAGCGGCTCGAATGGCGATTCTCCATAGATTTGAGCTTACCAGCATTACAGTCGACGTTTCGTAAATTACATTCTATTCATACACTAATACAGTTAAGAATACCGAGAGTTCCAGCAACACTACCCTGTAGCATCTACCTGTTTCCCCGAGGAAAGAGACGAAATGAGGATCAAAAATACATGGAACACCATTCTAATTGTGAAATCTAGAACTCTATAATGATCCAATTCCCTTTGGTTATCTCTCACTCCTACTCGGCCCAGGAACTTTAGTTCAAGGTCACCAACAACACTATCACAATGATCGTCAACACCACTATGGTCACCAAGCTGCCGTTTTCAGCGACCCTGGTTCTGAACACCAGAAGCTTATGAGTGGCAGAGTTCAACCGCTGCTGTGATACGTCAACACCCAGCTCTAAGTCATTCAAAAGAATCAAATGGTCATCTAGCTCTGTATTGATGGTGCGTCCCATAGAATGCTGCCTCTTGATCGATTCGTGTAGTATGTCTAGGTCCTGGTCCTGGTCAAGGAGGGTCTGCTGGTGCTTTGCAAAGAGTTGTTGGTTGGTCTCATGGTCGAATGATTCCGCGTCGGTCTGTGGCTCGTCGTCACTGTACGGTTTGAACGCTCTGGTGCCCATCAACTCCGTTCTAAGCTCCTCGTTATCCTCAGTCACGTCGTCTCTAAATCTGACGGTTTTTGGTTTCTTTGATTCTTCTTTTGGCAAATCTTTCCTTATGAACTCATACTCCTCGACTGTGATGTATGCATCGTGGGTTAGCTCGTTAATGTACTGGTCGTATCTCGACGATACCTCCTTGAACGACTCGATGAGCTCATCCACCACTTCGCCCTGGTTAATAAGATAGACCAAGTCGTCTTGGATATAATTAAGCGCCTTTAACACCTTTTGGATGATGTTGATCAAGTCGTAGTTATCATCGGGAGAGGGCGTTAGTTTGAGCGTTTGAACGAGGCGGTCTCTCTCTTCGAGACTGGATTGAAGAGAATCAAGGTTGATTGTGACTTTGGTCAACGCCTTACGAACGTCTTTTGTGGATGGCATAGCAGGGAAATGACAGTTGGGTGTTGGGGGCTGGCGTTAATCGAAAAGAGGCTTCAAAAGGCTTCAAGTGGATGCAAATGCGATGTTACTGTATGGATTGAAGCTACCCGCCCGTGAATATGTACCTCTAAAGGGAAATGAAAGGGGAAAGGTGGTTGGGATAAGGAGCTCTGAGTGTGGAGTGGCGGTTTAGATAAGGATGAATGATCCGCAATTTGACCTGGGGAAGTGGTCACATGACCAGATGTCCCACAGTTCCAGGACAGCTCAAACAGCCCATTCATGGCAGTTTTGGTCGCAGGAAAGCCCTGCAGCACCGATACTCGACAGATAGGGTGGATAGACTCGAGGGTTGGTTTCCTTTGTATTTTCTTCATATTTACTCGAAGCCTGGGGTCCAATTTTGAATAGTATAATTATACTAATTAGGACTAATTACCTTTAGTACCACTATGTCTGAAATAGTAAGCCGAGGGTATAGACAGGGTCTACGCCATGTGCAATCAACTACATGGCCTAGTCCATCTCCAGGTTTGGATCTCGGTGGATTGTCCGGATATCTATACACGTGCATTTGACGACTTCCGGGTGCCTGGGTCTCCAGATAGTACCTCACCCAAAAATGTAAAAAAAACATGAAAATAGCCAGTTCATTTCTGCAAACCAAGAAGCTATATCCAATAACATCTCACCAGAACTCTGAGCGCCGGAGATGGCTGGATGTGGAGTAAATGATCTCTAACACTTCGGGAAAATATGATCACGTGACTTTGAGCTTTAGTAGCCCCAAAGAAATAGCCTGAGCCGTACACCCTCTGTACTATTCGTAGTAGGCAAATTACAGCATTGTTGCTGTAGGTAAACTGTCCAAATTGTCCTCTCTTGAGATCTCGAAGAGTCCAAGACTAGAGATGCTAGAATTGACCCCAATCAGAAGTGACGCTGAAATAAATTACCAGCCAAAGGCAATTCCCTAAACGGTTCTTTCAAGCCTAAGACTTCCCTGAGTTAATAAAAGAGCTCCTAATACAGCTAAGTGGGCCTGCTCCTCCTTCAAGGATTTATATCTAATATATCTCTATTCTCTCGGAATAATCAGATTCTTATAATTATTCTCTGGCCACTCAACAAGTATTCGAGCCAGCTCCAAGCTCAGCTCAGTTTCCGTCCCTACTACAATATCTAGAACTTCTCTAGTCTAGACTACCAGCCTTCGCCAGTGTCACCACTGTCATGGTCCTGTTCGCAAGCCTGGTCTATTCGCCCAAGTGCACGACGCGAATATATCTCCAACATTACAAGCTTCCTCCACTGGCTATGTTTTCCAAACTAAAGAACTTCTCCGAAGACGTGGCCAAGAGCTTCAACGAGTTGAATCTCAATGAAAATGGGGCCACGGCTAATGGGCGTCGACCCAATGCCATCCGGGAGTTGAAGAACGAAGCCAAAGTGTTGAGCACCAAGACCCCTGATCCCAAAGACTTGACCCAGCCGGAGGACGAACCAGTAGCTGAGGGTGAGGGAGAAATCTCCAAGCTGGCCACTCCCGAAGCTGATAGTGTAAAGGGAACGCCTGCACCAATTGATGTGAATGAATTGCCGCCCACCATCCGATCCAAGATGAAGAAGTTCGCCAAGTACGAGGAAAAGTATCCGTTGCTTCTCGACGCCTACAAGACCGAGAAGAGAAAAGGCGAGTTGATCGTGTCGTTCGAGAAGGTGTTGCAAGAAAACACCCCTATTTCCAGCATATCCGATGCGGGTTTGTTGGTGGAATACCTCAATGGGTTGAATGAAAAGACGGTGATGTTGAACAGCGAATTAAGACGCATATCCAAAGAGAATGGAGGGTTGACTCAGAAGGTCAAGGATCTTGAGAAGGAGAGTGAAGTCTCAAAGACCACCGTCAGCGAACTCCGCGAGAAAGTAAAGGAATTAGAAGCATCAGAAAAACCCGATTCTTCTGTTGACCAGACAGAGATAGACAAATTAAACAAGAAGATCGAGGATCTTGAAGCCGACAATAAAAAAATAGCCTCAATTGAGCTTGAGCGTGAGTCTCTCCAAAAAAAGGTTGCCGAACTAGAGGCTGCAACTAGTCAAGAAACCGCAAAGAGCCTCCAAGACAATACCGCCGAACTTGAGGCCAAAATTAAGGTGCTCGAAACTCAAATTACCGAGTCGGATCGTAAACTTGAGGAGCTCCAATCTCAAAATACAAGTGATAAAGAAGTGCACACCAAACTTGCTTCGGTATCCGAGGCTAAAGATGCTCTTGAAAAAAATCTTGGTGTATTAAAAGAGGAACTCGCTGCAGAGACAAAAGCCAAAGCTGAATTACAGCAAAAAATCACTCAGGTAGAATCCAAGTCTGCTGAGGACAAGAAGGCTTGGACTAAGGATGTTGAATCTTACAAAAAGTCTGTAAATACTTTGGAAACAAAGAACACAGAGCTTGACACTCAAATCAAGCAGAAAAATGATAGCCACAAGGCAGAGCTCGAGTCTTTAAGTAAAGAAATTGATGGATTTAAAGAAAAGATCCAAACCGTTGAGGCAGAAAACACAGATTTGAAGAGTCAATTGCAAGCCAAGGATGTTGTCAAAGATGTGCCTCAGGAAGATCAAACGGATAATGCTAAGGAAGTCTCAACAGGTGGCAGTAAGAATAAGAAAAAGAAGAATAAGAAGAAGGGTAACAATAATGGTGCTACGCAAGAAACACAAACTCAGCCAACATCTTCAGTTCCATCAGATGAATTGAAGGAAAAGATATCTACGCTCGAGCAAGCACTTAAGACTTCCACTGATGAAAAAGAAAAGCTCACTACTGAACTTAAAGAAGTACAATCCAAGTACGAAAGCATTCTTCAAGTCAATAAAGAATTGAAGTCATCCTTGGAGTCTAAAACAGAAGACGTTGAGAATTTGAGCGAGTCTTTGAAAGACATCGGCAATGATTTGGTTGCTGCAAGGGATGAAATTAAAGATTTGAAATCTGACAATAAGGCAAGTATTGCTAATCAACTTAAGGATGCAGTTCTGGAACATGAACAGAAGATCAAATCTTTGGAAGGTCAAATCACTGAGTACACTGATCAGATTACTGAATTGAAAAATTCGGAATCATCCTTGAGAAAACAACTCGGTAGCCATGAAAGCTCAGTCTCTACTTTGAAGGATGAAAATGCTGCCTTAACCTCACAAGTCAATACTATTACTGAGGAGTTAGAACTGTTAAAAAAGGAAAAGAAAAATTTAGATGCAGAGATCACCAAGCTCAATAAGATAATCGATACTTTGAGGGAGGATAAGAAATCATTAAGCTCTAAAATAGACACTCATACCAAAGACTACGAGAGTTTAATCAAGGAACGAGAAACATTAAACTCAAGAATTAAAGAATTATCAAAGTTCAAGAGTAACGATACTTCTCTCAAGTTGGAAGTTGTTTCATTGAAAACTTCCATTAACCATAAGGATCAACAAATTGAGGATTTCAGGAAGAACGTAGCTGAATTGTCGAAACAAAGGGATCAAATTGTTAACCAAAAAGATGAGACCATTTCATCTCAAAAGGACGAAATCACCAAGTTGATGATAACAAAGAATGATCTCCAAAACATGAACAAATCTCTCATAAACGATAAGAATGAGCTACAAACCAAGCAAGAAACTGCGTTCACAAAAGAAGCTACATTGACGAAAGAATTGAACGAATTGATCTCGAAGAATCAAGAAATTACCTCTAAATTTGATGCCCTCAAGTCTAAGCATGATGCGTTGATGAAAGAAAAATCTACATCATCCAATGAGATACAATCATTCAAACAACAGTACGAGGAATTAGCGATGAAGTCCAAGGAATCTGGCATTCGGATTGAAAACCTCGAGGATGAACTCAATGAATCCAAGAACTTGCAATCTGAAAGAATAAAAGAAACGTCCACATTAAGAAGATTGCTTGTGGAAACCGAAGAACAAATTAAAATCAATGAAGGTAACTTCAAAAACGAATTGAACAAACTTATGAATGAGAAAATTGAGTTAGAGAATAAGTACCAATTGAAAATCAAGAAGAAGGATGCGGAAGCAAGCTCTGTGAGCTCTGGTTTCATCAAGAAGATCGATGAATTGGAAAAGAAATTGGAAGATCAGAGCACTGAGGGCAAGTCAGTAAGTGTTTCCAACAATGCTGAGGAAGAATCCC
Source organism: Suhomyces tanzawaensis NRRL Y-17324 (assembly GCF_001661415.1). Lineage (NCBI taxonomy): Eukaryota > Fungi > Ascomycota > Pichiomycetes > Serinales > Debaryomycetaceae > Suhomyces > Suhomyces tanzawaensis. The sequence goes on from NW_017963639.1 coordinate 1,298,815, forward strand.
ATGAAGAAGAGATGAAGCAAACCGTCAGCAGTTTGAGAAATTCATTGCAAGAGTTGACCAAGAAACAAACTGAATATCAAACTTTAATAGGCAACTTGAGAAAGCTCAATGATGAGTCGAACTTAAAATTTGAGAGGTTGTCGAAGAACTACAAGATCTTAACTCAGCAGTACCGTACTATGAAGGAATCTGGAGACAAGGCTGGAGAAGCGGTGGAAGCTCCTTCAAAGACTTCGTTAGATTCCACTCACAGCAACAGCACCAATTCCTCGGAAACGAACAATTCCTCTGAGACCAATGTGGCTTACCTCAAAAACGTGTTGTTGGGCTTCTTTGAACACAAGGAGCAGAGGGAACAGTTGTTGCCGGTGATCAAGACGTTGTTCAACTTGAATCAAGCAGATGAGAAGAAGTTCTTGAACGCTTTGAAATGAAAGTGACCACTATGGTCCATTTACACTGCACCAAGGACTTGGAGATCTGGAGCTCAGGCGATCTAAGAGGTTTTATAGATGGTGTCTTGGAATAAACTGTACCGAAAGACAATAGCCAGTCTTTACAGAATGGCAATTATACTGTAGAAATCACAGCAAAGAGAGCGATGCTGAATTGAAAGGGATCAAAGGAACTGATTATAGCTTGAAAGAGAGCAATAATTAATAGACAGCATTCAAAGCATTATCTTGGTGTAAAAGTAAGCGAGTTTATTTATACTAGAAAATTTACTAGAAAATTGACCCTACACTTGAACTCTTCTACACCTCCTCTAATCCTATCAGCTCAGTGTTACCCAATTAAGCTAACAGTGGACCATCGGACCAGCTCTTTCTTACCCCATTACCAACCACTATCACTATCTCTTCTGACATTAAACCGTAGACATTTTCGAATTTCTCGCACGATCACTATTGAACTGCACTCCATCTCATCTCATCACCAGACTATGCAAGACCCTTTTGACCAGAAAAAGCAGGCTATTCTCCATGAAATAGGTGCTACCAATGGAGGAATCCCCGACTCGTCGCCCAAAGGGTCCATCGACGAAATATGCATACCCATCATCAACCTCATCAACTCCAACCAAGATATGGTCACAACGTCGACATGTTCGGGAAGAGTGTCTGTTTTCTTGGAAGGCGTGAAGGATATAGGAAAAGAAGAAGTCAAGATCGGCTCAAAAGGCAACCAAGGACACTGGATATTTGTCACTCACCACCCCGAGGAGTTACCTGGATGGTACGACAATGTGGATTTCAAGTTCCACCAGCATTGGGAGACCAACTCCAACACTAGGCACATCTTGTACAAGTTCGAACCATTGATCTTGCATGTCAAATGCCGTAACTTGGCAGCTGCCAACGCGTTGTACACCACTGCCATGAATTGTGGGTTCAGAGAAAGTGGAATAGGAAGCAACAACATCGTGGCCATAAGAATCTCCATTAAGTTGGACGTTCCCATCGGATACTTGGAAGGCGAAGATTACGTGTCGTACGTGAGTAAGGAGTATTTGGGAATGATAACCCAGTTGTCGTTAGACAGGTTCAGGGAAAACTTCAAGAAATTGGATGTCTTGCACAAGGCTATTGAGGCCATGAGGCCCAAGCATCAGGAGAAGGTCGAGACCAAGGAGGAGAGACGGCAACGGAAGATCGCCGAGGGCATGGCCAGAAGGGACGGCGTGTTGAAGCAGAAGGAAGAGAAGAGAAGGGAGAAGGAGTTGAAGGAGAGGGAGAAGGAAAGCCAGTTGAATACACAACAATAGAGTAGGGGGAAAACTGAGATATACTTCATATCCATTTGAGTAGGATCGTTACATACTCAATTCTGGTCCTGATGTTCGGGTGTCCAAGAAGAGAGTCCATAGCCAATAGTCGAGAAAAGTACCCAACATGCTACTTGTGAATAGAGCCTAATCAAATCTGTCTTTCACCAGCCAACTCTAAGCGATCAGTGCTTTTCAGAGGAAGTTGGTGAATTTACGAATCCAATAAGTTCGGTCAACTGACCAGATTTCTGCTAGAGGTCAAGTTTGTGGAACAAAAATTAATTCCGATCAGCTTTCCCCGAAAGATTTCATACGTCTCGCTGATTTCCGATCACCTTCACCCGAAGAGTGTTCGAATTGTAATAAACTGAAGTCTTTTCTTCAATAGGTTAAATTTGGTAACTTTACTAACTCTACTAAATCCAATAAACTCGAGTAATCTGCTAGAGTAAGCTTGGTGAATATACAAATTCCAATAATTCGGCCACTGTAGTTTCTGAACAGTCTCTCAAATGAGTGAAATTATACGGACAATTTATGAAAGGAGCGTCATATTTACCAGAATCCTCCAACAAGTTCCCAACTTAACTATTCATGCACGCAAGTCCCTGTCGGCCATTTTTCTTCCTATACCATTGCTTAAAATCTACTACAAATTCACTGAGTCATGGGTGTCTATAGCCCTGACCATTCTTACGTAATAATGGATGGGACACAAGTATTAAATAGAACACCCAATAACACACTGCTATATAAGAAAAAAAGCAAGAAGCACCCACCCACTGTGCTCTCCTCGATAGTTTCCTGCCCAACTTCCCGATTCTGCTCCCCAAACGGAACTTCAATTATTACCATCATTATTTGACCTCCAGATATATTGATCAGGTGCGACCCTGAAATTTTTTACTACCAACTACTGCTGATCCACCACCATGTCCGAACCTGTTGAAAAGTTGGAACAGTTGAACATCCAAGAGAAGGCTGCCCCAGAAGCCGTGGCTGCTGCCCCAGAAGCAGCTGCCTCAGCCACCGAAGAAGTGGTTTTGGGAGAAGATGGCCAACCTTTGTCCAAGAAGGCTCTCAAGAAGCTTGCCAAAGAGAAGGAAAAGGCACAAAAGAAGGCTGAAAGAGAGGCACAATTGGCCAAGGAAAAGGCCGACAGAGAGGCAGCTGCTGCCAATGATCCAGCCAAGACCAACTACGGCAAGTTGCCATTGAACAACTCTGCCTTCAAGACTGGCAAGGTCAGAACCAACATCAAGGACTTGAGCGCAGCCAACGACGGCGACGAAATCATCTTCAGAGCCAGAATCCATGGTAGCAGACAACAGAGTGCCACCTTGTTGTTCCTCACCTTGAGACAACAAACCGACTTGATCCAGACCTTGGTCAGAACCAACAAGGAAACCGACGAGTCTGCTGTCTCCAAGCAAATGGTCAAGTGGGCCTCGTCCATCAACTTGGAGTCGATTGTGTTGGTCCACGGTGTGGTCAGAAAGGTCGACGAGCTCATCAAGTCCTCCACCGTCCAAGATGTCGAAGTCCACGTCAACAAGATCTTCACCATCCAAGAGACCCCCGAACAATTGCCATTGTTGATCGAGGATGCTTCCAGATCCGATGCTGAAGCCGAAGCCCTCAAGTTGCCAGTCGTCAACTTGGACACAAGACTCGACGCCAGAGTCATCGACTTGAGAACCCCAACCAACCTTGCCATCTTCAAGATCCAGTCGGGTGTTTGTCAATTATTCAGAGAGTTCTTGTCCAACAAGGGCTTCACCGAAATCCACACCCCAAAGATGATTGCTGCTGCTTCTGAAGGTGGTTCCAACGTCTTCAAGGTCAACTACTTCAAGGGTGACGCCTACTTGGCTCAATCTCCTCAGCTCTACAAGCAACAGTTGATTGCTGCTGATTTCGAAAAGGTCTTCGAAGTTGCTCCAGTCTTCAGAGCCGAAAACTCTAACACCCACCGTCACATGACCGAATTTACCGGTTTGGATTTGGAGATGGCCTTCGAAGAGCACTACGACGAAGTCTTGGAAGTCTTGGCTGACTTATTCGTGTTTATCTTCTCTGAGTTGAAGAAGAGATTCGCCAAGGAAATTGCTGTGGTCAGAAAGCAGTTCCCAGTCGAAGAGTTCAAGGTGCCAGAAGGAAAGATGGTCAAGCTTCACTTCAAGGAAGGTATCCAAATGTTGAGAGATGCTGGTAAGGAGCTCGGTGACTTCGACGATTTGTCCACCGAGAACGAAAGACTTTTGGGTAAGTTGGTCAGAGAAAAGTACGACACCGACTTCTACATTTTGGACAAGTTCCCATTGGCCATCAGACCATTTTACACCATGCCAGATGCCGAGGACCCAAGATACTCCAACTCTTACGATTTCTTCATGAGAGGTGAAGAAATTCTCTCTGGTGCCCAACGTGTTCACGACCCTGAATTGTTGAAGGAAAGACTCAAGGCCCACGACGTTGACGGAAACGTTCCTGGCTTGAACGACTACATTGATGCTTTCACCTACGGGTGTCCTCCTCACGCTGGTGGAGGTATCGGTTTGGAGAGAGTGGTCATGTTCTTCTTGGACTTGAAGAACATCAGAAGAGCCTCGTTATTCCCAAGAGATCCTAGAAGATTGAGACCATGATTGCGCTACAAAATAAATAAGATATATCTACATAAGTCAGTAAATTGTGCCTCCTAAACGATCCACGGGATCACCTACATATTGTCGCCTATTCTCACAGTGGACTCCCATACAGATCGCTGGTAATTCGTTTCCTAGAGAGCTCGTTTGCTGATTCTCAGTAAAATAGCTGGTAAGCCTTACCTATAGAGATTGCATGATTCTAGGTCAGTGAAGAATTAATCCAATGGACTACCCCTGTGTGTAGCCATTCAACTATGTCAACTAATTACATGGTAGTTATTTTTCGGATTGGAATTATTCACTTATGATATAAGGTGTACGCATTAATTACCCACATCTCCATTAATTCGATCATCAGCAATTACAAAAACAGAAACACATCAACTGTAGTACTCTGGGATATTGCTCTACTCACCCACTCTACCTACAGCAGCCAAATCTCCGCCATGGCTGGCGAATCCTAGCGTGAACCCATCGAGCTAGGAGCCCGGCTCCTGTATACAGGCCTATCTTGCGACCTGCCCACATCGTCAACCGTCAGATAACGCTCTTATTTATAGCTTTGGGCTGGCCTTTATTCACCTCGTACCAACACACGCACCTGCTCCACCACACCACCGCTTCAGCACGGCAATTTCACCAAGTCTATCCTTTTTTTGTGTCTCCAGAAACTGCCAACAGCCACTATGGAAGCAACTCTACTTCCTAACCCCAAAGACACCAATGCTACCATTCTCCTCATGGGATTGCGCAGAGGAGGCAAGTCGTCCATCTGCAAGGTGGTGTTCCACAACATGCAGCCATTGGACACCCTCTACCTTGAAAGCACGTCGAAACCCACCACCGAGCTGTTTTCGTCACTTATCGATCTTTCCGTGATGGAGTTGCCTGGCCAGCTCAACTACTTCGAGCCCAACTACGACTCGGAGCGGTTGTTCTCGTCCATTGGTGCGTTGGTCTACGTCATCGACTCCCAGGATGAGTACCTCAACGCGTTGACCAATTTGTCCATGATTGTGGAGTTTGCTTACAAGGTCAACCCCAAAATCAACATCGAGGTGTTGATCCACAAAATAGACGGGTTGTCCGAAGACTACAGAATCGACGCCCAGAGAGACATCATGCAGAGAACTGGTGACGAATTGCTCGACTTGGGGTTGGAGGGTGTCCAGGTTTCGTTCTACTTGACGTCGATTTTCGACCACTCTATCTACGAGGCGTTCTCCAGAATCGTACAGAAGTTGATCCCCGAATTGCCCTCTTTGGAAAACATGTTGGACAATTTGGTCCAACACTCGTCCATCGACAAGGTGTTCTTGTTTGATGTCAACAGTAAGATCTACGTGGCCACCGACTCGTCGCCCGTGGATATTCAGACCTACGAAGTGTGTGCAGAATTCATAGACATTACCATCGACCTCGACGACCTCTACATCGAGGACTCCAACGGCTCGCAGGCGAAGAACAGCAACTCGAAGGTGGCCACACCCAAAGAGTTGAAATCCATAAGTCATCTTTCCAACGGATCCATATTATACTTGAAGCAAATGATCAGAGGTTTGGCATTAGTGGCTTTGATACGGAATGACGACGTAAGGATCCTCAACGATGGCTCTAGCGAGTCTTCCATTGGTACCCAGGAGAGATCCTTGACAATTATTGACTACAACGTCAACTTGTTGAAGAAGTCTTTAATGAAGATGTGGGAGAACTCGAAGTTGATCTCCAGAAATGAACAGTATGAAGCCAGTGAACACCCAAGCACAGCGGATTTGGGAAGCGATGGCATTTAAGCGAAGACTCCACAACTTGGAGGAAGCCAGTTACCACCCTGCGGATTTGGGAAGCGATGCCCGGAAGAACGAAGTATTCATCAGGGGTATTGCCTTCTGGGGCCAGTGCCTTGGCTTATTATTGGTTCATCCATGTAGCATATGTACAATATACAAAAATCATTGTATTTTTAGTGTAATAAATCGTCAGACTTACGACAATAAAAACGTTATGACAATGTCACGGAATCTTGCCGTGTGGACGTCATCACCACTTGAAAGTCAGCACAACGCACAGACTGGGTTCTCCTCCATTTCAAAGAAATTGTGAGGAAGAAAGAAATCAAAAATTACAAGATCCACACTCTCGACCCGAAACTCGCATCCAAAGACACAAGAACGAACCATAGTGAGAGTTGGCAAACTTCCCCATGGCGCTGTGCAATGCCTCTAGGGAACTAAGGTTATAGAACTTCTTGATCTCCTATAACATCTCCAGGTAAGTATGAAGAAAAAAAATCTACGGCGGAACTCGCGTCGTATTTATAGTAGTGCGGAATCCGGGTAATTGTGTTCCAGCTTCTCAACTATGTGCAAGCGAGGTATGTATGTGCATTACTTGTAAGCAGCGTGCAAGAATATGAAAAGAATACGTTGTTGAATGAGTACTGGACAAATAGAGAATTGGCTAATTATTCCATTCAAATGATAGCTAAATTTCAGTGAAAAAATTTTCTATAGTTATAGTCAACTGGATGCTACCGAATAGATTTTGCATCTAGTTTTAGGCATTGGGAAGACGTTGTCTTGGGCAGCTATATATATAAATATATAAAAATGTGTCCATTTACGTAATATGGGTCCATAGTCCTAAATACAAGGAATTTATTCATCGCTGTGTGAAAGCTCATTTGGTCCTGTTGAATACAAAGGATTTTTACCTCTATATCAGGGCACATCTATTACATTACTTATATCGATTCTATCTATTCCATTTACTAAATTACAGAAGTGAACAATATCAATTTAGAAGTGAGATACTCTCAATTAGTCCTTCACAAAACGGAGTTTAGCAGTGTACATCTTGCTAGTACCAATATTCCTCACCAAAACCTCGTCGTTATCACTTATGCCACTAGGAATAATTGCCCCTACTCCTGAGTCCTTTCCTTTGCTCAAATTGAAAGCACCACTCGAGACATATCCCACCAAGTGAATGAAGGACCAAGGCTGGTAAACTTCTTCTTTGTGATCCTTAGTGTAAATTCTAGCCCCGTCCTTGATCTTACCCCCACTAACTAACTCAATCGACACTTGAGCAACAGGGATCCTTCCTTGAACCACTTCTTTAAGGGTGGAAACTTCAAGGGTATTGAAGGTAGCATGTGACTGATTGTTCTTATCGAATAGTTCAACAACGGAAACACCCTCCAGACTGGCCTTGAAAGTTTTGGCAATCTGGACAATGTCATCGTACGATTTGACGATTCTATTAAGATTTTCATCAAAAGTTGCAAAGTTAGGAGCAGTGGTTTTAAGTTCCTCTTCTGATTTCTTTGAGTATTTCGTGAGGTATACTATATTTTTCAAGCCATTCCAGTCGCAATTGAAGGGACTGATGACCATTTCGTCTTCTCTGAGATCAGGTGCTGCCTTATTCTGGAGATTTAACGGTTTTGCATCATGTTTCTCCTTCGTGATTTTACCTAGCAATTCATTAAATATCCAGCCATCCTTCAAAAATGGATAATCCTGGGGAAAATTTGGAACTCCTTCCTCAAAGTTAGCCTGCTGAATTTGTTTCAATCCACCTGTCTTGATATTCCTCACTCCTATCAACTTGATCCACAAGGGCAATACCCAATACCATGGCATAATAACTGTCCAATTGTACTTGGAGACCTTGGTTATCAAAAGGGGTATTCTTGAGTTTTCATGATATGCCTGGTCGATGCTATTACTGGAATCCTTTGTTTGTGAAAACTTTTGACTTATTGCCTTTGTTGAAAATTGGTCTTTGTAAGTATCGTGTCTTCCAGATGGTTCAAGAAGATTAAAAATGGAAGACTTGGTGATGAGACTTGAGTTCCATTGGCTCAATCTAATGATCAAATCATTGGTAAAATCAGAACTATTTCCCTCAGAAGCTGGGGTTGGAAGATTTACGGGTCGTTTCCAGATCCTTGGATCCATGATATCGAAAGACAAGGTCGTCCCAATAGGCACAACATTTGAATCATTCGTTCTTGATAGCTCACTCCAGCTCTGTACCAACTCTTTATTGGTATCCTTGAAGAGGTGAAGAACTTTACTTATGCTGTTAATAGCAGTAGGCCCAATAAGATCCACGCTCCCCAACGAGTAGCTACAATCATAGATTGTGCCATCTCTGCCTATGATTTCTTGTAATTCTGTGAATAAGGATTTGTAAATACAAGGCTGAACTCGTATGAGGATCTTGCAGGTTTCAAGACTAGCGTATACCAAGCCCTTACCGATTTTTTTGCCTTTTATTTCAATCCAGTCGTGGTAGGATTTATTTCCATTAACAATAGATTGGGGCACTTTCTTGACGTATTTAGTCAATGACAAGAGAACTTCCTTGAGTTTTTCTTGGTCTTTTATTTCCAAAACCAATGAGTTCAAATATGAGGTTTCCACGAGAATGGTTCCTGATCTCTTTTGACGGTTCATTAATCTGAAACACTTTTGGGTCGGAGTCAAAGGGATCTGATAACCATACTGCTTGGTCATATGAAACCTTTTGGAATGCCAGATGTGTGTAGGCAACCAGGTGAATTTATGCTGACGTTTATGAAATTTAATATTTCCCCTAGGTTTGGGAGCAATTTCGTTAATTCCGGTGTTATCATAAGATCCACAAGCATTGTTTAATTTTTTCACGTTCTCCGTATTTTTACCATTGCCCCCTTGCTCTTGGATAGACGTGATCTCTTCATTTAATTTCTTTATCTTCTCCCTCATATTGAATTTTTGGTTGTAGAAATCGTCTGTTGGTAAGCTTCTGAGCAACTTCAATCGCCCACCCAATTTCAATAGTTTCTTCCTTGTATTCAACCGATATAACTGTCTCCCTCTCAAGTGCTCTGTCTTGGGTGGTACACCATTGAGCGAGTTCTTCATCTCCTTCAACGATCGGTTTCTCAATCTCTTTGGGATGCGCTTAACATTATGGGAAGCAGCTCTTCTTCTAAGAACACGGGGCAAGCTTTGAAACACTCTGGTTGCAGAAGCATTCTTCGTCTTCAACTGGGATAATTCAAACGACTTGATCTCAAATGTTCTAGACTGGAGGAAATCAGGAATGTTGAGACGTTCTTTGTCCACAAAACTGGAGTCATTCACCTGAGTCTTGATGGTTCTGCTGTTATATAGCCTGGCCTTCTTGGCATTCGGGTTCTTTCCGTTGGCATTCTTTGGGGCAGCCATGATTTGGTGGTGGTTTAGAGTCGGAGAACTGATTCTCAACTACATCATCGCGTACAGTATGTGTCACGTGCATTTATCAGGTAGCGCAGTCTTCTACTGGAGTCACTGTAGTGTATCATTACGTATATATTGTGGAGTGGTTGCTACCTGTGAATGGGTCAGAGGGCCCATTCACTATGCTTTTAGTGAGGGATTGTGCCGATGGCGCCGATTTCGCCGGTCGAGCCAAAGAACAGTCCTGAACCCTCGTGGTTATCTATCATAACCCACAACCCCATACAAAGCGTCGCTGTACCCAGCTGCTAGCCACTTGGGCTGAGTTGCATCTGACACGTCGCTGGGTCTCAAGAAATTTCGTCTGGGCATGTATATGTGTACAACAAGAGATAATCCTCCTTCGCCTCTCTGGCTGGTAATGCAGAGCCTAGTAGTACGACACGCTGTACAATGTAGGCAAGTGGGTGTGGTTTTTCTGCCATTCAGTTAAAATGTTCATCATCTGGTCCTCCAAAAGGACGGTGGATTCGTCTTCTCCCTCTACCTTCTTCTTACTTCTAAACTCATGGACCATATTCACCAACTTCAAGATACCCTTTCCTCCGATCAAGGCATTCTCGTTGTCATCCTTGATGTCCACGTTGATGACATGTACTATCTGCTTGACATCATTTTCGTCTGCCTTGCTATACATCCGGTACATCAAGTCGTCCAAGACACTGTCAAAGCATCTTTCCTCGCAGGTAATCACCAAGTCGAATTTGCCGGCATATGCGTTGTTTTGCCACTTTTCTGGCGCTGTCTTGACATGTCTGTTTCTATCCAACATATGAATCAAGCCATTGGCCTCGTATATTTTCCGACAGTTCTGGGAGATCAAGTCGTTGTAGATGTCTTCGTATGGGGTTCCAAACTCGTACACGTTTGGCTTGTCAGCAGAGGGTCCAGGAAGTCTCACAGCTGAACCAGTTCCAAATGACTTGACGTTGTATCCTGCATCCTTGAGCTGTTTGTGGGATTCCATGGAACGGTTATTGTTGGAAGCACACACTGTGCATATCTTGAGACTGTCTTCGACGACCATGGAGGCGATGTCTTCGTTTGTGGGTACGAGGCGGTTGTGGTGGAGAGTGTAGATTCTAGTTGTGTTCGGGAGATGTCTTGATATGTGGTGTGCGCACGACCGATTATGAAGGCACTGACTAATTTCTATTATTATTAGTTATGGGCAAAGTGCAGGCTTTATGGACTACGAACGGATACATATTCTAGCCTTATGAATAATGGTGTTTGAATTACTCTAAATTATGAAAGAGAGGGTGTTTGAATAGCACGTAGCCCCATCAACGAAATCGAAACTTGGCCCTTGCTCAAACGATTATTCGTCCCACTTGGCCTGCAAGTGGCTATGGAGAGGATGTTTTGCGCTCACAGTCAGTTCTGTGGATAGTTTCAAAAGGCTCTGAGGCTCCTGTCACATTAACCTCATCCAGCGATTGCGATACTGAGTTTGGAGTCACCAAATCAGCTGATTCCGGAACGTTGTTCGACACTTCCTGCGTTGGGAGCTTGCTGAATTCTTCTTCGCCAAGATCGACAAAATCGTCAATTTCCTTTCTTTCGCCCACATTAATAACTTCGGCATCGGATTCAACATCTTCGTGTTGTATATTCACAAAACCAGAATTCTTGCGAGTCTGCTCGTTCTTGGAGAGCCTTCTAGCCAATGGGTGAAAATGCACAATCTTGTTGCTACCTTCCTGGCAAACACTCTTAAACTCGGCATATTCCGACTGGTTTCTGAGCATTACCCCGATCATCATTGACGGGTCCAAATCGCTGAACCCCAATTTCTGGTAGGTGGGGGATTGATAAGTGTCGTAATTGATCTCTTGCTGGAAAGGCTGGGGGTTGTGTGGGTTGATGTAAATGAGATCGGAATCCTGGTAACCCACGAAGTAGTAACTAGAGGAGGGCTTGCCACCTGCAATCCCAACGGAAGAGGATAATGACAATAGTTGTTTCAAGCTGGAGTAGTAGTATTGGTTAATGCGATCAATCCCAAGTCGTACGGGAAGTAACACGAGCAAGCCATCGACTTTCTGTGAGAAAAGATCGTCGATTTGGTTATCGTACAAATCGCAGCTTTCACTGATTAGCACTCTGATGCGAGGAACGCCTGCTAGCTCGTTGGAGTGCTCCAAGTTATCGCACAAGCGTTTGATCGATAGCGAGGCAGCATTGGGACCAAACCATTCTCCCGGCTTTACCTTAAGTGGCAGGTCTGAGGCCACCCTGATGAAATTGTGGAGAGAAAACGGCGACTGTAGGTCGTCTCGGAAGAGCTGGATGATCCGGTGTTTGGCCCCCTTGGAGTCATCAGCCAAATGGAGGAACGAGTTGGCTAAAAGACTCTGGGAAGTTCGGATCATACAGCCCCAGCCCACGTCGCTGGTGAAGTTTTCGTTGTCGATGAGGTTGGGGAGCTGGCCAAACCCGCTGAACAACACGCTCTTGTTGAAGAGGAACGACTGGATGAATGACAACGGATGGGGGCCTCCTTCTGCCTTGGCAATGGGCTCAAACCCAAACCGATACGTGAGCCAGATCTTGGATTTGATCTCCTCCTCATACTGGTGCTTGTCGGAATATTCTTTGCCCAAAATGGTCACTGGCTCACTGGTAGCAGATTGATCCTTATCAGCCAAGGCGGTTATTTGTTGCCACAATTGGGAGATTTGGAACGGATGGGCCTGGAGCGACGAGGTCGAGGTGGCTGTGAGCTTCTCGTTGGACGACGTCGCCTCGACCGTGTCGTTGGAGTTGGTGGTCATGGCTGTATTGGGAGTAGTGGTGGCTGCTGGTGGCTAATATGAGTGGGGGTCCTGCATGGGTGGTATCGCACGTGATGTATAATGATAGGGACTAGCAGGGGGAGAGTGTTTCAGGACAGAAGAGTCAGGAAGTTTCCAGAGTACGGTAGTAAGGATGTTTAGGAGAATTGTTTCAGGCTCGTGTAGATTATGGGCGGTGTGTCTGTGATGTGGTATTAAGTTTATTTATGGCTGGAAACGACAGTCGTCTGTGTCGGATAATACTAGACCATTCGCTAGAAATACTTATAATCTATAATTTATGGAGATTCTTTTGCAGGTTATTTGTCCCTATTGCCTGGTAATACTGGAGGATATTGAGTAAATCAGGAAATAATGACGAAAGTGGTTAATTTGATACGAAGCAGATCTCCAGCAAAACAGTGTATAACTTCATTATCTGTAACTATATACCTCTCAAATCAGAACCCTCCCTCCCTGCTAGGCATTGCTTGTGACCCTTTCTACATTTAAATAGATACACACATAATCAAGAATAGTAGATGGTTGGCTTACGTAAGCAGCTACTTCCCCAACTGCTGGAGTCGTAGAATGCAATAAAAATTAATACAGACCATCCATAATAAGCTGGATGACGTACGTGCCATGGCTTGGGGTCTATAACAAATAATGCCCAGATTTTAGAAATTTAGTGAACCATTTTACATACATAAAATTTCATGTGGTCTTTATTGCCGGACTATGAAAGATAGATAGACACCTGTTACGATAGCCTGTCTAGATTCCTTTCGCCTACCTTATAGAATCTGACTCCTTATTTTTACTTTACTGTTCCGAATCTTTTGATAAAATTAATTCCCAAAATGAATTCAGTTCCAGGTAAGACTATGATGGCAAATCAATACTGTATCAATTTGCAGAAAGCAAGATTCTCTCTACACTGGCCTCGCCTGTCCGTTGCATCGCCTGTCCCTCCTGCAAATCCACAACCACCCATGTGCCCAATCTACGATAGCCCCACGTGACCCCGCCACTATCTGACAAGACCACTGCACCAAACTCATCTCCAACAACATCATGCCTAGAAGAAACACGAGGGGTGCCAAAGGCAAGCCCAGTGGCTCCAGAGGAGGCAACTTCGGCAGGTTTCCTTCCAAGAACAAGAAGAGGAACAGAGGAAAGTCCAACAATCGTGGAGGTGCTGGAGGACCAGGACAACCTGGTAATGGAGGAGAGTTCCCCGAGCTAATGGACTTGAACGAGTCAATGCACGTTCCAGCAGCCACCTCGATGAAGTCGATGTCCAAGCGGCCAGGCAGACTCATGCAAGAAGCCATGTATACCGAGAGACACCACGGAGAAACCATGTCCAAGAGTTTTCGAGACAGACCCATAGAATTCGTGAAGGCCACCGAGATCTACGACCCGCAAAGAAAGATCAATGAGCTCTTGAAGCGGGGAGTCAAAGGCTCGAACCACAGCTCAGACGACCAGCAGTCATCCATGCAAATAGTCCAGGAATCCGACGCTATCGTGGATATCGATATGAGTCATGAGGCTGGAAACGACTCAGATCTGGTAGAGTTCGAGAAGTTCAATGACTACATAAAGAAGCTCACAGATCCAAGCAAGGTCGAGAGCCCAAAACAAGACCATCATAGTACTGTTAAGGCCGTTCCAGTGCCTCAATCTGACACTCCACAACCTCAACCTGAATCCAGCACTTTTAAAGATATCAATAGCCCCCATATCCCTCCAGAAAACCAAGAATTACTAGACATATTAAACTCTCCCGATAAACCACAACCAAAGAACGATACAATCCTAACCTTTTCTTCTGATTCCGAGGACTCGCAAGACGAAACCACCCCTGAGAATCTCTCGGTTCAAAATCTAAACATCAATGAGCCGGAATTCGTCATTGATGAACAGGCTGATGATCAGACCTATGTGGAAAAGCCAGATGTGTCTCGATTGATAAAACATACTATTAAACACTCAGATGCATCCACAAAAGATTCTACAACTGCTGAATCACACTTGGAACACGATTCCATTCTCACGATCGGAAAGGTCAGCCTCCGTACTCAAGTAGGGGAGGACGGAGTTATCACAACCCAATTGCCATCCAAGAATTTGCCAGACTCAGATTTGGAGTCCGACTCTGATGTTTCTGCAAACGAAGGATATAGAGACTATATCAGCTCTATTATCAGAGATATGCGAGAAAACAGTGATGACGAGGATGATGGATACATCAGCTCTACAAATTTTGACATCATGGCATCGTCATCGGAAGAGGAAGATTCTGAGAGTGATGACGAAGACAACGAAGACGACGAAGACGAACCTGAGTATGGCTTTTTGCCTGAAGACTTCGAATTTGACGTCTCTCAAATATCAGTCACCAACGTCAGGTATGGATTACTGAACCAGTTGTACACAAGAAATCTTGACTTGACTGGTTCTCCAGACACTTACCAATGGATCGACCAAGAAGAAGTAGTGGATTATGTGATTCTGAAGGGAGTGAAGGAGCATAGACTTGGCAGTTTCTTGAAGTATATCACAGGTGGGCTCATTGATCAGAAGCACGAAGAGCAACCTGATTATTCAGATGTGTACATTTCAGAGTCTGACGAAGAGGAAGAGGAGATCGACGATGATACTAGTCAAGAGGGAGACGATGTCAGTGACCTTATTGCGTTTACTAAGAACCAAAAAAAATCATTCTCAATAGAGGACATTCAAACCCAGAGCATACAGACGAAAGGCAAGGGTCGTAAGAAACAGTTGGATCTTGATCGGTTTGATCTTGATAACGAAATCAGAGAATCCTTGCAAGAGCAGTTTCAGATTCACAGAGAAAACAAGAAAAATAGAAAGCTTGCCAAAGAGGATGCCCGGATCCAGAAGGGTCTCAAGTCAAACGATCTCCTTGTCAAATATCCATACACTTTGCACATCAAGGATATCAGAGATGAAATGGAATTATTCCTCCACGATTCCAATAGAGACTCGATGAGCTTTCCTCCTCTTGATCCTCATGGCAGCAAGGTGGTCAGTAGAATGGCCAAGTGCTACAACTTCGGCTCTAAAAGATGCGGACCTAACGGGATCCATCTGTATGTTAAATTATCGAAGAGCAGAAAAACATTCCATTATTTGCCTAGGTACGATGAAATTGGCCACATACTTAAGCAAAGACCAATTTTCAATAGAACTGATCAAAAGAGACCTAAGGATGAAATCACGGCCAGTGATGGAAACTCCAAGAAAGACAAGGCCAGAGGCAGAAACAAGCTGAGCATGCCTGTTATTAAGGAAGGTGATATTGTTGGAGCTGCTGCACCAGAAATTGGCAAAGACAATATTGGAAGACAATTGTTAGAAAAGCTCGGATGGATCAAGGGAGAAGGTTTGGGTGCCCATGGTAACAGAGGTATCAGTGAACCATTAATGGCCACCATGAAGAAGTCTAAGACTGGTTTGAAGTGAGGGTATACTTATAGACTACGCTTTCAGCTAAATCCATACGACGATACGATGCGTATAATACCGAGACTGCTGACCATACGAGTCGGTGCAGATATTCCTGTTCGATCTCCTACTTTTTAATGACATCTTTTCTTTATTATGCTAATGACCATACTGATAGATCTTTACTTCTGGAAAATACCAGTATTGTAGCTGGATATCTCGACTCCAGAACTCACTTTCTCTTCTTCTTACCTTTGACCTCTTTCACTGGTGCAGCATGGCCTGTCGATTTGACATGCTGAAATAATTTATTTCTGGAAGAAAAAATCTCGTCACATACAACACACTTTTCAGACCCATTTGGTATTTTTATCTTCTCCTTATTAGCCTTGGAAGCCTTGCCTGTCTTGGCCTCCGAATGAGGCTCGGGGTTGGCTGGCGACTGTGACTTCTCGGTCTTCTTTTTTCCTTTCTTTCCCTTCTTCTTGTTTGACGTCCAATCGTCGTCACTATCGTCGAGTTTGAGACCATTTGCTAACTTGGTGAGTTCCTCGTCCACAGTATCTGTCTTAAACTTGGTGCTCTGTTCGGGTTTGGGTGTGGAATTCTTGCTTGACACGAAATCGATCTCGTCCTCAAATTCCACGTCATCATCAACTTCAAAGTCATCAAAGTTGATTTTGGCAGGTGGCTGTTCCAGCTTAACATTGGTTTCAGGAGTTTCAGCTATGTCCTGTATCTCCTCTATATCTTCAATGCTGACATCATCCATTTGTTCGAATTCTTCTTCATCGTCATCATCATCTTCTTCGTTATCCTCGTCCAGATCCAATTCTTCTGACGCCGTTTCAAATTCGTCATCGTCTTCGTTATCCAATCCCAACTCTATCCCTTCTTTTCTCATTTCCCATTTCAATCTATTCAACTTCTTTTTATGCTTGTTCGACAGCTCGTGTGTTTGAAACTGACTTTCACTCTTAAAGACCTTGTCACATATTATGCATTCGTACTCTTCATCTTCCTTGGGGTTGTCAAATTCATCAAATTCACTATCGGAGTCCGATGAAACGTCATATTCTTCATTGAGCATATTCTCTAATTCATCCAATTCTTTCAGCGAGAGCTGTTGCCAGTCTTGCTCGGTATAGTTCCAAAGCTTCTGGTCCTTTTTGACGGCCTTCGCTTGTTCCTCCAAGTCTTTTTGCAATTTCTTTTTCTTTTCCTTTTCAAACTCTTCAGCTCCTGCCTTAACTCTAGGGTCTCTTTTCTTGATAAACAGCACAAACTTTCTTACAACTTCGTTGTATTCCTTTCTGGCAACATCTCTGGCCTTCTTGTTTTCTCTCTCCATCAATCTTCTGGTTCTTCTGTCGGGTGCGGAGGAGTATCTGTATTCATCCTTCCAATTGAACGATTTCACACTTTGAAAGGAAGACCACAGAGCGTAGAACTTACGGACATCCTGATATGGGGTTCTGGTTCCACCCATTCGAGGGTATAACAAGGAGGATTCGTCAATGACACTTATGTTGGTTAGATCGTCATCTTTATATTTGGAGTAGCCATCAAGGCTCTGAGCCTTTCCATGGGTGATCTCCTCGCAGGCAAGTCTTTCGAAAAGCCGTGACACAACGTAGTAGAAACCTTGCTGTGAGTCATCAAACTTGGTGTATAAAGCTGGGTTGAAATATCTCATAATTTCGTCGGGCGAAATCGACGGTATTATCATGTCCTCCTCCGCTGGAATGTCGTAGTCATCGTCGTCTCTAAGGATCGACGACTTGTGAGAGTCGTACCATGAACGTTCTTGTGGATCTGAGAGGACTTCGTATGCTGCTCTCACCAATGCAAATCGAGCTGTAGCACCCTCCACATCATGAGGGTTTTTGTCTGGATGAAGCTGGAGAGCCTTCTTCCTATATGCCTTTTTGAGCTCTGTATCGGTGGCCGAGGTCTCCACTCCTAGGAGCTCATAGTAATCTGTTTTCATTAAGTTAATGGACTAACCGTGAATCGAGTTAAAATTTTGATGTTGGGTCGTGCGCGATAAGCTCTGGTGTTTTCAAGCTCATGGCATCAACTTCGTGGGCTTTAAGTCCTACAAGGCACCAGAAAACGAAAAGATTGGAGTGTTCCAAGCTTAGAACTTTGATAGTATTTAAGAGAATTCGGATATGAATTAGTATGCTGGGATTCCAGTTCCGTACCAGTATAATTGCTGTAGATTTTCTGATCGCACCTATCCTCCGCCTGTCTCATTTTATTCGTAAATAGTTCTCATAGTCTGGTACCATTTGGTCCGGAATAGAGCAAAACGACTCTTTAGGCCGTTATTTCATGGTATAATACCCTAATATGGGCATTGAAAATATTGACTAGGTTCGTTTTGGGTGCAAATCTGAGATGTCCATATGAGCGTCATCCATATGGACAAATTGCTACTAGGCTACAGCTCTTTCCTATGAAAGTTCAGGCTAAAATCAATAATACAACTCCAATAAATACCTATTTTCGAAAATTCAGACATGATGAATTGATTTTTCGTCACTTCGTCCAAGGAATTTTTCATACTTTTGAAATAAAATAACTTTTGGGTCAAATAAACTTGATCGCAAGTATCAGCTTATCACCAACCTTTTGAATGATAATCATTCGCGTCCACTTCGCCAATATCTGGCATCCCTTCATAATTGGGGCCAAAAACCTTTTTGGGCAATGGAATCTTGCCCAATTTGTAGTCAATAATGATAGATTCTTTCAACGAATTGCTCAATTCTGTGGAAAGCATCGATCTTCTAGTTGACTTGGGCGACAATTTAATCCCATTAATGTTATCTGCCGTTTCTTGATTGCCTTCTTTGAACAAACTCAAATCATCATTGAGTGACTTAGCTGGTGTTGCCGTGATTGGAGTCGACATTGAATGTGGGGACCCCAATTTGGGGGAATCAAACTTCTCAGCTGGTACTGGTATACTTACCTTGGGTTCAGATGGCTTATCTTCTTCTTTCGATTCTTCTCCATTTCGTTCGTCCCTACCGTCATATCTTCCGAACATGGACTTGGAGTTATTGTACAATTTTGTTATGTTCAAGGAGCTCTTAGATAACAAACTTCTAATTGAATTATTAGTCATCGACCCTGACATTTTGAGACTCGATGAAAGAATTGCATGTGAACTGACAGGCTCGGGCGATGTATG
The DNA here is from genome assembly GCF_001661415.1 of Suhomyces tanzawaensis NRRL Y-17324. Taxonomy (NCBI): domain Eukaryota; kingdom Fungi; phylum Ascomycota; class Pichiomycetes; order Serinales; family Debaryomycetaceae; genus Suhomyces; species Suhomyces tanzawaensis. Next base: position 1,317,969 of record NW_017963639.1, read on the forward strand.
GTGTATACTTCCCGAGCTTTCCATATCTTCATTTACCATGCTTGTTGATGATGAAGCTGTGGCATTGAAGTCTGAAATACCAACGATGGACTTCTGTTTACCCATAACCGAATCGTCATCATCATCATTAGACTTCAGGTCTTCTTGCACAATATCCTTTTTGACAGAGTTGTTATGAAAATGAGGATAATTCTTTGATATATCCGTAGAAGATGGATATTTCTTGGTGAACATAATATATGGTCGTTTGGAATTCGATGCAAGTTCAGTCACACTGCCTAGTCTATTTCCATTTTTGAATTGATCAAATGTTATTACTCCTGTAGTTGATGATCTTTTCAATACAGGTTTGGGGCTTATATGAGAGTTCTGCTGATTCTGTGCAGCTAACTCGTTAAGAAATAGTCCGGAAAGTAATGATCTCGGCTTTGTTGTAATTGCTGGGGATGAATTGCGTTTTCTGTGTTTTTGAGAATCATTCAACTCAACGGGCAAAATATCGGTTGATGTAGAAGAATTACTTATATTCTTTGTCATTGTAGGGATTTTGTTAAATTGCAATGGATGAAACTTGGGTTCTTCAGATTTCAAGTCATCATCCTCCGAAGAAACCGATAACCATTCTGAATCATTATCCGTAGTCATCTGGGTGGCATTAGACGATTTACGGTCTCTTTTTAAAACAAACTCATCGGGAGCTTCTTTTGGTTGAATTGCCACAATTTCATCATCACTGTAATCATCTTCATCCTCGGAAATATCTGTGGAGGAGTAGCCATCATCTTTCGATTCTGAATCAGGTTCCCTCAATGATTGAGTAATAGAGGAATGAGTGGTAGATGGTTCGTCCTTCTTGAATTGAATCTGGAAATTATTGAACAAGGAGTTGTGTCTCTTAATTGGTGGCTGATTCGTGTCACCTGTTTGCCCAGACTGTGTTGAAAGTGAAGCCCTAGAAGAAACAGCTTGTGAGCCTCTGTTGGAATTCCTTTCGGAAGCTGACTGATTGAATAATGATTGATTAGAAATTGAGCTCCTATTAGAAACTTGTTGTGACACTGAACTTTGACGACGAGGCTCAAGTTGTCTAGACGCATCACGAGTCCTGGGTGATCTTGGAGAGCTAGATACCTCTTTTGACTTGTCACTTGAGGCTGGAGGTGATGGAGAATTCGCCAAATAGAATATATTTTTGTTAGGGGGCTGTGGATGTGGTTGTAGAGGTTCTTCATGAGTAAGTGATGACTTTGAAACTGTTGAGCCTTGCCTCTTGGACGTTAAAGAAGATGCAGGCGAAATGGAAACTTGACTTGGAGAAAAGCCTCTTACAAATGAGGTCCTAGAACGTCCCAAGGGTGGGGCTTGGGCGGAGGAGGCTGCCCTAGATCTAGCTAGTTGGCTCAGGTGAGAGGAAGTGACCGGACTTCTTGGGATCTCACCGTTTTGAGAGGAAAACTGCTCCGGCGTTTTGTGGGAACTGTGCGAGGAATGTGCCTTGGTTTGGTCAGTCAATTGATTATTTACAAACTCGGGATGAGGGCTTGATTGATCTGGAGATACAGGCTCGTCTTCGTCTTCCTCTTCTTCCGAGATATCCGAGATGTCTGAAATGTCGTAGTCATCGTCGTCCTCCTCGGAGTCTGGGATGGGGTTGTTTTTGGGGTTGTACGACTCCAAGCTGCTGTTGTTGGTACTTTTTCTATTGCTGTGCAAGCTCAAGTTGGAGCTATGGGAGAACAACGAAGGCCGATCGGATAAGAACTGGGACTGTTTTGGGGCCAAGTCCGATAACGAGTCCTTGGAAAGGTCTGTGATGGAGTCGTGGAGCGGTTTTTGGGCGTCAACCTCAGAAGACTGCTCCTTGGACGTCTTCTTTAGCACCTTCCGGCTGAGGATGCGCCACGATCGGTTGTTCAAGCGCTCCACTGATGCAAACTTGGATCTGATCAAATCATTGCGGGTAAGCTTCCAGAGCCTGACCAACGATTCTTCCAGATGCTTGCCGTAGTTGAACGAGATGTCTATAGACTCCATCCTGGCATCGGCTGAGTGGTGGTTGTGTCGACACGAAGCGCTGGGTGGAGGTGATCTGGATGGAGACGACGGTTAGTGTCGGTTTCTTCACAGGAACGCGGAAAAAACGGAACAGGACCAAGGTGATGGTTTGGTGGGGGAGGGTATGGGGGATAACGAGCAACAACGGGGTTCTCTTCGCCAGCTTCAGCGATTACCTGGAATTACTATCAGGGTAAAATTGATCATTCAAAATTTCGAGGTGTCGCGGAATATTGGCGGACTGCATATAGCTCGGACAACTGTATTGGGGGTCACGAGAGGGATGGTGAGGAAAGGGGTGGAGGGGATGGGAGGCGTGGGGGTGCTGAGTGGGGGACAGGGTGGGGGAGGGGATGGGCAGGCCGGGGCCAGAAACGGGGGGGCTGGTCAGGCGTGGAAATCACCCCATCAATTGCCGCAAAAAGGGTGATGGCGGGAGGTGGGAGATGACAGGCGGTTCTGGTCACGTGACGGATCGCCTGCGTGACCAGGCTATGCAGCAAGCGGTCCGGGACAGGCGGGGTCGTGCCCCGCTGGCGCGCCTCTCATCCCGGCACAACTCACTATGCGCTTACTCATGCAGGCGCCCGTCACAACAGTGGCTGCATGTCCTGCATGTCTAGTGACAGCCGTGTGCACTCCTCGCTGTTATCTCACAGGAGTGTGATTGGACACGCGGCGTATGTGTGAGTGCAGGCTGCACCCAGATTATTTTCTATCTACTGCTACTGTTTTAGTCGTTCGGATTTTCTTGTTTCCAGATCGCCACCAGTCGCCTCAATCTAAATAGATGAGCTGTGACGCGGGGAGCTCGTGGGTGTGTTGAGTCCTGGTCAGCTTGCATCTTGGGCTGCCGTGGATTTCTCAACCAGCACTGGTTAATTTTCTCTCTGTTCAGAATTACCGAATTACATCGACGTAAATCTCCTGTTGCGAATACAAAGCTGGCCGCCTGCAGTTGTTCTGCATGTTATAATTAGCATCATTTGCATTACCCACCAGATTCAAAAAGTACCTTACATTGTCACCGTCCCGTACCTCTTGCTGAATTGATCTTTCGCATTATTACCACGATCTCAAACAATACTTCCTTTTTTAATCACTTGCATCTACGGTTCTAAAATTATCTTGCATTTATTCATCGTTATAAAATCTACCGTAGTAGTGAAGAATTGAAGCGCATACACCAAGAATGCACCTTCGCTAGCTCTGCTAACGACCAGTATGTCACATTCTGGTGATCTAGGCCTTCTCGTCGTCAAGAACGGCCTCCTCTCTCTTCTTTTCTTCGACGAACTTTCTGATACCGTCTTCACCAAACTTCTCCATCAACTTACCGGCATCGAAAACGTCGACCTCGGTGTTCTTGAAGTCTCTGGCCTTGATCTTGAGTCTAAACAAGTGGTCTAATTCTGCGTAGGTTCTGTCCTTGGTTTCTGGCAATTCGAACCACGACCAGACAATGGCAATCAAACAGAAACCAGCCCAGAAGAATCCGGTCTTGGCCTTCCAGTTCCAGGCAGTTGGGTTCAACATGTATGGCGAGATGATGGCCACCACAATACCAGCAAGGTTGTAAAGGTTTCTAGCAAGCATGACGGTGTTAATTCTCAATCTGGTGGATGGAAGTTCCGAGACAATACAGTAAGTCATTGGTCCCACAGTCAAGTCGTAGACAAAGGTGTAGACCAACAATAACGAACCAATACCCCAAGAGCCTCCAGATGGGTTGGCGGCACCCAAAGCTCCGACAATGATAAGAATGATGAACTGGCCACACAAACCACCGAAGTAGATGGGGAATCTACCCACCTTTTGCGAGAGGAACCACGAGCCAACAGTACCAGCAATACCTAAGACGTACTGGACAATGGAGAAGGTAAACGAGTTGTCAGTGGACAAACCAGCTTGGATGTAGAAGTAGGTGGAGTAACCCATGAAAGCGGAACCAGTGATGTTTTGCCATAACCAGGTGATGGCTGCGAGTCTAGTTCTTCTGAAGTCAGTACCAGTGAAACAGTCCTTGAAGGTAGCCTTGGCAGAGGTGGCTTCTTCTTCCTTGATGGTCAACTGGATCTTGGTCAACATGGCCTGGGCCAAAACGTCCTTGTCAGGCAAGTGCTTGTTCTCAGTAAGAAGTCTCTTAAGGGACTGCTTGGCTTCCTCATCGCGTCCCTTTTTGGCCAAGTACCAAGGGGATTCAGGAGCAAGGAACACGCCTAGACACAAAGGAATGGGCCAGATCCACTGGATAGCAAATGGAATTCTGTAAGCGTTGTCGGACTTCATCTGAGTGACACCTTTAAGCACACCCGAGGAAATTAATTGACCGAAAACCCAACACACATTGACGTAAGTAGTAAGATAGACTCTAAGCGTCGTAGGCGCAACCTCACTGGCGTAGGTCACAGCCAAGGTCTGGTAAGCACCCCAGTTAATACCCAACAAGACGTAGGCCAACAAAAGCACCTCTCTGTTTGGTGCGAAAAATTGAATGAAAATTAATCCGACGGAAGTAATCAAGGCAGTCATCAAGGTCTTTCTGTACCCGATTCTCGAGGCAATGATACCAGACACAAACAACCCGATGATGGAGGCACTCTGGTATCCCATAGACAAGGCGGTCTGCCACTTGGCAGGGATCTGGTAGGTTCCAAGACTTGGGTAGAAGTCTCCGAACTTCTTGTTGAAAGCGTCGAAACCGTACATGGAGTTCAAAAGATTGGTGTCGTAACCTTCCATGACCAAGGCAGACGACAAGATGATGGACCACATCACGGCCTTGGGGAAGGTTCTCAAACCCTCGCCCAAAGACATGTTTCTTTCCTTGTGGTCGTTGGACTTGGCCTCGTTGGACATGTCGAGGAACTTGCTGACGTACTCGTCCATTTGGTCGTCGATGGAGGAGGCCAGGTTCTTCTTGGAGATGGGGTCGTGGACGGTGATGGCACCGTCCTTCTTGATGTCTTCAACAAATTCTGTCATTGTAACCGTTCGATCTAGGCTGTAGAGATGAGACTAGGCTGGTGTTGGTTAGTGGATCAGATGAGTAGTGATGCTTATGATGGAATGGGGATCAGGCAGGTTTTATACTCTGGCTGCGATGTGCGGCTCTCGCTTAAATACGAGATAATAGCTCGCCCCACATACACCCCACATAGTTCTGCGGAAATTGAGATCTGGCAAGATCGTGGAGGGCCCCACCCAGGAGGGGCTAAGGGCCTGGCCGTGGGGTACCTGGAAGCACACCAGTGCATATTTGCGCATATTTGCGAGCACTGGAATCTGGGGTATGATTTTCGGTCATGGATGGGCTTCCCCAGATTTGTGCCCTGAATGGGAGGTGCGAGTTATAGTTTGTGCGGAGTTTGCCCGGATTATCGGTGGGGCTGATTGCGCATTTGCGAATTGCGAGAAAGTTTGCGATGCCCCGCTTACGCACCGCCAGGTGCCCAGCTTCTGACATGCTGCCATGCACCCTGCTGTGTATGCCTGGCATGGGCGCGGTTGCCGTACCAACCCTGGGACTCCACTCGACGCGCTCTATTAATACCCCTCGTACCTAGATGCCCGCATACGGCGGGCGCTTACTGCACACGTCTATTTCGACACCCAACCGTTGTTCGGAGGGGTGTGCAGCGATCGCCGCCACCTTCGGGCATGACTCGACAGCATTCCTCGGGGCCGACTGCCATCGGCTACTCGCGCGTCGGGGGGGTCAAGATTTGCCTCGACCCCAGACCCGCACTTTGACTGTTCTGTTGATGTCCGCCTCCTACTCCTCCCTCCAAGACAACTGTCATGCGTGCGAGTAAGCCTCGCTCGTACTTTGTCCGAAGATTGGCGACATCCCCCACACCTTCAATTGTCTTCGGAAATCGGATCCACAACCTGTTTTTGGAATTCGTCTATCTTGGCCCACAAACGGTGCCTCCAGCGGAAACTTGCCGGAAATTACCCCAGATTGCAAAACCCTATAAAGTGGGGGAGAAACCGCCATTGGCCTCGAAATCCATCTGCTCCAACCTCTACACCTCGTTGCTGCTACACTATGACTATCTCTTACACCTGGTGGAAAGACGCTACCGTCTACCAAATCTGGCCTGCTTCCTTCAAGGACTCCAATGGTGATGGTCTTGGAGATATTCCAGGCATCATCTCCAAGTTGGACTACCTCAAGAACTTGGGAGTCGATGTCATCTGGATGAGTCCCATGTACGACTCGCCCCAGGACGACATGGGCTACGATATCTCCGACTACAAGAAGGTGTACCCCAAGTACGGTACGGTTGACGACATGAAGGTGTTGCTCGACGAGGCCCACTCGCGTGGCATCAAGTTGGTTTTGGACTTGGTGGTCAACCACACCTCGAGCGAGCATCGCTGGTTCAAAGAATCCCGTTCGTCGCTCGACAACGACAAGAGGGACTGGTACGTCTGGAAGAAGCCCAAGTACGACGCTGAGGGCAACAGACACCCTCCCAACAACTGGAGCACCCATTTCTCGGAGCCAGCCTGGACCTACGACGAGACCACCGACGAGTACTACTTGCACCTCTTCGCCAAGTCGCAGCCAGACCTCAACTGGGAAAACCCAGCCACTAGAAACGCCATCTACGACGAGGCCATGAGCTTCTGGTTCGAGTTGGGCGTGGACGGCTTCAGAATCGACGTGGCCAACATGTACTCGAAGGACCAGAGATTCCTCGACGTTCCTATCGTGTTCCCAGACCAGTCGTTCCAGCCATGCATGCAATACACCCACAACGGGCCACGTATCCACGAGTTCCACAAGGAGATGTTCGAGAAGGTCACCTCCAAGTACGATGCCATGACCGTGGGTGAGGTCGCGTTCTGCTCCAGAGAAGATGCTCTCAAGTACGTCAGTGCTAAGGAGAAGGAGATGAGCATGATTTTCCTCTTTGACGTGGTTGACGTGGGCACTGTCCACGCCAACAGGTTGGAAAAGCCTGCCAACCCATGGAAATTGAGCGAATTGAAGCAAGCGGTTGAAAACCAGTGTGAGTTCATCAAGGGTACCGATGCGTGGTCCACTGTATTCTTTGAGAACCACGACCAGCCCAGATCGATCTCCAAGTTCGGCTCCCTGAACCCCAAATACAACTTCAAGTCGGCCAAGTTGTTGGCTATGCTCCAAACTGCGTTGACTGGTACCCTCTACATCTACCAGGGCCAAGAAATCGCTATGGCCAATTTGCCAGCCTCCTGGTCCATTGACGAGTACCTCGACATCATGACTATCAACTACTACAGAAACTGGGTGGAAATCCACGGAAAGGATGCTGATTTCGAAGAGCAGAAGAAGGTCATCTTGGAAGGCATCAACATGCTTGCCAGAGACCACGCCAGATCACCAGTTCAATGGGACGCCAGCGAGTACGCTGGATTCTCTCCTGTCGCCCCATGGACCAGAGTCAACGACAACTACAAGGAAATCAACGTCGAGTCACAGCTCAATGATCCTAACTCGGTGTTGCACTTCTGGGCCAAGTCCTTGAAGGTCAGAAAGGAGCACAAGGATCTCCTCATCTACGGGGCCTACAAGACCCTTGACCAAGACAACGAACAGGTGTACTCCTTCATCAAGTACCAGAACGACGAGACCAGCTCTCCCAAGGCTTTTGTCACCTTGAACTTCTCGGATGAGCCTGCCAAGTTCGAACGTTTGGTTGAAGGCCAATACACCTTGGTCAACTCCAACGTCGATGTTCAGGACGAAGCCACCTTGTCTCCTTATGAAGGACGTCTTTACATCGTCGATTAGATATCTAGATATAGAGAATAGATCCTAGTTATATATACTAGATGAAATATATGATACATCAAATTTGGTAGGATATTACGCTCGAAATTTGCGGCCATTTGCACAGTTATTCCGTTTTTCCGAGCTAAACCGAAAGTTGCGAAAAACCTTCGTTTCTTTTTTGGCGCAATCAATTTGGCGCAATCTAATCGGAAAATGTCCTCGGAACTGGGGCAAGTGAAGGGGCTTGTGAAGAGGTCACAAGACGAGGCTGAGGTACGGTGTTGGTGAGGGGAATAGCCTCTTCCAGCTGTGGGTCTCATTGAACTCTTTCATCCAAGTGGTTGTTCTGACTTGCTTGAGATGTGGCAAGATTATCTAATTTTTCTGAAAAATATACATTTTTGAAACAAAAAATCCTTATTGAAATTAAAAAACTTGAACATGCTTGTAATTTTTTAGGCCTATAGATTCAATCTTAGACATGGAGTGAATAAGTGAAGCTACGCCCAACAGTATGAAATAGTCAATGCTACAACACCCACTAGTTCAGTATTATCGGATCCTAAAATGCACCTATTGACCCCTTGTGGCGTATCAACAGCATCCAAACTAGCCTTGCAACTCGAAGTCAACGTAAACTTACAAAACTCTATCCTGAATGCCAAATTCTGCCAATTAACATCCCACACCTCTAGCTTATCTTATCAGGATACTGCACATAGCCGAATTACTGCCGCACGCAAATCACGTGCAAAATCACGAATCATCAACATCCATCACACAACTCCAGAACAGATATCACCACCCCGTCTTCCCCTAAGCACATCATGCCTGATTTTGTCAAAGAGGGTGAAGCTCCATCCCCAAAAAAGCCAGCACACGACCAGGAAGACCACACGCATGTGGGGTCTTTCGTTAGTGAGGAGTCTCCTGATGACCCACCAAGAAAGACATTGCACGACCAATTGAAGGAGCATCGAGGTAAGTACCAGCTAGACATCGCATTGGAGACTTAACTAACATCTCTAGACAAGAAGCAGTTGGAATTCGAACAGCAAATGGCAATAAGGAATAGTTCCTTCAAATTGGACGAAGAGTCGGCCAAATTCTACGAGAAGGTGCAAAATGAAGCGTTGGAAAAGGAACAGCGGAATAAGCGGGAAGTTGAAGAGAAACTAGCCATTTTCAAGCAGAAGAAGAACGCGAAGAGAGAGTTGGAAGAACGCAGAGACAACCAAAACGACCACAGCAGGAAAAGAACGTTGCCGGAAATCACACCCAGCCTACCCAAGAAGTTGACCTTGACTAAGAAAGCGAATCCCCCACCTCCAACCAAGGGAGTGGCTGGTCTTGGTGCCTACTCGTCGGAGGAGGACGAATGATCACGTGACCACAATAACCGCTTACGTAAGCGGTCCTTGCGCCGCGCACGCATTGTCCATAAATTTTCACCAGTTAATGGACTAACTCTATTCTATCTTCGATCATCAGCATGTGGGGCCAGTTATTCTCGTTGAAGACGACGCTCTTCAAGAAGCCAACCATGACTCTCATCCAGGTCAGAACAAAAATGAAGACCCACAAAGCTGCCGACAAGAGATTCATAAGGACAGGAACTGGAATCAAAAGAAAGCAGGCCGGCAGAAACCACGGAAATGGTGGGTTTAGTGCTCCATCTTTGAGCCACTTGGACTCTTTTGTGAAGGTGGGAAACAAGGGTGGGCATTTTAAGAAATTGGACAAGTTCTTGCCTTAGATACTGATCCAGGATTTCGCTAGTTGAACTATCCAACATTCTGGAGAACAGGGGTCTGGCATTATAGCCTGGAGTCCACATGGACGCAGTGGAATAGCAATTCAATTTTCAGACCACCAAGGGGATATAATCCTTTTATTCCAGCACATACTTCTTGTATATATAGGCGAAAGCATATAGGCGAAAGCCAACTAATTAGACAACTACATTGATACTGATACGTATCTGTCTGAAGTGCCACTTAAAAGATACAAAACGTGTAGCCGAGGTGCTTTTGTTGCTGTTGGTGCAGCAAAGTCGTACTGATGAGATATGAAGCTCGTAATAATAATTATGTGCGTTACTATATATACCATACCAATTGGGTACCCAGTATCGCTAATTACCACTCAGACCAGCCATGCTCTTGGTATTAGGGGTTACCTCGCTGAAGCTATCTGTTCCAGAGAACTGTGAATAATTCATTCCACTACTGAATAATTTATTCTACTCCAAATGTACTGTGAGTAATTTATTCTACTTCAACTCATTCTGCCCCAAATCTACTCTGTATAATTCACTCTAAACCAAAAACGTCCTGATTAAGCTCTATTACTTATATTCCTTTTCTTCCCAAACACCATTCACCCGCTTCATTTCTGAGGTCGGGAAGTAGTGATAATTTGTCTTGATAGAAATGGCCATGGGCACATTGTCAAAGGAAACCAATCTCAACTTGATGTAAGTGTTATCGGGAATATCTTTGACAACGTCCATAAAGGTTTGCAACTCCTTGGTCTCAACATCGTTTACGTGGGTGATGAAACTGTTGGTAGCAATGCCGTACTGAGTGGCAGGGCCACCAGCACTCTTTCTTGTGACGTAAACTTGAGAGGGAATGTTCTCCATGATTTGACGGACCCCAAAGTGAGGAATCTGAAGAATGGCACCTGCCCAAAAAATGATGTGCGATGTGTTGATGCTCTTGGTGTCGACGGTTGGGACCACCAACTCCAATTCCTTCTTTTGTCTTATGACCTTGAAGTTTAATTTTTCCTGGGTGTACATCACCTTGAAGTCCCTCATAGTCTTGACGATTTCGCCGTTCACAGACAAGATGATGTCTCCGATCTTCAAGGGATTGACGTGCTTGTGGATGGGAACAGCCACTCTGTCCACCGCCAAAAACTTGATTTCATCGTCACACGCTTGCTCGAAACGCTCGATCCAGTCTTTGGGAACACCTCTGGTTCTACCTTGCAAAACAGTCATGGAAGTGAACTCGGCGTCCAAAAGCCTGAGATTGTCAGGAACCTTGTTGGCTTTCAATCCTTCGATCACGTCAATCACATCCACCACGTCCAAGCCCATTCTGTACATGATATCGTTCGTCTGGTCACAGTTGGTTTCTCCCAAGTAAGTGAGCCAGAACGATCTGATGGTACCATCATTGTCCACGAACACACCAGTGTTGCATTCCTGGCAAATCTTGTTGTCGACCAACACACACTCCAAGTTGGTTCCTCTGTATCTGGGCGACAACGAGGTTGCTGGAATGTTGAGAGAGGAGATTCCACTGACCTTGACGTCGTCACTGACCAATCTCAAGTTGTAGTTGTATCCAATGAAGTAGCTCTTGTCCCCTCTCTTCAAGGGCTTGTTGCTGAACTTAGGCGTTTTGACGTCGGCCAACACCAAAGATGGATCATACTTGATGATGGCATAATTCAAGTTGGGATGAAGGAACACCACTTCTGCTGGCACGTCGATCGATTCAGCAAAAATAACGAACAAGTCACACATGTCATGGGGCACGAATCTTCTGGAAACCAACACATATCCATTCTCAGCGTCGACAACCACTCCGTAACAGGTCTCCTTTCTGTAGGGGTAACTGTCCATTGGGATAGGCAAAACCACCTTGATTTGAACAAACGAACGGACCAAAGAGGCACATCCTTGCTTCTCTTCGTCGAACGGAAGATCAATGAACTTGGCGTTCTGAGGCTCCTTAGGCAAAGGAGGTAACGGTTTGTCCTGTAAGTCGGTGAAGTCCCAGAGACCAGTCTCGTCGTTTCGGATAGCTTTTCTGAAGGTAGATTGCCAGTGTCTTTCGATGTAAATGACCTGGATGTTCTCAGTATGAAGGTCAGAGACGTGACGGTAGTTGATGGTCACTTTTTGGCGATCGGGAATTTGTTTCATTACTTCGATGAAGGTAGCCAAATCGGGAGTAGGCTTGTCATCCACCGTTTCCAACAACCAGCCCGATTTCTCGAAGGAAGCGAACTCAAACGAGCCCAAGGAGTCGTTGATAAAAACTCCCTTGACTGGAATACAGTAGCATCTGGCAATCTGGTAGGAAAGGTCGTTGAAAGACGCACCAGCGACTTCGACGTATTCATTCGGAGTGATGGCATGCAAGTCGCCAATTTTGATGGAATGCTTGACGACTTCTTCGCCTCTTTGAATTTCAAATTCAAGCACGTTTCCCACGTTGTCGTCCAAAATTTCATCGACCTTGATGAAGGTTGAAATTGGAGTGCCGTTGATGGAAATCAAGGTGTCACCTTCTTTGATGAGGCCATCAGCGGGTCCTTCAGGGAGCACCAATTCCGCCACCAAAAGACCGATCTTGGAGGGGAATCTTTCTCTTGCAAGCTTTTCTGCTTCTAAGGTCAACCCCAATCTTCTGCATTCATCGAATGGCTTCAATTGCCATTCCACCTGGATGTCACCTCTGGTGATTGGTTGCTTGTTTTGGATGCACTGCAAAGCTCTCAATGGACGGTAGACTGGGAGGAAGAAGTCTGTGGACGCTTCTGACGATCCTCCTGCTTGCAATGCAATGACGTATCCGTCTTCGTTGACGACTGGGGACCCCGACGATCCTCCAGAGGCAGACGCTGCTGCCTGGATGTATTCTGTGTTGAAGTCGTTGTATGTCAAGACACCGTAGTCTGGGGCGTTTCTGTCCAATCTGGAGATGAAACCTGCTAAGATCGATAACTTTTCACCAGCATCGTTACCCACCACTCTGATTTCGGTGCCGACCTTGGCGAAATCGGGCTTCAAGTCAAGCTGGGTCAACTGGAGGTACTTTATGTGCGATGGATCAAACTGCAAGAACCCAAAGTCGTGGATGGGGTCTCTGTAGATGGGCTTGACGACTGCTTCTTCGTGGTTGTCGAACACAACGTATCCCGAGAACGGACCTGGGCCCACCACGTGTCTGTTGGTCAAAATCAAGCCTCTGGCTGCGTCGACCACGAATCCGGTGGCCTCGCTGACGATGGAGGTTTCGGTATCGAAGCTGGTCACATGCGAGAACTGGATGGAAACAACCGCATTGACCACCTTGGTGATGGCTTCCTGCCATTTTATAGATGAGGACTCCGAGAAGATCGGCGTTTCTGCTTCTGAGTAGTATTCGCCGTCCAGAGACTCTTCGATTGCAACTCTCTTTGGTGCTGTTCCATTCAACGACTCGTTGGATAACTTTCTTTTGGTCATTTTGCGGGTTGTAATCTATGCTGTTAATGGAAAGGTGGGATATGTGTATAATGCGAAGGATGCAGCGATATGAAGGGTTCTATAGATGGTTGTGGAGTTGATTCGTCCCGGGTATTTAACTATAAAGGTGAAAAGTTTGGTAGTGTGATGGCGTGTCCGGGTAAGGGCGACACCTCGCGCGACGGTATCACCACATCCTGGGGAAGAATAGGAACTAGAACGGACGGGACTTGGCTGGTAATGCTAGTCTGCAGGTAGCGTGACGAGCGTGAGTTGCCAGAACTGCTGGCTTGAAATGCTTGTCGTTGGAAGCGTTGTAGAAGCGCTTTTTTCCGCCCATTTGCGAGAATAGAGTTGCGAAGACTCCTGGGTGTAGTATGATCATTAGGGTGTGTGGACACCTCTCGGCTTCTCTAGCCACTTGTAGAAGGGATGGAGGGTGGTTCAGCATCTCCTAAATCAACTTAACGCCCTAGTCATTAAATTGCCTCTGGTAGAGAATTTTCCAAAACCAATTCAAACGGTCTAATCGTCAAATAGATAATTTAACCTCTATTTCATTCCAATTAGGTTTGTCAATCCTAGATCTTGGCGATAGATAACCTCCGTTTTCCTTTAATTTGGTTCATCAATTCTAGTTTTTCGCAAGTTCCTTCATCACCCTGGTCTTCCAGTTCTCGAAGTACGTCTCCTGTATGTCTCCATCGTAGAGCACGTCTCCGTGGATCATACTACCGAATTTATCCAACAATTCCCAACCACGACCGTTTCGTCCAAGCATTTCGTTTCGCTTTTCCACCTCTTCCATACTCTGACTTTCGTACATATAGGTTCTTTCAATTTCTAGCACCCATCCCTCGTCCTTGACCCAATCGTCCACTATATCGCACCAGATTTGCATATTCCATTTCATGAGACCTCCCTTCTGGTACTGGAAAAGATGATTTATAAGCTGGGACTTGGCTCCCATTTTGCTGGTGAGGAGACGGTGGTTAATCCGGGTGTATGCTGCGTTGACCATCCCACATGCCAAGAGCCACTCGCTCTTCTTGGTGAACTTGTGCTTGTGAACAAGAAATGTTTCGATCATTTTCGGAGTGACCGTAGGGGGAATGTAGAAGTTGTTGGCAAAGGAAATGAAGTCTTCGATAGAGACGTGCTTTTTATCATATTTATAGACTGTGGTCTTTGGGGTTCCCTTTGAGGGACTTGATTTCTTGGGAGACTTTTTAGGAGACTTCGAGACCTTGGAAGGACTGGGTGGGTCCAATGAGTCTTTCACCTTTGGGTTGAATGGAGAATCCACGTCTCTGAAGTCGGAATTGTCTGTCTTTGTCCGTTTGGCTGGATGCTCATCCTTCAACTCCTGCAATCTCTTTAGGGGCGAGCTGACCTTGGCCGGCGAGTTGCGTGTCCTCGAAGGAGTCCCCATGGGTGTGCTATAAACGGAACCACCAGCCTTTTTGGGACTAGACTTCGGAGTGCTTGTAGTAGATCGTATTTGGTAGAGTAGATTCTCTCTGAAATCGTCCAAAAGTTTGGAGACGAGCTTGGGCTGAAGCGGAATTTTGTTGGTCTCAGGCTTAGGAAGCCCCAACTGCTCCAGGTACTTCTCTGCAGCCAAGTAGGCACAGATATGGTATCTGGCGATCTCGCATCTCTTTGGAAGGACTGGTTGTTTTTGAAGACTCAATTGGTAGAGTGAATCACCGCACGTGAGGACCTCGGGCGGAAGCTGGCCCTGGAAGGTGGGGATGACGTCTTGGAAGGACTGCTTGAGCTGGGAGTTCATGGATGGAGTTGGAGGCCGTGGCGGTGACCAAGGATGGATTTTAGGATTAGGTCACGTGATAGCCGGCACGTGATGCATCGTCCAGTGCGCCAGCCAACCAGAACAATTTTATTCATCATAGTAATCACACCCATCCGCCATGTTGTCCAGAAGTATCAGAACGGGGTTCCAAGCCATCCGTCCGCTCTCCACCCGCAGCGTGTTGTTGCAGAACGTCGCCCTCAAAAACGGAGTCAACGAAGTTTCAGAGCACAATGAAACCGCCAAAGAAATAGTCTCGGGAGCACCAAAAGACTTGGTGACATCCAGAGTGGTCAGAATTTATAAGGAATCCAAGCCAGCCACACAATCAAGCAACCACAACGGACACCACTGGAAATTGGACTGGGACGTCTTAGGAAAGGGTAACAGATGGGAAAACGACTTGATGGGTTACCAAGGGTCTGCCGATTACATGCAAGGTACCATCATGAAATTCGACACCAAGGAGGCAGCCATCAGATTTGCACAGGGACAAGGATGGGATCACTACGTGCAAGAGCCCAACAAGAAGCATTTCAGAAAGAAGGAATATGCCAACAACTTTTTGCATTCCCCAGGGCCATTGAAGCATATCAGAACCAAGTGAGTAAAGTAATACAACGACAGTACAGGAAAGTGTAGAGGGGGAGCGTAGTAAGTGGGAAGAGCTGGGGATGTCAGCGCCGAGGAGTCCCAGGAGGAGATCACCGTGGAGGCCATCTGGTAGTTTTCGTAGTTTGACAGAGGTAGACTTGGTAGATTTTAGTTCTACCGCTGTTGGTGGACTTTGGGTAGAGTTCGTGGTAGAGTGGTAGACTTCGGGTAGATTTCGTGGTAAAGTGGTAGACTTCGGGTAGATGTAGTAGAGTTCGTGGTAGAGTTCGTGGTAGCACTTTGCAGTTGTTTGCGGTTCTTCGCAGTTCTTTCACAGATACTCCTGGCCAGACCTCGGAGTCCTTCTAGGCTCTTCCGTAGGCCACTAATTCGTAGTGCTTTGTAGCAGTACTTCGTGGTGCTCGTTTGTATCCCTCATCACTCCCATTTCGCCTCTCTAACGGCTGCAACTACGCGCTGGTTCTTTCCTGCCAAATCATTCCGTCCTCTACCAAGTGCCAGTTTTCAGTCCCAATACCTCCACACACACCCACAAACCACCACATCCTCTTCTGACACGCCTCTCCTGCCAGTGTTCCGTTATTCCCGCCAGTGTTCCCCCTCCACCCTCCACCTGCTATCTTTGTTCCGAACGCTCGCACTACCTCGAAATCACCCCAAACTAACAAAGACGTGAAGCTATCTCCAGTATCGTCAGCATCTGAACGCTGTGCAACACTCCGACTATCACCAACACGTCCGTGTCAGTACCCTAGGCGCCTTCTACCCGCGCGCCTGCACCAACCCCAGTTTCGTGGGCCATTTTACCACTATTTCACCACCCACAATCCAAGGCTCCATATCCACTTCCCCCAAAGGGATCTAGTTATGTCATATAACAACCATCGTGGCTACGGGAACGCGTACCCCCCGAGTGGGTACTCCCAGAAGCCGTGGAAACGGTCACGGTACCCCGATCAGCGCGATGAAGACTCGAGGTCCTCGTCGTCCTACAGTGGACGCTACCATTCCGAATACAACAGCCACACGCCTTCAGAGTACCCTCCTTCCCCCAGCTCCAGAGGAATCAAGGCCGCTATCGCGTCTAACGGGTCTACGCCGCTAGGAACTGCATCTGCGGGTACCCCACGCAACCAGTCCACTCCCGATGCCCGTCTGGGCAACGAGGAACCCGCAGGTACAGACCCCAAAACAGGCCAGAACAGCCACGACTCCAAGTTTCTGAAGTTGATGCACCACGTCGACTTCAGCGTACCGAAAGAAACACGATCCTCGGACCCATCGAAGAACTACAAAGTTATGTACGATCCAGAGCTTGATCCAACGTTATCGAAAGCAGAGAGGAAGTCCAAACAGAGGAAGCTACGTTTTAAAGGTGATGGAGTGTCGTCCTCCCAAGTAATAGATCCCCGGAAAACCAACATAGCACAGTACTTCCAGAAACCCAACAAAAGGACGAAAAAATTTCCCTTCAAACAGTTACCCCAGTCCAAGTTCGTGTTCGACAAGGACTCCTTGGGCCCACCGCCACAAACGGAGTTGGTGGTTTGGGACCTCCCTGCTACCACCAGTGAGGTTTACCTTGAAAATTATTTCCGAAGCTATGGGGACCCCATCAAAGATATGAAATTCATCAACGATCCCATCAATGCGGTTCCGCTAGGGGTTGGAACATTCAAGTTCCAGGGTAACCCCGAAAAGGCGCAGAGATTGGCCAAAAAATTGATTCAAACATTGAAAGCAGAAAGAGCAAAGATAGATGGAGTTGAGATTCGAATTGGCTTGAATGATCACGATGGAGAGCTACTCCAAAAGAGAATTGACTCTGCCAATGAAAAATTACGAATAGCTAAAAACAAAAGAGCAGAGGAGGATAAGCGCAGATTGAAACGTCAATTGGAGGAAGAGCAAAGGAGACATGAAGAGCAAAAGCGCATTGACGAGGAAAATAGAAAGATAGAAGCATTAAAGAAAGCAGAAGCTGCAGCTACCTTGAAAGTTGAGAAGTTTCAACCAAATTCAACAATGGTTTCCATCAGACACAATAACAAGGTTGTGCCAGGAGTATTTTTACCTTCGGACTTGAAGAAATATATAAAGGAACGGCCATACATCTTGATCCACGACAGGTATATTCCAACGAAGCGAATCCCATCCCAAGATTTGAAACGTGCACTCAATAAGTATGACTGGACTAGAATTTTATCTGATAAGACAGGTTTCTTTATTGTGTTCAACTCATTAAACGAAGCCAAAAGATGCTTCTTTAATGAGGATGGGAGAAAGTTTTATGAGTATAAGATGTACATGGAATTAGCAGTTCCAGAAGGCTTTAATAGAAGTTCCGACAACGAAGATGATGAGGGAATTCAAGCAAAAACCAGAAAAAATGATCTTGTTGATGAAGGTGTTAACATGTTGATCAAAGAGTTTCAAATGTATTTATCTAAAGATATCAGAGAAAGAATTATAGCACCTGTGGTTCTTGATTTATTGGGGCATGACAAATACCCAGAACTCGTGGAATCATTGAAGGCTAAAGAAGCTGCCATGAAGGTAACGGCACCTGTGGTCAGCAGTAATGGATACTTGAAGCAGAATGCCTTATCCCTCCTTGCCAAGCAAAGGAAGCAGCAACAGGCACAAACAAGTTTACCGTCTTTCAAGAAAAAGATCGAAAGACCAAAGGTTAAACGGAACTTGATTCCAATGCAACATGCACTTAACTATGATCGTGAATCTGAATCTGAGTCTGATGATGACGAGGAAGATTCGAGCAGATCAGTTACTCCAGTTGCTAGTAAAAGAGACCGTTCATCAGCACTTACATCACCCGATGATGAGGAAGAAATAGAAGCAAAGAAGCATAAGAAGACGAAGCTTCAAAAGTCGTTCTTGTACGAATCCGAATCGTCCAGTGAGGTAGAAGAAGATGCTGGGGAAGAGGTAGTAGACGAAGCTGCGGATGAGAACGAGATTGACTACTCTACCATTGAGGAGCAATATCAACCAACAGAAACCCCCTCCACCGTCTTTCCCGAAAGCGAACTTTTGCCTACTGAAGTATTTGATTTGGAGGTGTTGCAGGATGTCATTAAGGACGATGAAGATATGAGTTTGGCAATGAAGGTACTCGAGGAAGTGAAGCCCGAGCCCATTCCAAACATGGAGTACTGGGCCTGGAAGCAAATGGACACTAGGAACGCTTCCGAGGAAATTGCCGAGGATGTGGACTTGATCGAAAGCTTGGACCCCAGACTTGAATGCAGCTCTGGATCTTTCAGAAGTGAGGGCCAAAGACAAATCGCAGATGCAGATAAGATCGAGTACTTGCCTCACCGTCGGAAAATACACAAGCCGTTGAAGACTGTCCAGCACGACTTCGAGGAAGAGGAGGAGGTATCGAACAATAACAGTACCAGCACCAGCACCAACAACGTACAAAGTTCGCGTGTGAATAGGGCAAAGAACCGGAGATTCGCAGCCGATATCACGGCCCAAATCGGTACTGAATCGGAAGTGTTGAGTTTGAATACTTTGACCAAGCGGAAGAAACCTGTGTCCTTTGCTAGATCAGCGATCCACAACTGGGGGCTCTATGCCATGGAGCCCATTGCAGCCAAGGAGATGATCATCGAGTATGTGGGCGAGAGTATACGTCAGCAGGTGGCCGAGCATAGGGAAAAGAGCTACTTGAAGACGGGAATCGGGTCGTCATACTTGTTCCGGGTGGACGAAAACACGGTGATCGATGCCACCAAGAAGGGTGGAATTGCTCGGTTCATCAACCATTGTTGCAATCCCAGCTGCACTGCCAAAATCATCAAGGTGGAGGGCAAGAAGAGAATTGTCATCTATGCGTTGCGCGATATTGATGCCAATGAGGAGTTGACCTACGACTACAAGTTCGAGAGGGAGACCAACGACGAGGAGCGGATCCGGTGCTTGTGTGGAGCGCCTGGGTGTAAGGGGTGGCTCAACTAGAAGAGACTGCCAGGAGATGACATCATCTTGTATTATAGAAAGACAGTTTCGGTCAGATAATAACAATGCCATGTATAGAAGTAATTATTGTTTACGTTGTAGTGGAAGGGGAAAATCGGGGAGATTCGGCGATGATCAGATCCGGAGGCATGCGAAAGCTGGGGAAATATGAAACACCAGGCGAAACATATGAAATAGTAGCGATGTTTGCAATAAATTAGTAAAAGTTAATATGGTCTAAATTACCTAGTTGCTCGTCTTTCCCCAAAGGAGTAAGTAGCCAATTTAATTAGTACTGGTTCGTAGCTTGTAGGGGGACTTGTGCAGAGTACGATGATTAATTGGCAAATTAATTCTCCGGGGCTTGTATTTGCAGAGTGCGATGGACCTGCTTAACTACTACTGAGTTTGCCTTTTCCAGAGCGGATGCATATGTCTAAATTAATTAGTTTGTTAGTATTCTCCCCCAGCACGATGTATATCGCGTAATTAATTAGCTTGCTAGTCGTTCCAGAGTACGATGCTCATTTGACCCGTTCATTCCAGTTTGTTTGGTATTCCCAGTCATATTCGTAGTTTCTAGTTGTGTTTCCACTTTTGGATCACCGATTTTCCACAGCAACGAATTTCACACAATGCATCATCTGCCGTTCACCACTCGCCAAGGCTGTCTCGTACTCCAGTTTTAATCCGTGCATGCACGGATGTGAAACAATCTACCTGGTAAATATCAACAAACCAACGGCATTCGCACCAAATAGGCAATATTATTGATGGGACACATGAGTCCCACACTGCGAGCACGAGCGAGTGCCAGCAAGACAAACACCCAGAAGTCCAGCACTTAGAGCCAGCATCACACGGCCAGCACTGCCGGCACTGCGAGCACCGCACAGCCTCTACTGCCAGCCTACACCCTACACTGCCAGCCGGCTACCCAGCAGTGTTCTGTTCTGACACTTCCACTCGTGTGGAGTTTGTTTGCGACCCGATCTCATCAAAATAGTACCCCATTGGGACTCGCAGCCGTAGCAATTTCAGTGCGAGAACGTCACCATTCACCAGTGATACCAGGGTAAGACTAGCGAGGAGACAACGAGGACAACGCCATTCCTACGACACCACCACCCCCTCCTCCACTACACTATTACGGGCAGCTGCCACCCCCCTGCCCCCACCAGCTGCCCAGGTAAACATCCTAGCATCCGAGCTCCCGTCCCCATCCCCCATCATTTGAGAAATCCACGTGACCGCCCAATCGGCTCCATTTGTAAATACCCTCAATGCGGCAATACCATAACACCTATACTTCAAATTTTCCACTATATTACCTGCTACTATCCTGGTCCACAACTGCAACGAGCCAGACTCTTTTCCGTCTGTTCCGTCATCGCCTTCGCCGTCTTCACCACCTCCCCCAATCCTGACTGCGCTACGATGTCTCGTGCTCAACCGCTTCAGCCGCTCAACAACACCCAGCTCAATAACAGGGGCAATATCACCCCCATTAAGGGCGTTAGACGGTCCAAGGAGAACCAATTCGACCCTGTGCCTGTCCATGGAGTGCCCGCCGCGCCTCCAGTGGCAGTGGCTGCCGACAAACCCAAGAAGAAGAAGGAGAAACTCAGTGCTCTCTGCAAGACTCCTCCCTCCATCGTCAGAACAAGAAACGGAAGAGACTACCGTCGTGGGAACTTCCTAGGCGAGGGAGGGTTTGCCAGGTGCTTCCAAATGAAGGACGCCTCGGGACAGATCTTTGCCGCCAAAACCGTGGCCAAAGCGTCCATCAAGAACGAGAAGACCAAGACGAAGTTGTTGTCGGAAATCAAGATCCACAAGTCGTTGAAACACGCCAACATCGTCAACTTCATCGACTGCTTCGAGGACGACGTCAACGTGTACATTCTCTTGGAAATCTGCCCCAACCAGTCGTTGATGGAGCTCTTGAAAACCAGAAAAAGGGTGTCCGAACCCGAGGTGAGGTACTTCATGGTCCAGATCATCGGCGCCATCAAATACCTCCACTCCAGACGTGTTATCCACCGTGATTTGAAGTTGGGAAACATCTTTTTCGACCCCCAGATGAACTTGAAAATTGGTGACTTTGGCTTGGCCTCTGTTTTGCCTTCGCTCGACTCCAGAAAGTACACCATCTGTGGCACCCCCAACTACATTGCTCCCGAGGTATTGGGCGGCAAAAATACCGGCCACTCGTTCGAGGTGGACATCTGGGCCATCGGGATCATGATGTACGCCTTATTGGTCGGAAAGCCTCCTTTCCAGGCCAAGGATGTCCAGGTCATTTACGAGCGCATCAAGAAGACAGAATACGCATTCCCTGCCGATAAACCCATCTCGGAAGAAGCCAAGGTGTTGATCAAGGACTTATTGAGTTTGAACCCTTTGAACAGACCTACCATCGACGAAATCTTGAACTACGATTGGTTCAAAGGTCCATTCCCTGACAAGACTTACGAAGAGAGCTTGGTCAGCACACCTCCTGGCTTCGGCAAGATTTCCAAGACCCAATCATCCATCAACTTCACCAACACCAAGTCTAGTGCCGGTATTTACACTCCAAAGAACAAAAACCCAGTGGAAATCTTGAGATCAGACTTACAATCAGAACAGCCCAAGAGCTTATTGCCTCAGAGTTTATCCCCCAACGATACGAGAAACAAGTACGAAGAAGTCAACCCCAGTGTTTTGGGCAAATCCAACAGAAGAGTGAACTTCAACAGCAATTACTCCACCACTATTAAGAGATTAAATCAAATATGCTTCGAAACCTACCAAAACATGAGAAGATTGGAATACTCCAAACACGAGCAGATAGTATCAGAAGAATTACCAAGATGCGAGAACCCTATTCTCATCAGTAAATGGGTGGACTATTCCAACAAATATGGCTTCTCCTACCAATTGAATAACGATGACATCGGAGTGTTGTTCAACGACGAAAACACCATCTTGAAGGTGCACAATGGTTCGAAGTTCATGGAGTTGATTTATCACGAAAACGAAGGCTGGACATGCATTGAGAACTCGATCCATCATCCTCCATCTCAGGTGAAGAGACAATTGGAAATAGTTGATTTCTTCGCTAAGTACATGAACAGTAACTTATCAAAGGTAAGTGAGAATGAAGACAGAAAGGAGACGGTTTTCTTGAGGAGGTACAGCAGGACTTCCGATTATATTATGTTTGAAATGACCAACGGTAACTTCCAATTCAACTTTAAAGATCACCATAAAATCTGTGTTTCCAAGTCTGGTTTGGCCATCACTCACATCAGTCCTAGCAGAATAATACAGACCCACCCCTTGATCTTGGTGTTGAAGGAAGGAAACTTCCCTGTGGAAGAAGTACCCGAATGCTTGGAGAAAATCAACGTTATCAAGGAGGCCATTAAGAGAAAGGCCTTCAAGGATAGCAGCGCATAGTTTCATGGTTACAGCCAGAAACAATTCACCCCCTCCTCACGACTTCCTTCTCCCTAGTAACCGTGTTACTTCACTTTTAGCATAATACCCTTCTATATCCTTTGCATTCTTACTGCTAATGTTCGATTTTAAGGATCACTATATAATAATATACCAGTCCGATAAGAAGTGTAGCACTGTTTAAGCAGGTTCGAGTCAATGTGGTCTCAACTAGTGTTTTTCAATGCTTGTTTTCGTCCTCTAAAGTGCTTTTTGGTGGATATGATTTCTTTCGTGTTGTCCTCTCCACCGCCTACTGGTGGAAAATTTATTTGTCTCGATATCTGACTAGCATCGCATACTAGTGAACGGATTACCTTCCTGTAGAAGTCATTGCCCCACTAGTGGTGGATTTCTTCCTCTCGATTATTACTACTTATTTTAATTCCTTTTGTACTGGCCAAATTCCTTCCCCTAAAGTTTTCACTACTGGAGCATGAATTTCTCCAACTTGTAATTTTTACTGCCCATCCTCCTTATCTTGTGCTTCACTACTAGGGATGAATTTCCCTCCCCTTGTACTTGTACTACTAGTTTTCCTTTCTCTGAAGTCTTTCGCTATGTATTGATGTATTATATTGTACAGGGAGATGCTGAGCATCGCCAGGTGGAACCATCTAGGTCCTTAGTAGTCTTCCTCGGTGTCAAAAAAGCCTCAAGGGCCCACTCGTCCTTAGTAGTCTTCCTCGGTGTTCAATAACGATTTAAGGGCCCATTCGTCCTTGAATCTGGTCTTAATCACGTCCAAGTCGCTGATCAACCCCGAGCATGCATTCTTCAATGCCTCTCTGGGTGAGTAGTCATCTTCCGTTTGGATACGGAGCACGAAGTTGGCGAATAATGGGTGCTCGACTTTGTAGGCAGCAAAGATGACCTTTTCGTCCTTCAAGAGTTGCGCACGCAACAAATTGGCCAATGTGTGGTCTTCTCTTTCGATCTTGATGATGGCAGCGTTGGGCACCTTGGTGTCAGGTGTTATTTTTATTCTAGAGGTTAGTAGTCGTTCGCCACTGCCGAAGCTCAGGTTCCAGGAGACGGATTTGACTCGGGATTTCGCTCGGGGGATCGTTGTTCACGTACTTGTCCACGCCATCGGGTAAGATGAAGAGTTCGAATCTGTCTGGGGCGTTCATGGTGGGGTTTGTGGGAGACGGTTGTGGAGTGAACGGTGAATTTTCACATAAGTCAGGTGTAGCGACTCACGTGCACAGGCGCCGCACGCGCTCGATTCGGAGCATCGCCCAAGGTAAATAGCGCCTGCATATCAACCGCGTCACGTGATACATATCCGCGGCATCTCCCGAGGCCATGAGTGGGTGTCTTACCCGTTATGCTGGCAGCGATGGGCAGCTAGTCCCACTAGTACTACCAGTGCTTCCAGGTTAGCGCCTCCGACCCCCGCTCCCCTCCTATCCTCCTACTCCTCCTTATCTGTCCGGGTAACGTGTCTCGGCCCCGCGCCAGCTCCTCCACGCCTGTGTGCACTCCGAGGTGCACCCGTTACCCGGACACCACCTTCCACAGCGCATACTTCGTTTGAGATACTCCATCCATTCTGGCAGGATATCCAACCACAATCTCTGCTTAAAACAACCCTTGTATCATTACAACCCGCAAATCGCCTCCTCCAACTGAGATTTTTGTGGATCACCTTCTTGCTGCCCCACGTGACGATTAGTTGTGGTACATTTTTCATTCACCGTGGACGATGACGAACCAACAAGACCCTTGGAACAGCCAACAGCGTCCGTTAGGACAGCAGTTCAAGTACGTACGGATCTGCAGTATTGCTGGCACGTGCATGTGCGTTGAAATGGAGTGACAGCATTGTCAACGCCATTAGCGCCCACATGCCCTCGCTAGCATGTCGTGGTTCCTCAGCGGGGACTCGCCACCAACCAGCCACTAACGTTTAGCCGCCAGCACCCACCTGTTTTGCCTCCTCCTGCCACTTTGGAGACTGGTACGTATCAATTTGCACCGTGACTCGCCGGGATCGCATACTAACCAATAGGAGGACAATCGTTCTACCCCCTCCACAGCTTGCCTAGCTTGGGGAACGGCACGGGCCACCCCCCTGGCCATGGCTTCAACATCCCCTCCATCAACACATCCAACGATGTTGCCATCAATCAAGTACGTACTGCTTGCAAATATCGCAATCAAGCAAAACTTCTGCCTGAATTATAGCACCTACTAACCTCCAGCAACACGATCCATCGAGACAGAACGAGCTCCGCAGGCCCTCGGCCGTGCTAGGCACTCCTGGAGCTCAATTGCCGCTTCCTGGATCCATTTCCGCCACCTCTGAACAGCAGCAGCCTCCATCACAACAACCGCAACAGCCCCATCAACAGTCCCACCACGCGCCTGCGGTCCCACAACAGCCTGTGGGCCCACAATCGCAGGTCCCTCTGGGTGTGCCAAACAGGGCCTCGGTCTCCAACGTGTACAGACCGTTAAACGTCAAGGATGCGTTGTCTTACTTGGATCAAGTCAAAATCCAATTCTACAATCAGGCAGACGTGTATAATAACTTCCT
Source organism: Suhomyces tanzawaensis NRRL Y-17324 (assembly GCF_001661415.1). NCBI lineage: Eukaryota > Fungi > Ascomycota > Pichiomycetes > Serinales > Debaryomycetaceae > Suhomyces > Suhomyces tanzawaensis. The sequence continues at coordinate 1,343,476 of NW_017963639.1, forward strand.
TGACATCATGAAGGATTTCAAGTCCCAAAGTATCGACACCCCAGGCGTAATTGATCGGGTGTCCACTTTGTTCAAGGGCCACCCCAACTTGATTCAAGGGTTTAACACGTTCTTGCCTCCTGGCTACAGGATTGAGTGTTCTCTTGACCCTTCAGACCCCAATCCCATCAGAGTCACCACTCCAACTGGAACCACCACGAGACCAAACATCCACGGTGGCTCCTACGGTCAAAGATGGGGAAGCGAGAGCCAAGAACAACAACAGACTGTGGGCCAATTTGCCCATGAGCAACAGGTTCTTCAACAGCAGCAACAGCAAAACGGAGGTGGCCAAATTGAGTTCAACCACGCTATCTCCTATGTGAACAAGATCAAGACCCGGTTCGCAAATCAACCTGACATTTACAAACAGTTCTTGGAGATTTTGCAAACTTACCAAAGAGAACAGAAGCCTATTGGTGAGGTCTATGAGCAAGTCACGGTGTTGTTCTCCAACTCTCCAGACTTGTTGGATGATTTCAAGCAGTTCTTACCAGATACTAGCAACCAAGGTTACCAGGCCCAGGAGGGCACGTTTGCTCAAGCAAACGGCACCTCTCAATTACCACCGGTGGGTAATTTCCAACCTCCAACAGGTACTAGTGGCTTAAGCCCTAACGGCTCTCAACAACATGCCCAAGGTGCCGGATACCCTCCTAATGGTGGTGCAGATGTTAATGCAATTGCTCATGATCAGCTCCTTCCTAACAAAAAGAAGTCTATTTCAGACGCATATGCCTATGAAAATAATTACAACCAAGAAGCACAGGTCTCGAGCATGCGTTCCGCCAACCAGCCTAGAGCCAAGTCTGTCACTGGTGCTGGTATCAAGAATGGTACTGTTACCACTATTGTGAATCCTACTCTTGTGCCAGGCATTCCTGAGCCAGTACCACCATCTGCGTCCGTGAAATCTTCATCCTTACTGGAGGAGCTTTCATTCTTTGATAAGGTCAAAAAAGCTATTGGCAACAGACAGAGTTACAACGACTTCTTGAAGATATTGAACTTATACTCTCAAGATATTATTGATAAGCGTACGTTGGTTGAACGTGCTGATAGCTTCTTGGGTGATTCGCATCCTGAATTACTCAACTGGTTCAAAATGTTTGTTGGATACGAGGATAAACCACAGAGCATTGAAAATATTACCTTCAAAAAGCATCAATTGGAATTGTCATTGTGTAAGGCATACGGTCCTTCCTATAGACAATTACCAAAGGCTGAGACTTTTATGCCTTGCTCAGGAAGGGATGAGATGTGCTGGGAAGTATTGAATGATGAATGGGTTGGTCATCCAACCTGGGCATCTGAAGATTCTGGTTTTATTGCTCATCGTAAGAATCAATATGAGGAAATTCTCTTCAAGATTGAGGAAGAAAGATTGGAATTCGATTATTACATGGAGTCTAATTTGAGAACAATCCAACCCTTGGAAACTATCGCTAATAGAATTGCAAACATGACACCAGAACAAAAGGCTAACTTCAAACTTCCTCCCGGTTTGGGCCACAACTCCACCACCATCTACAAAAAGGTTATCAGAAAAATCTATGATAAAGACAGAGGATTCGAGGTTATCGATGCCTTGCATGAAAACCCTGCCGTTGCAGTTCCAATTGTTTTGAAAAGATTGAAGCAAAAGGATGAAGAGTGGAAGCGTGCACAAAGAGAGTGGAACAAAGTTTGGCGTGAAATGGAACAAAAGGTGTTCCACAAATCATTGGACCACCTTGGTTTGACCTTCAAGCAAGCCGACAAAAAGTTATTAACTGTTAAGCAGTTAGTTAGTGAAATCAGCACTGTCAAGGTTGAACAGCAAAACAAGAGACTTCATCCATTAACACCAAAGCCTCAAGAACAGTTGAACTACGTATTCAACGATCATGAAGTGTTGATGGATATTTTGAGATTAGCAGATGTGTTTATCTTCAAATCTTCTAACTACTCAGCTAACGATCGTGAAAAATTAGGACAGTTTTTTCAATCCTTCGTATCTTTATTCTTCGGAATTTCAAATGAGACCATCGACAAATCTTTATCTGCCAGAGGTAAAGCTGATAAGTCTGAAGAAGAGGAGGAAGGATCTAGCAATGAGTCTAATGATAGTTCAGAACCTCAGCAAGCTTCGAAGAAACGTGGTCGTGAAAATGACTTATTGCGTGATGTGTTGAAAAAGCAATCGAAATCGAAGAAGGAGAACGACAGCGATGTTCCAGAAAGCAATGCCAATGACTCCGATGAACAAGAGTTTGCAGAAAACCTTGATAGATCTAGTGAGTTGTGGATTAAGACCGCTAACACTAAGTTCAACTTGAAAGATGAACAGCAGAATGATCAAAAACGTGAAAAGTACAATTTGTTCTGTAATACCACCATTTACGTGTTTTTCAGACACTTAAGAACATTGTACGAGCGTTTAGAGGAAATTAAGAGCATGAACAAAGAAGTTGGGAAGGAGATCAGAAGTCGCAAAACTCCACAGTTTGCTAAAGACTTGAATTTACTTTCACATCAACTCGAGGACATGGGAGTGGAGATTGTTGGATCCAAGGATTGTTACTTGCAAGTCTTGGACTTGTCCGAGAAGTTGATTGAAGGTGAAGTTGAGCATCAATGGTTCGAGGAGTCATTGCGTCAAGGATACAGAAACAAGGCTTACAGAATTTATACCATTGATAAGGTCGTTCAGGCCATGGTAAAGCACATGCATACCATGGTGTCAGACAGTAAGACTTCGGATATGATCGTTTTGTTTGAAGGTGATAGATCAAACCCAACTTCAACTGCCAAAGACCAAATCTTGTATCGTATGAAGGTCAGATCATTAATGGCATCAGATGAAAATATGTTCAAAATTTCTTTCAAGGAAGCTGATAATTCTGTCAATATTCAATTTGTTAGTCTTGATGATCTCACGATCAATGATCATGAAAATTCTGAGGAGCAATACAACTACTATGTGACAAGCTTTGTCATGTCTCATCCTACTGAAGGTGTTGCTGCCTCAAAAATCAACATGCCCTTCGCAAGATCATTCATCGAGAGTGTGGATGAAGATCAATGTGACGGCCGTGTCAGCTCTGGCTTGAAGGTTTCTGTTTGTGAGAACTCATACAGGTTATTCTTTGAAGCCAATACACTGGACGAGTTTACCTCAAATGCTGTCTTTTCTAAACAACCAGCGGAAGTCAAGACTAAGGAAGAAAAGGTGGAGTCCTTAAAAGCATTGATCGATGGTGCCGATGGATGGAAGAAAACTTTGGATGGCGATCAAGATGGTGACTTTTTGCAAGAAAAAACCCAGACCTTGTTCGACAAAGGATTTCAAGCCTACAAAGATTTTAGCAAGGATGGAGACGTTGAAATGAAAGACGCCGAGGAGGAACAAACACAAGTCGCTGCTGCCGTATCCAAGGAGGAAGCTGCGGTTCCCGAACCTTCCAAGCCAATTGTTCATGATGCCGATTCTACTGTCATTCAGGACAACAACGATACCACTATTCACCAGGATGCTAATGATACTACGAATGATGAGACTACTGTCAACCAGGACGATGCGTCGATGATTGGTGAAGTCCAAACTGAAACTACTTCAGCCCCTTCAGAATCTGCTAAAAAGCCCGATAGCGATTAATTCTGAATATGCCCAAAGTAAAAATGTATAGTTATTAACCTCTTTATTTCTTCTTATATTAATAAAATTGTGTACGTCTATATGAGCGCGATGAAATACTAGCAAATGAAGACATGAAATCTTGATGTTACAAAGCTGTACACGAGGGCACACAAGAAAGTGTCATAAGAATGCAAGCACCAGGGTGAGTACTGGTGTGGCATGCTCCTTAATGAAACCTTCCCTCTGCTGCGGCCCTTGCTAATCTCTCGGTAGCAATGCTTCTGGCCAACCTCTCTCTTTGATCTAGCCTCCGTGCCACAAATGCTTTTTCATCCCTCAAGATCAAGAGTCTTAAGATAATATCTTCAGCCAATGTCTGAGCAGCAATCGGATCCGATCTCGCCTCTTGAGCATCTTTTGCAGCTTGTGCTCTGGCTTTGGCAGTAGCATTGGCCAGAATTGTCTTGTTTCTATAGATGCTACCGGCTCTAGAGAGACTTCTCTTGGGATGGTCTTCGTCCGTAGTGGTATGGTCACTATCGAAATTATTCCTGTCACGAAGTGATCTGACGAACGCAGGCGAAAGCCTCTCCACTTCTTGAGTTAAAAAGTGGACATCCCTATCGTAATAAACTGGAAGGAGCAATAATGCTTGGTATTGCTCATTCTTCAAATCCCTGACAGGTGGACCATTCCCATCATTGTGGAAGAAATCGAAGCATAAGAAGTTGAGCCACGAGAACACAGTTTCCAACTCGTTGTTCGTGAGCTGGTTCCCAAAACCCATAATACCGATAGAATTGGTAACGTTTGCTACTGCGGATGAAACAGCAGATTGCCAACCACCACCGGTTGCCCCATTCGAGTTGGAGTTAAAATTTGGCAAGTTCAAGGTCTTTGCACTGGAAAGCTTTGGTAATAGTAAGACATCTGCAGACGAAACTACCACATTCCAAGCTGCCAACATGACCTTCAACAATAGATCTTTTGTCAAGAATTCGGCTAGCACTTGGAGGTTCATGTTTAAATAATTGTATAACGGCATCATGGCGTTGTCCATTTGATCTTGTGTGGGTTTAAGTTGGCCGTTATTGCCACAAATTGACTTCAAGTTTGCTCTAGAGAAGCAATAGTGTATAAATCTGGACACCTTTTCAACAATACGCTTAATGCAACGTTCCTGACATCTTTTTAGGGTTCTATGTGCTCTTCCCATTACGAAAATGGCATCTGCCCTTTCACTTTCAACTGCAACTTCGACTAGCAATCTTCCTTGAGTATCCAAATCCAAGTATATTTCCTGTGGAATACCATCATGCTTGAATCTTCTCGGATCAAGCTGGATCAAACCCCTTCCACATACTGAGTAACCACCGAACTTCTCATTCCACACGGTAGCAGAAACTGTTAATGATGAATTTGGAGGGAGAGTCAATTCAAACTCTTCATCCCACTCCGGGTCTGCGGTGTTATTGATAGTTCTGGTCTTGCCGATGGTTCTCTTGGCCTTGGTGTCAATTAATGTTACAAATGGCCGCAAGCTAGTTGAGGACGAGGATGATACCGATGGTCTCAAATTTTCTGCTTTGATAAGCCTCAACGAGAAGATGTGACTGGTGTACTGGTGCTGTGATTTAGGATCGAATGCAGCAACTGATTGGGAAATCATTTCAGGATCCAAAACGTCTTCTAATTTCGTAAGCTGTTGCATCATAGCCGACAAATTGTTCAAAGCTACGCATGTCTTTGGCATGAAATTGTATGGCTCTTCCAAGAGCAATTTGCTGGGATTGTTGTTCATGTTGGAAACCACATTTTTCACTTCATCAAACCAGTTACTGCCAGTTTTTTTCGAATCACCTTTAGCATCTTCTTCCTGCTGCGCCAACTTCCTTTGTTCCTCTTCATCCAATTCTTTCATAATCTTGTCTGAAATGTGATTGGCATAGTAGAGAGCACCATCAGATATACTCTTCAATAACGTAGTAAACACCTTTGACAAATGGTACTCATTGGCCCAATTCAAGCCATTCAATATCTTCAAAAACTCCTTTATGAGAGTAAAAATGTCTAGAATTGCTGACGAAAACTTCTTATCGTCAAATTCAAGATTAATGGCCTCGTAATTATCATTCTTGATTGCCTGCTCGACAATACCCTGAATCTTTTCTCCACTCTCCTCAACCCAAGATTCTAGGAATGGGAAGAAGAACTTCTCCAAATCAAATTGAAACTTAGACTTGGAGGTGGCGACCTGTGCATAAATACTCCTGATTTCGCTAAGAGCCCTATAAACCTCCAAAGCATCTCCATAGGGTATAAATTCTCCTTTGTTCTTAGCATAGCTATCAATGTGCCTCAAAATATTTTTGGCATCAGCAGCAAACATAGCAATGACGACGGCAGCCACAGTTCTCTTGACATCCAAGAAGCCCAAAAGTGGGTTCTTGTACCTTTTCTGAAGCATTTTTATATCTTCAATCATACTATCACAAATATTGAGTACATGTATGATGCTCAATGTGTCATCACGAGGTAAATTCGCCAAAAGCTCAGCGTAACGAACCTCGGAGTACCTCAACAATGCTTTGGAAAGCTTTTTCTCCCATTTTTTAACCAATCCCGATTGTTCTATTTTGGGGAAAAGACTGTCTGATTCCAAATATTCACCTAAGAATGTCAAGCATGGACCAAACTTGGGCTTCACGGTTTTGCTGAAAATCAACAGCAATGAATCTTTGATGGAAAAGAAGGTTTCATTATATGTGCTCATCAAGTTCTTGACCCATTCTTCTTGATCCTGGATGGACCATACAGATTTATCTTCCCAGTCCATTTCACCGTTTTCCAATGTGATTTTACACAAATGAAATATTTTCTTGGATGCCTCCAAATCTATAGGTGCAAGTTCGCTTGGATCGTTGATCAACTTATCCTTGGTTATACCTGTCAATGTTGCGGCTGTAAAAATTGCAACTGCCCTTGTTGGCACACTTATTCTCCACACTCTGGCACAAGTTGTCAAAAGGTTGGAAGAAGTTTTTGGAAACAATGGTTTATCGGGATCCGAAATGCTATTGAAGCTTTCTTTAAGCTCCAACTCAAAACACAACTTGACCAAAACCACATAGTATTTTTTGAGGGCTTGGGTTCTTGGTAACACATAGAAATCTTCTCCCGAAGGGATTTCTGGCACGGGTAACAATCTCATAGCTGGAGGGACTTGGTATTTCTTCAACAATTGGTTGCATGATTCTTCCTCTCGATTCTTCCAGTCATGGTATGCGTCTGTAGTTTCAAAGTTCTTGGCCGATAACTGGCCCAAGTTCTTTCCCAAGTAAAACGTCACCTGTTGGAGATCTTTATGCAAAGTTTTCTGCAGCACCAAAGTCTTCCATTTATTTATGTCTTGCTGCAATTTGATCAGATCCACTGAGAAGAGGCTCTTGAGTAGTTTGATGATGCTTTGGTCCATATCGTTCAATTTGAACGAAGGTTTGGGGTACTGTACGTTCGTAGGAGTCTCCGAGCCAGTATCTGCGGAAACTGGCTTTTTGGGCTTGAGCGACTCCTTGTTTTCCTGTAACTTGGCAATGATTGCATCACTGTCTTTGTCCTTCTTGATCAATCCAATCAACAATTGCACAAACTTGCCAGCTTGTTTGAAGACGGCCTCGCTGATTTCGTTGGAGGGTATAGTGCCAATCTTCACGAGTTCCTTGTTGGCAGACGAGACGAACTTCATCACCAAGTACTCTGGCTTGTTCACTCGCAAGATGTCGTTCTTGAATGTGGGATCTAGAAGCTCGCTGTAGAATCGCAACAATGATCTTCTGGTCATATCGTCGTAGTTTCCTCCATTCTTCATCGCTATCACATTAAGTTTCGATTCAAGGCTTGAGAGCAAGTAGCTTGGAAGCTTGGGATCTTGCACATCAAAGACCTTGGAGCTTCGGTAGTATTTGGAGTAGTTGGAGGCATTATTGCCGGATCCGGTGCTGCCGGAGCCTCCCGATCCACCAGAGGTGGTGGACGTCAACCGAGGCTCGACTATGGGAGTTCTGAAACGGGCTTCGTTCACATATTCTAGAATGTACACCTTCAACACGCTTTCGTAGAGCTTTTCGATGTCCACCCCCTTATAGGCGGCGTCGTCTGGCAAAATCACTTGCGATGCCAAGCTCTGGGCGCGTCCGTTGGGACTCCCAACGGAGCCAGCACCGTTTGGACCGCCATCTTTGAGCCTGGGAAGCATTGGTAGTGGTGGAGAACTGGTGCTGCTGGCGCCTTTGAGGACCTGATCACGTGTGTTTCTGCACGTGACCTAGACGAGTACCCCACCGGTCCCTGACATGTGCTATCGTTTATTCTATACTACAATCATACAAACGGAGCTCTGGGTGACTTTCGTGAGTCTTATCCCGAATCCTCGTCGCTCTCGTAAGTGGCCTCTTTTTTGACCCCGTTACTCAGCACCTCTTCCGGCTTGAAAATGTGCTTGTTGAGGATCTTGTTCATCTCGAACGCTCCCACCGTTTCTAAACGTTAGTAAAGTTCAATGGATATTGCCCTCTGTGATGTGATTGATATCACTGGTTATGTACCCATCACCAGCCATGAAGTGATCCACCACCACCAGCCAGTGTAATCCACCATCACCAGCCTGTACCTATACTCACTCTTCTTGAAAACTCCCTGCAACAGGTAGTCACACTCGATCTGTCTCTTGTCGTCTGGGTTCTGAAGATCATTGGCTTTGATGTATGCCCACATAGCCTTCACCACCTGCGGTCTGGACATCTTGGACAGTCCCACCACCACCAGGAGCTCAGGAGAGAGCACCATTTCGCGGTTGAAGCCTGCGTTGTTGGCAGTACTCTGGCCCGTCCCACGGGCCTTTTTAACCACCCTGTTCTGGCGTCGAGCTCTCATCAACGGCCCGGACACCTCGGACTTCAGAAGCCGCGCAGCCAACAAGGCGTCCAGCTTTTCGATCTCTTCCTTGCGTTCTTTTTCCGACTTTTCCTCCTCGGTTCGCCTGTCTATAAGGTCGTAGTATCTAGCCAATATGAACTCGTTGATCTCTTTCTGAATGTTAGTAGGATTCCAGTGTTGCAGTCAGGTGTTACTGCATTTTGCATTTCGTGGTCTTTCTGCCAGCGTTTGCCATTATCCACCACTACGTACTTTATGGTCCAGGAGGTCCACCCCAAAGAGCTCTTGTAACGCATTCCGGATTTTTTTGACAGTGATCTGTTCAAGGTCCGCTACGCCAAGAATCGCCTAGATGTTAGTTCTGCCGGTTGGTAAGATCATGAACAATTGTTACTGGTACTATTGTGAATCAGCACCATTCGAGCACAAATGAATATCAGCCCCATTGCAGGTTTCCGATTCGGGCACTTTTGCACCCATTAGTGTTGGCGACATCCCTGTTACTTCATAGCGGTGCCACGTACATCTATCGTTGGTAGGTACTTCTCGGGGGAGTACGTTTCACTCATGTTGTTGCTGGAGATGGAACACAGGGCCAGTCAGTTATATCGGACTGTGTGCAGTACCGCTACGTCAGGGGTCACCACCACCACACAGGTAGACTGGTCAACCATGCAAGTATAGGCTTTCCAGCACCCTTCTTCGCAGACGACATGTGTCTACTTCTGACAGCACCGTTTTTTTGCAGATAAGTTCTTGCGTCAATACTCTTTCTCTAGATGGCAGTAAACATCTACTAGTAATTCGTATCAATATAAAGGGTTCGGACCACATCTGAATGGTGGACCGGTAAAATAAAAGAATCTGCACCAGAATAGATGTCTACTACGGTCTCTTCGAAATTACCCAAGATTAAAAATCCGTACGATAAACTTAAAGAATGAATTTATTAAATTAATAAATAATAACATGGTCGATTCTGGTCTACGGGTAGATGGTCAATTAGTAGACAGATACTTCTGAGATACTGCTGATTTTCAGAATAACATCAATACTTCACTTCTCCTGGTCTGCTAAATTACGGATATTCACCATAATCACTGCGCCTCGACTTCCAAGTTACGGATCATCCTCCTCACTACATCTGATCTACTGCTAAATGGTTCATTAATATACAGGTATGTAGAAATAGATGTAGATGATGATGCCAGACCAGGCACAGTGGCTGATCGACACAGTCCCGCTCAGGGACACCCGCGTGGGTTGTTTATTGCGATTGGTTCTTCAAGTTTCTCTTATGCTGCAACTCGTTCTTCTTGATCAACTTCTTTCTCTCAGCTCTGCCCAAGGTTCTAGGGTCGATCAACTCCTGGTCGGTGTTCTTCACCTTATCGCTAACCTCAACCAACCACTGGTTGTCCAACTCCTTGTTCTTACCCTTGTAGCCCCACTTAGGCACCCACTCGCCCTTGTCTTCGTCGAACACCATCTTTCCGTCCTTGGCCTTGGCCTTGATTCCCTTTCTAGCAGCAAACTGTTCCCACTTGGTAGGGGCCTTGGCCTTTGGAATCGCCTTTTCACGGGGCAACTCGGTTATTGGGTCTGGCAACTGTATCAATGTCATGGTAGAGTCCTGGCCCGTAGACAGTCCATGGGTATCGCTGGTGGTCTTGACGGGCAACGACAACAATTGGTTGACCAACAACTGCAAGTTGTCTCTGGTGACCGATGCTAAGTGCTCTTCTCTGGTGTTGGGATCTTTCAACAACGCATTATCGAGGGGGTTGGTGTCGAAGGTGGCCAAGTTTCCCAAGTCAAATGTGTTGGGGATAGGCTTGTCGACTGTCACTGGCTTGTATTGCTTTTCCTCGCTCATTTTGGTGTCTGGAGGCGGATGTGGAGTGGATCTTTTAGCTCTTCTCAAAAATCCGATGAGCTTGAAAAATCAACTGGTGGGTGCGCACGACCCAATATCATTATGCTCGTGAGCTCTGGAGCGAGCTTCTCCATATCCAGATGGATACTGCCGTCATGATGGTAAGAGCCCCTCCGGCCATTACAATGTGCTTGAGGTTCTCGTTCTCGTTGGACTCGGGCTCTGTCTCGAGACCAGGGGTGGCTGTGCTGGGAGCTTTCGCAGCATCGACCAACTGGATAAAAAGCTCATGGAGCGACGTGGTCCAGGCAGACGAGATGTGGAGAGGCGAGTTGAGGAAGAGGTCTCTGGTGTAGTTCTCTGGTTGCACGTCCGAACGTTGCTGCTGCTTGTCGAGATCTGCCTTCAAAGCAACGAATATCGATGGGATCTCATCCAATGCGTGCGAGTGCTTGTTTCTCAAGTCAACCAAGTACTGGAAGGATTCGGGGTCGGAGGAGTCGTAGGCGTAGCAGATAACGTCACATTGATCCAATCTCAGCTGGTTGCTGAGGATGGCTGGCTCAAGCTCGCCTAGCTCTTCTAGAATCAAATAGCACTGCTTTCCACCTCTTAATTCGATGTCTTTCACACACAACCGGGGACGGATGGTGGGGTTATAGACGTCGCTGTATGATCCACGAAGAAACAGCTCCAACAAAGAGCTTTTTCCCGCCTTGGGTGCACCTAAAATAAAGCAATTGAAGATGTTTCGATCGTTGACAGCCTGGCGATAGAACTTACTCTGTTTTTGCCTTCTCTTTCGAGGCTTGGTCACTTTAATGGCCTTGATCGATGCACCATCATCAAATCCAAGGTACGCCAAGTACTCGAGCGTGGTCTTGTGCTCAAGAAATGTGGTCAAATTCCACTGAGCCAACCATCCTTGCAAGGTGACGTAGCCTTCTTCGTTGCACACGATCGAAGCTGGGAATTGTGAGTCTTGCCAAAGCATGGGGATTCCTGGGGTGGGAATAAATAAATTGTTTAATTCCTCCTCATTGAGCCCTCCATCGTTGTCTTTGTCAAACTTCAAAAACAAGTCGACCAAGAATCTGTATCCTGTAGGACTCAATTCAACACTTGAATTGGGGTTTACGTCCAATTGTGGGAACAAAAATCTGTCATTCAACGACAACGAATTCGTATAATGGAAAGCCCGCAATATACCCCATACGGTCTCATAGCGACCAGTCTCTGCGTACATCTTGTTGAGGAGAATAAATCCATCTTCAGAGATCTTCTTGGAGGCCTTGGCCTCCGGAAATATCACAGCATTTATGGACGAAATAATGTTGTCGAATTCTTCTGAGCTTGAATCCCGTTCAAAGCACTTGACATGAAGATCAGAAAACTCTTTGTAATCAAGATATCCGTCTTGGTCCTTGTCACAGAGGAAAAATACTCTTTTGAGTGCTGCTATAGCTGCTGGCTTCAAATTGCCCTCTTTTGAGTCGAAAATAGGCGATATGGGGTGGGTAATAGCTCGTTGGCACAAATAGAAGGCCTCAACCACGTTATAGTTGGTCTTGGCGCTGCACCGCACACATGCTTCTATTTCTTTGAACTCGTTTATCAATGGGATAAATTCGTCAGAGTTCAGGGTTTTGATGGACGTACCCTTGGGGATGATATCGGACTTGTTAGCACATAGGATGATCGGTAAGTTGACTCCCATCGATCTGAACATGGGCATCCAGTGCAACGATATTCTTTCGTAGGTGTAGTGGTCGGAGTAGACGAGCCAAATCACGTCTGCGCGTTTCAATTCCTTCTGGAGTGATACGATATCTGTGGAAGTAGTGTCGACCACCACCGTCTTGTTAGGAATGTGTTGCAGAATCACCCTGTTGGCTGGAGTGTTGTCTCCCTTCCGAGGGTTCTTTTTGGCGTCAGCTCCTTCGATGCTGTTGGTGTAGTCTGCTTTGGAGATTGTTATGGGTGGCAAGATCGTCAGCACGCTTGAAACCGACTGTTCCTTGATTAGGGAAGTGATCAATGACGACTTACCCACTGAATCATCTCCACAGACAACTACTCGAAGAGTGTCGGCCATCATAGGAAAAGTCACGGGGGTGGGGGCACTAGCAGCTAAGAGGGTCGGAAAATATCTGTGTAGGATCTGCTGGTGGCAACAATGGCCCGTCGAGTCAGTTTAGGGTCGGCTACTGGTGGGTGGTTGCCTCTATCACCAGGTTGGATTATGTAACCTGGGGTCGCAGCTTACGTAAGGGAGCCATCCATCGCACCTATTAGACTCGCCGGTTACTAATCTCTCCACACCAAGATGAGAAGCATGTTTACGAAGACTTTGATGAGAGGCGTTCCTGCTCGCTCGGCTTTCACCGGAAGAGCTTTGCGCTTCTATTCTGCCCCTTCCATGGACGCCTATGAGGAAAAGATCTACAACATCTTGAAGCAAGAATTCGATCCTAAGAATTTACAGGTCAAAGATGTGTCTGGAGGGTGTGGGTCCATGTTTGCCATTTCCGTGGAAAGCACCAAGTTCAAGGGCATTCCCATGATCAAGCAGCATCGTTTAGTCAATGAGGTGTTGAAGGACGAAATCGCCCAGTGGCACGGGTTGCAGTTACAGACCAAGTCTGTCTGAGAGGATGTTAGATTGAAAAAGCGTCCCTGGGTAACTTCGAGTTACAATTAAGCTGCCAGGAAAAGTACCCTAGTCCCCAAAACTCCAAAAGTTTAGATATCCAGTACTGGATCATCCCATAAAAAATATAGACACCAAAATATTGTATATAGTGCTATCTAAGGTGATAGAGAACTAATAAAAACAAGCGAGTTAGAAGATGTGAAACAAAGTAATCCTAATTTCCTATTCCACTTATTGAATGAATTATACAAAAGTGCAACAGAGTACTATAGCAGAACTTTTATAAATTCACGAATCAGAAACATAATCTTTAAATAACATTTANGCGGGTTTGACAATAACCAAGATATCAACACAGTTCTTTCTGGCCCTGCAAGCACTGACTCTGTTACGTACACCTATCTGAGCTATATCTGACACTACCATACAAGCAATGGTCCTTCCGTTCCCATTCTTCAAACTGCCTTACAAGTCTACACCGATTCTCTAATGCAAGTATACTATTATACACTACTCGACGATTTCCTCCTTCTCCTCGAAGATCTCCTCCTTGATTTCTTCGATAATTTCTGCCTGCACCTCGTTGGTCTTGACAGCCTTGCCAGCGTACTGGGCTCTGTAAGTTCTCCATTCTTCCAATGCCTTACGACGGGCCAAGATGGCTTCTCTGACAGCAGCATCGGCCTCCATGGCATCGATTTCTTCGAATTGGGCACTGTACTCGCTCAACTTCGATCTGACCTTCTTTCTGTCAGCAGCAGACAACAAGGAGGCAGGTCTTGGTCTCCAGATGAATTCTCTGAATTGGTCAACGGACTCGTCCTTCAACAAGTTACCGGTGAATTCGTATAATCTGTAACCGTTTTCAATGGTGTGCAACCAAGAGGACGACCAAGCAGCAACAAATCTTCCTGATGGGTCCCAGGCCAAGTTGGTCATACCAGAGAACTTGTCGGTTCTCAACAACTTGACGTTGGTGCCTGGAGTCTTCTTCTTCTCTTCTTCGAAAGCGACGTCGTAGAACTCAAGCTCACCTTGACTTCTGGAGATCGTGGCAACCACCACGTACTTACCCTTTGGCGACCATTCGATAGTGTTGGAGTATTTGGTGTCGAACTTCTGCTGCACCTTGTAGGTGGTGCTGGTGACCTTACCCTTAGCCTTGGCATCAGGAGCGTAGAAAACAATCGAGTTCTTAGCAAAGGCTGCGTTCTGAGTGCCGTCATCCAAACAAGAAATGATAACGAATCTTTCGGACTTTGGTTCCCATGCAAAATTCACCACCACTTCCTTCAACTCCAACTTTTCAACTGGCACATCTCTTTCGGTGGTCTTGAAGAACTCCAAGTTGGTGAAGAGGGTCTTACCCGACTTGGTATGACGGTCAACCTTGACACACAAGAGTTTACCTTCGTCGTGCCAGTGCATCTTACAGTCACTGACCTGGAACAAGTTGACGGTTCTCAACACCTGCTTGGAAGGAATTTGCATCAACGCTACTCTGGCAGTCTGGTTGGTGCTTTCTGGGGTCCAGTACGACAAGACATGCTCACCGTTCTCCACCTTGGAGTTGGCAAGATGGACACCAGCTGGAGCCCATTCGAAGTCCATTAATCCATCGATCTTGACTAACTTCTTGTCCAACAAGTTGAAGCTTGGGGTCTCGTAGATGGCCAAGGCTCCTGGACCTTGACGAGCACAGTACTTGTCGTCGAAAGACCACTTGACCAAAGGCCATGGCATTTCCTTTTGGCTTTCCAAGTATGGAGGCAAAGCGAAGGTTCTGGCAGGCTCACCAGTGGCCAAGTCCCAAATGACCAACTTGTGGCCCTCGCTCTCAGGTCCGAACGGGAAGTGGGCTCTTTCAGCAGCACTGTCAGGAACAGTAATGGGCAATGGCGACAAAGTCACCATGTACTTCTCATTTGGAGAGAAGTCCACCAAACGCACCTGGTTGTGGATGAATTTGGACACACTGTGGAAGTCAGCACCACCCCAGGACTGGATACCCTGAGGGTGGATTGAGAATAAGAAAGTACCCTTTGGCGAGAACTTGGCGTACTTGGAGGTGAACGCCTTTCTTGGCTCGATGACGGGCTCTGGGTCGTTGTTCTTCTTGTTCCAGTAAACACCCACGGTTTCGGAGAAGTGCAAGGCGATTTGATCTCTTCCAGCGTCGTCTTGTAACCACGACTTCAAGTAGCCGTGACTCTTGAATGGCGGCAATTCTGGCTCCTGGAACTCGTTGGCCACGTTGCCTTCGGTGCAGTACTTCTCGATATCGGCCAACTTGTTAATCTTCAAGTTGTGACTCTTGTCTAATGGCTTACCGTTCAATTGTTTCACAGCAGCGTCTGCCAGCTCGGCAGTGGTGTATTGCACGAACAAAAAGCCCTTGGTTTGTCCGTTTTCGATGGGCATGTGGATTCCCTCCTCGCCTTCGACGATTTCTCCCACCGTGCTCAACTTCTTTCTGATAAAGTTGGTCAAAAGACTGGCTTTAGCTTCTGGGGCAATTGGTGCGCCGTCGACGACAACGAAGTTGTCCAAGCCGACGTTGACCTCGAACTTTTCCTCTAAGTCGGAGAAGTCGATGTCGTCCAATCTGATCTCCTTTTCGAGTTCTTCGTAGTTGTCCATGATGTGGTTGATAACGGGTCTATCTTAGTGGTGAAAAATTTTTCTATGGTAGCGGGGCGTGCGCGGGCAGATGTTCCTGGTCCAGCTAGATAGAGGACAAGTAGGAGGGAGGCTACGGCGATGGTAGGAAGGGTCTTACTGGTGAGAGGTGGTTCTAGGCTACCCCGATCCGTGATGGTGTTACTGCCACGGTTAGAGGAAATGCGAGATCATCCAATAAGTGGAAGTCCGACCTCGCTGTGGTACGCGACTGAGTGATTTGGTGATGCGATCTAGCGAGAGTCGCAGTGAGAAATTCGGAAAAGTCTGGCGGAGTCTGGCGAGAATTCTGGGGCGGTTCACGCGACTTGCGAACAGTTTCGGTACCGCGTGGTGGAACTGCCACCTCTAGGTTCTACACTTTTATACACTATCTTCTCGTCGCAATTTAGTTTCTATGGCACTGATCTGGGTGGACATAATTCTTGTGAATTCTCCTGGCATGTACAACATAGTTTTTGTTGCATTTACAACTGGCTTATTGGTAGCAGCTGAGTACTAAAATCAGACTGTCCTTGCTGGCTTCCACAAGCTCCATGTAGCTCCTTAATATGCAGCTAAGAGTAACTCGTCTATGTTCGCTAGCTATTTCCCTTCACGAGCTCTGCTCGAAGCCGGGAGTTCTCCATTTCTAGCTCCTTGAGCCTCCTGTTGGCCTGTTTGCTCTCGTAAACCCTAGCTTCTCTTTCTGACTTCCAACGGTTCCACAACTCATCCATCCGTAGCTTTGTTCTGGGAGAGTCTGATTCCGCTACCTCGGTCAGGTCTTCCACCCCCAGTCTGTTGAAAGAATCGTTAAGGTTGTTGAGCTCGTCAATACGCCGGTGGAGTTTATCGATATACTCCTTGTTCTGTAGACTACCCTCTGACTCTTTCAAAAGTAGCTTGACATGGTCATTGACAATCATCTCCACAGCTCTTGCGAAGTAGTCAAATATGGACCTGTGGAGCTCTCTCATATAATTGAGGTCGGAACTATCAAGTGACGTCTCATCCATTTTGACTAGTTTCTTGGATAACGTTTCCAACTTTCTTGATGGATCTTTAACCGAAGAATCATCCGCTATTTTATTGAACGACTTCAAGAGCTTGTGGAACTCATGCACATCCACAGCCAAAAGCTCCTTGCACTGGTACTCTAGAACATTCAATCTCTTATGAGCATCAGAGTGTTCATTCGTCTCCCCTACTGTTAATGCAGTCACCTTGTCGGTCAAGCTTCGTATAGTTGATTGCAAGGACTGTTTGTCGTTGGTAAGTGACTCCACTTTGTAGGCAAGCCGTATGTTTTCTGACTTGTATATTCTTTGCTTCTCCACTGCAATATCAAGATCCTTCTTGGACTTTTCTGTCACTCTTTCTTCTGCTTTCCAATGCATTATTTCCTGTTGCCCTTGGTGTAACTGGTCAGTCAAGGAGGAAATTGTGTTCGAGGATTCCTCTTGAAGCTTGCGATACTTTTCACTTATATCATTGAGCTCTTCATGCAACTCACTCAATGCTTTATGAGACTCAAGTAATTCGCCTTGAAGATCTTGGTCTTCCATAGTATACCTTGTTGAATTAACACCCAGAATTTCTGTAATGCTACCATTACGGGCCGTATTTTTGGAAAATTCTTTGAATTCGTTTACCTCAAGCTGAAGTTTGTCAACTATCCTTTGATATTCGTCAAACTTGGCGTCCACGGCATTGTTAATAGCATTGAGCTTAGCGTTCTCTGCTTGAACTTTTTCTAGTTCTTCGGAATACTTATATGTATCGCTCTTTTCAAGTGTCAGGCATAAGGTTTGAAACTTTTCGCTTATCAATTTATAGCTCTTCTTGACTTTCTGTGCTTCTTCCACTTCATCCTTTAAATCCTTCTCTAGTCTGGCAGTCTCTGCTCTTTGAGCAGAAAATTTCTCCTCCAAATGGTCAATTGACGTTATCAACTCTTTGATTATAGCTATGTGATTTTGAGTTTCCTCTTGATTTCCCGTATTAAGTGGGATCGGTACTGACTTTACCGGCGAATTATTCAATAGCTGACCGAATTCAAAACTTATAACTTGTAGCTTTATTTCAAGGGGCCTGCTAGAGTTGTCGGTATCCATGCATCTGGCCAACGCTTCTTTGGTACGAGCATCAGTATTTGGATTTTGAATCAAGACTCCAAGGATCAGGTTGACTATTTGGGTGCATGCCTCTATGTATTCGTTCAATTGATGGACCTGGGTTTCCTTCGCTTGTAATTGTGACTGGAATGCTTCCAAGTTCTCGTACAAATCCTCGTTTAATTTGAAGATCTCGTCGTAATTACTCAACAACGTATTGTAGTCTGTTTCTAGTTTGGTGGTCTCTTCAGTCTTGAATGGCGAAAGGCCATTGAAGCTCTGCTGGAAGCGGGTCAACTCGTCCAAATCCAAAAAGTCGTTTTCCTTGTTGGAACCCGATCGGCTCTTGTCTATCAAGTTCTGCAAGAATTGTTTGAAGAACTTGATTTGGATACGGTACCCCGTTATTTGTTTGTTGAGGTCGTCCACCTTGGACGCAGTAGAGGCGTCCTGTGGCTGGAACGAGTTTCGCAGGGTGATACTGGCTTTGGCTGCGTGTGATGGGTTGAATGAGAGCGATTGCTCCTGAGGGGTGTATGAGGACCTGAACTTTCTCCACGAGGTTTTGGGTCTGGAGGAGGTGAATGTCATGGGCTTCTCAAAGCTGATGTCCTGGTCCAACTGGGCCTGGGTGTCGTTGTAACGGGTGGTATCAATGGTAGAGTTGTGGAAATCCGGCTCCTTTCTACTGTCTTCGCCAGCACGCATGTTGGCCAAGGACTCGCGTAAGCTGGCTATGCTTGCGTCCATTTCCTCCAAGGTGACGTTGGGATTGGCGTGTGATGCCTGTGACATCTCGTGGCTGGTGTTGGGGGCCATGACGTCGGAGGCGTCCTGAAACTGCTCTGATTCGCTGTCGTGCAGCGCTGGCTCCAACACCTTCAGGAGCTCGAGGCGACTGGCGTCTTCAGTCTTGGTGTGGATGTTGGGGTCGGTGATGAACGGACTGGAGGCTGAATCCTCACTGTTGAGACTAGAGGTGTTGTCGCGTAGCCCATACAACTCGCTGCCATTGTCGGAGACATTGAGGGTTTCGCTGTCGTCAGCGTGGGTCATGCTGACCATGGTGAGACGTGGATGTGGAAGGCAAGGTTGTGGGAGGCCAAATGTGGAGTTCGGTTACGGGATGGTTTCCAGCTGGTTTCATTTGTTTGGGTTTGGATCTCGCGTAACTGCGAAGCGAGCATGGGATAAAGTGAGGTAGGGAGTAGTACTACGAAGATTAGGAGAAGTATTACTGGGAAGTATTAATGAGTAGGAAGGAGTAATACTTACAATGTGTAATATTAGTGAATAAGAAGGAGTAGTACTGACAATGAGTAGGTCAATAGGGAGTATAGTATTTACAATAAGTAATATTAGTAAATATGTACGATTAGACTGAGAGTATTATTAGTGACAGGTGGGATAAGACTGAGAGTATTATTAGTGATAGGTGGGATAAGACTGAGAATATCACTGACTAGGAGGAGGACTAGTACGGAAAAACACGCTAATAGGAATATTACTCAATAGGAACGGATTAATCGAACAGACAGAGTGCGTTATTGTATTACTGGATTAGTAGTATTCGCTGACAGTAAGTTACTGACTAGGACTGAATAAATTTAAGAAATTGGACAGGTAAGATTAGCCCGCTTAATGTGTCAAGTAGTATTACGACAGCTAGGAGTTATATTATATACTACATAGGTCAGGTAGTGTCTATAACCTATTGCTGAAAAGATTACTATTGACAGGTTACTACTACTAATAGGTAGGGATGTTACTGACTGTTAGAGGAAGAACTACTAGATAGGGCTGCTAAGCTTAGACTGAATAGTTTCAAACAGAACAGGAAGTACGTATTAGTGAATGAATAGCTACGACTACAATACATAGATAAGATTTTGATATGGGAGGAATTACTGTATAGGATTTACATCAAGTAGATGTGTCTTATTGATATTACCACAGTACAAACTATCGGTGTTCAGGTATGTCGTATATATGGTCTACCTCTAAAGGTGGAGTATTGTTGCATTACATGAGCTGCTTCTAGGCATACTCTGTAGTCGCAAAAAGACGTTCAACGGAACTGTCAGCTAGCCAATCGAAAGTAGCTCCATTTTCCAGTTATTGTAGATGCGCCTCTTCTTGGCTAGCTACACTACATGGCTTTTTCTTGGACCGTTGTTCCGTGGTGAGTTTCGTATTTTTTATTGATTAAAATCTATGGCTTATGATTCCATCTCTTCGTCTTCCTCGCCCTCGTCGTCCTCAGCGAGCTTTCTGGCCTCTTCCAACAACTCCTCAGGAACAAACTGATGCAAGCCACCAGTTTCTTCCTTAGAGACCCACGAGATTTCCAACTCGTAGTCCTTATCTTTGTTGTCTTCGTGGGCTTGGTGGATGATCTTGGCCGCAACCTTGACGGCTTCTCTGACCGTCAACTCTTCGTAGTTCAACTTTTCTAATTCAGACTTGGCGGTTTGACGGCCCTTACCAGTGGCAGCACCGGAGTATCCCCAGCATGTTCCACTGGGCTCAATCATGTACAAGTGGGGGCCGTTGTCGTCGACACCCCCGACAATAGAGACTACCCCGAATGGTCTAACAGAGTTGTAACAAGTGTAGTTTTGCACGTAGATGCCCAATCTGTCCATCAAGTGGGGCACAGACACCGGGGTCTTGTATATGGACTTGAAGGACTGGGCCTCGTCACGTCCTCTATTCACGAAATGGCGTCCGTCGGGCAAAAGACCCGAGTACACAACCCCAATGTGTCTATCGATGGTCTGTATACGCTTGTTTCTGCCAGGAACCAACAACTTGGAATTTATGATCTTTTCGACCGCCAACACCACGCCGTCTTTGCATTTGATTCCGATGGATGTGCCTCCGTTTTCGACTGCCTTCATGGCGTATTCCACTTGGAAGTTTCTTCCGTCTGCTTGTTAGTACTGAGCCTATGAAGCGTTTGTCAGTGACCCTGCAAGAAACATCTGGAGCAGATATGCTGATGGTAATAGTAGAGCTCCTAAACATGGCCAAAATTGTGTCTATAGGGTGGTTGATCAATCACCAATGCTGTCGATCTGCTCTTGCAACGCTCTCGAGTCGCTGGTTCCTTCTCTACCGATACATACCTGGCGAGAAAACACTGTTGGACAAGTCATATCCAGTCCCGATTGAAGTCTATTGTTAGTACAATGTGCTCTGGAGGCGCCATTGGCCACTGCGATGGCATCACACGGGTGTTAACGTACCATTGCGTATTGATGTAATGTGTAGAGAGTTGGCGGTTGCCACCGGTGATTGTCAAAGGCGAAAAACGACGGTGGTGGGAGGCGCACGTGACCTATAGTCTAAGGTGATTTGGAGTAGAAGAGACGACCGCGTTATAGATCCAGCATGGCTGTGCAGTTGAAATGGCCGATCCTTGGGGTTGTGGTACGTATGGATGATATTCAGAGGCAGAATTGGAGGCGAGGCAGAGGCAGAGAGAATAGAGTGAAATCAGAGAGAGTTAAGGTAAGAGAGAAGGCTGAGTGAAGTCAAAAGATAGACTATTGATCCAGGCCACTGGAGGTCTAATAAGGGCAGCTAGAGGTCTACTTTCCAACTAAGAGGTCTGGTTTACAGCTAGAGGTCTAGTAAGGGTTGGAGGTCTGTCTAGTAAGCTCAGGCATCTTTTTGTTAGACTTTCCAGCTGCGAGTTCCAGAGGCTGTGCATGGACTTCTCCGGAGACGACTGGGAAGTCTTGCTGTCACCTTTCCAGCCTGGCATTCTGAAGCAGCTATGGGGTCTTTCTTGGGTTTCTGTCGTCTTTCCAGCTGGTCTATCAGATCGGTCCGTCAGGCGGGGAGGTCTCGCTTGGGCTTCTGTCGTCTGTCCAGCTGCGAGGTTGTTCCAGCTAGAGGCCGACTCGTCAGGCTTTTCGTCTGCTTTCTCAGTTCGAAGGTCTTACCTTTCAGTTCTGATCGTGGGCTTCTTGTTGGTCTTGCCTGTTGACTCGTCAGTTCCTGTCAAGTCTTTCTACTCAGGTATTGCCGGCCCTCCAGCTGATAGAATACAGAGGCTCAGAATGGACCGTCCCAGCTGTGGGTCTTTCCAGTGCAAGTCTTCACGGCTTCTCAGGTTTGTCAGAACTACGTGTCTCCGCCTTCACGTTCCTCCTTCGCTTCTTCCCCTTCACGTCTCTAAGTCTCCCCTCGACTGGGCCACTTCGTGACACCAAACTAACCCCAGATCCCCTGCGTATTGATCGCAATTCTCGGCTACGGCTCCCACTACTTCGTGTTCTCCTCCCGCTTGGAACCCTCCACCCAGGCATGGTTCCAGTTCTCGCTCACCATGGTGTGGGTGTCGTATGCGCTCGCCATCATAATCCCCCCTGGGCTGCCTCCCCACAACTTCGAGCCCAAGCATGGCGAATGGCGTCGCTGGTGCAAGAAGTGCCAGAACTACAAGCCTGAACGTGCCCACCACTGCAAGACCTGTAACGTGTGCGTGTTGCAAATGGACCACCACTGTCCCTGGACCTACAACTGCGTGGGACACCGCAACATGGGCCATTTCTTGCGGTTTTTGGCCTGGGTGTTGTGGACCACTGGCTTCGCCATGGTGCAGTTGGCCCTGGTGGCACTCCAGTACTACCACGACCGTGCACTCCCGTCGTACCTCGTGGACAAGCGCGAGTTGGTGGCAGTGGTGTTTCTCCTTCCCGTGGACGTATTCGTGTTCTTGACCATCCTCGTGTTGGCCATCCGGTGCCTCATCAACTGGGTGGGCAGAGGCATGTCGCAGATCGAGGTGTGGGAGTGGGAACGTATCGAGCACCAGTTCCATACCGAGCGGATGTGGTCGCAGATCAATCGCAACTACCTCACGCTCCATGGCCGCAAAATGCCCCAGTTGACGTCATGGAACCACCTGGCAGTGCTCCTGCAAATGGACGAGCGTGAGGCTATTGCCCACGAAGCAGGCACGGCTCCAGTCGACGAGCTGGTGGTGCCTCCCAACTTCACACCTGACGACCTCGTTTTTCCCTATGACTTGGGGATGTGGAACAACCTCACTGCCATCTTGGGCTACCCCTGGGCCTGGCTCATGCCGTGGAGCGAGCCCAGCTCCAGCGGATACCATCCCGCCAAAACGAAGTATCTTGAGGACGACCAGCTCAACTTACCGTGGCCTCCAGATGGTGGCCACCAGGAGCAAACCGCGTTTGTTCGCGACACTTGTACCGACGATATCGAGCTCTCGGACTACAGAAACATTTCGTTGTTGAAGAAACGGCTCGATCCACGCTCGACCATGGAGCGCAAGAAATGGGTCAACGACGTGGGCGAGCGGTTGGACGACTATGGCGTCGATCTCGAGGCGGAGGACCCGGAGAATGAGGTGCTTCTTGTGGCCTCTGACAATCGGATGGATAGCGATTAGGAGAAACTGCGAAAAATAGCGACGATCGACTCCGAGGAAAATAGCGACAATCTCGCGGGGATCAAGAGAATCCTAGGATCGAAGCGAGAATCCAGCGACAATCATGAAATGCCGGCGGCATGGCATTGCTTGGGCGGTGGAGCCATTGAAACCCATACCATTGTTGCCAATGAGCTGTCTCGGCTGCAATGGTAATTTTGTGGGAACCAAATATGCCTGTCTCGAATCCACCGTGAACTCCAACATTACCACCAGATGAACGCCCCATTATGCACCCCGCCATGTCGCCTGATCGTATACCCATTCGAGTACGGCGACCCTTATTGTTGTGGCCTGCCCGTCATTACACGTGGCGATCCTGCCAATACCCACAACATATCACGTGATATACGGTGATCCTGATAATTTACCCTTGAACCCCGTACTATATAAATGCCTGTACTGAGCCCTAGCTAGCCAATTCCTCAACCAATTCACTAGCTCAATGCCTGAACACACCACCTTAAGATTGGGCTCCACCGCCCCAGACTTCCAAGCCGATACCTCCAACGGCCCAATCTCCTTCCACGAGTTCGTTGGTAACAGCTGGGCTGTGATCTTCTCCCACCCAGACGACTTCACCCCTGTCTGCACCACCGAATTGGGTGCCTTCGCCAAGTTGGAGCCTGAATTCGCCAAGAGAGGTGTCAAGTTGATTGGTTTGTCTGCTAACAACACCGACTCCCACAAGGCCTGGATCAAGGACATTGATGAGGTGACTGGCTCCAAGTTGACCTTCCCCATCATTGCTGACCCAGAAAGAAAGGTTGCTCACTTGTACGACATGATCGACTACCAAGATGCCACCAACGTCGACGACAAGGGTGTGCAGCTCACCATCAGATCCGTGTTCATCATCGACCCCAAGAAGAAGATCAGATTGATCTTGTCCTACCCTGCTTCTACTGGTAGAAACACTGCTGAAGTCTTGAGAGTCGTTGACTCCTTGCAAACTGGTGACAAGCACAGAGTCACCACCCCAATCAACTGGGTTCCAGGAGATGATGTGATTGTGCACCCATCAGTGTCCAACGAAGAGGCCAAGACTTTGTTCCCTAAGTTCAGAATCATCAAGCCATACTTGCGTTTGACCCCATTGGAACTCTCTGAGCAGAAGTAAGGTTGATCCTTGTTTAGTTAGTAATGTATTCCAATTGAGAGATTGTAGGTCGGAAAGGCTACGTTATTGGTACATTCATTGAGCGATTCGTTGATCAATGACAGATGGTGTACACATACGTGCACGAGCAGCTGCCATTACTAGGTGTCATTGATATAGTGCTTGCAATTGACTGACATTGTATGAATTGACCGGGTGACATTGACTTACAGCTTACCATTGCTAGTTGTTATTGACTTGCAGCTTGCAATTACTAGTTATCATCGACTTACAGTTCCCATTGAATTACAGTTTCCATGGACGAACAGTTCCATTGAGTCACAGCTTGCCATTAACTATCTAACGTGGACTGGCTGCTATTGACTCCCGTCTTGATACTTATCTATTCGCTACCAGCTTCACATGTACGATAACCGGTGTTAATTCTGAAAAATACCCCAGCGAAGAAAAACAGGCTCAAATAGGCACTGCGGGGCATGGAAACACCACACGTATGACGCGGGAAATTCTAACCATCCGGATGACGCGAAGCAATATCCCATGAGGCGAATGGCCAGCCCCCTAAGCGGAGAACTGGTGGTGCGTTTCATCTGACGAGCTTGGCTAAACCACAAATTACGCGCGTTATTTCGTCATTGATAACGCAGAGGCGGCGCAGGTAATAGATGCCCCGAAACGGAGATGGCTTACGTAAGCGCGGTCCCAACTGGGACCAACCCTTCCTGGCGGAACAGTACAGGATGTTTCACTGGCCGCCCCAACAGAGTTGGGTGCTCACGTGCAGGTTGCTTCACTCACCGCTGCTCCTTGTCCGTTCCAGCGTTCTCCCAGTATTTGTGAAGGTACATCTGACTCGCCCAGTATTCCAGACTATTACCTAGACCAAAATTCCATTTTATTTGCTAAGCTCACCCATAGTTCTACAGTAGCACCTAAACTAGAATACCGCAGATGACCCCCATCTCTGCACCCAAATTCCCTACATCTCTTCACTAATACATTTATTCTTACCAGTACATCTATTTTACAGTATAATACAGCTACAATGACATCTCCGCATCTCCGTCCTGATGAAGATCGGAATAATCAAACTCTTCGGTCTCGGTGTGATCGTTCATGCCAAAGTAGTTTTCGTGTTCTTGCTCGAACTGGCCCTGTTGCTGGGGAGGGGTGACAGCACCAGGCCCCATTCCCCGGTATCCATCAACAACATACATCTCGGCCTCGTCGCTAGGACTGAGCTTGATGGTGGGCCGCACTGGCGTGGGCTGTGACTGGTTGTAGCTGGCTTGGTGGTTGGTCTGCTGGTACTGCTGGCTATTGTACAACGACTGGGGCGTCGAAGGCATGTAGTCGTCCTGCGGGGTGGTGCCTGCTGCCCCAGGCTTGGCAAACGAGATGTCCTCGAACGACACATCCTCAAACTTGGTGATATGGTCGCCGTTGTCGTTGGTGTACTGTCTGAGCGAGCCCCATGGGGTGATTTTGACTATACCCCCCTCTGGGTGGGCGTAGATGGGCCACTCGTCCGAGGTGGTGTACTCCTGGGTGGGAAGCTCGCCATTTCGAGTCTTTTTAGTGTGCTCTGCACCACCTTCATCTCGTTTTCTTTTAGATGCAAAACTCATGGTGGAAGGAAGGAGGGCGAGCTACAAAGGCACGCGAGGCACGATAGTAGGGTTAATTTTCACGTCCCAGTGGCTGTCACACGTAGGCACTGGTTGGAGAACGGAAGGTTTGGAGTTGGGCAAGCTGGGCTGGTAAAGACTTTTTTCAGCAGTGGGAATGGCTGAGAATATATAGCTGGGGCCAAGACGCGCGGCTGCACGTGAGCAGTCACGTGATCTGGGGTCGTGTGAGACTCTGCCACCCAGTGTGCCCTTCGTACATTGCACCCTTATATTATGTATCGACAGGCGTGACGGAAGCCTTCTGATAGCGGTAAGGCCCACGTGACAGCCGGCCGAGTTTGGGCGTTTGGCTTCGCTCCAAACATCCTTACCACATCCCGCCCAAGCCACTCGGCGAACAGCCAATCCACCCACTCACAGAGCGGAATTGGCCCCATTGGTCGCACTGAGTGGAGAGAACGAATAGTGCTGGTCACGTGCTCACGCGCGCGTGATCTCTATCCAATGAACAATCCTCATTTTCAAATCGTTTTTCAAAAATTTGTCTCCCATACTCCAACACCTCCATCACAATGTTAAGAGCTAGCACCTTAAGGAACTTAGGCAGAGTTGGCAGAGTCAGACACTTCAGTGCTGTCTCCAGATTGAATGCCTCTGCCCCTTCCTCCGAACCCAAACCATTCCATAATGCTATGGGGCAGCCAGCCCAAAGATTCTCGGGCGAGCCAGGCACTTTCGGCAAGACCACCTTCTCGGAGGTCATGGACGAAGTCGACATGACCTTTGGACGTGACGATGACCCCAAAAAAGTTGAAAAGCAAAACTCCAAAATCAGACATTTCACCATAAACTTCGGTCCACAACATCCAGCTGCCCACGGTGTGTTGAGATTGATTTTGGAATTACACGGAGAAGAAATCGTCAGAGCTGACCCTCACGTCGGTTTGTTGCACAGAGGTACTGAAAAGTTGATAGAATCCAAGACCTACATGCAAGCATTGCCATACTTTGACAGATTGGACTATGTTTCTATGATGACCAACGAATTGGTCTTCGCATTGGCAGTGGAAAAGTTGCTCAACGTTGAAGTTCCATTGAGAGCCAAGTATATCAGAACCTTGTTCGGAGAAATCACCAGAGTTTTGAACCATTGTATGTCTGTTTTGTCCCATATTATGGATGTCGGTGGTTTGACTCCTTTCCTTTGGGGTTTCGAAGAGCGTGAAAAGTTGATGGAGTTCTACGAGCGTGTCTCCGGTGCCAGATTGCACGCGGCATACGTTAGACCAGGTGGTGTTTCCCAAGATTTGCCTGTTGGATTGTTGGATGATATCTACATGTGGGCCACTCAATTTGGTGATAGAATCGATGAAACCGAAGAATTGGTCACCGATAACAGAATCTGGAAGGACAGAACCGTTGATGTCGGTGTTGTCTCTGCTGAAGACGCCTTGAACTACTCCCTTTCTGGTGTTATGTTGAGAGGTTCCGGTATACCATTCGACATCAGAAAATCACAACCATACGATGCCTACGACTTGGTCGACTTCGATGTAGCTGTCGGTATTAACGGTGATTGTTACGATCGTTACTTGATCAGAATGGCTGAATTCAGACAATCCTTAAGAATCATTTTCCAATGTATAAACGATATGCCAGAAGGTCCAGTCAAGGTTGAAGACTACAAGATCTCTCCTCCACCAAGAGCTGCCATGAAGGAAGATATGGAAGCCTTGATCCATCATTTCTTGTTGTTCACCAAGGGTTTCGCTGTTCCAGCTGGTGAGACCTACACTGCCATCGAGGCTCCAAAGGGTGAAATGGCTGTCTACGTTGTTTCTGACGGTTCAGAGAGACCATACAGATGTAAGATCAGAGCTCCTGGTTTCCCACATTTGGGTGCTTTTGACCACATTTCTAGAGGTAACTTGTTGGCTGATGCTGTTGCCATTATTGGTACTATGGATTTGGTGTTCGGAGAAGTTGATCGTTAGACGAATCTACTGAATGCTATGCATTCTGGCATTATTCCTTAAATTATTCATCTATACCGTGAGTCATTCACAAGCTGAACGGATTACATAACGAATTCGCCTTGATAGGTAAGAGTTAGTCCTTTACATTACATATATCATCGTACTGACCCCACTTTACGATGATCGAAGTGGTTCTCCACTCTGTCATTCTATAATATATTGATCTTTATACATAAGTCATTTACTCTAGTGAAAAATGCTGTAGAGTAAGTAAAGGGAGCTACCTGCGCCTCCTAGCACCATGAATGTTTTGAATACGGCACTGCCTGATTCTTCTTCGTACAGCTGGGGGCCTCTGTACATGTACTGAGCGTTGGGATTTGAAAAGGATGAAGTTGCCTGGTACGTTTCTGCCCTGCCCTTGGAATGGTTGGAATGTGAGGACGGCTCCGAGTCTCGATTGTGTACGTGCCGCATCAAGTGCTTGGTGATCAATTCTTCACTCAACTTTTCACCCAGTTTGCTTAACTGGCTCAAAATCTTATTCCGTTGGTCGTCGGAAATATTTCTGGTGATCATTCGTTGTTCGAACTTCAAGTTTCTGAGCAAGTGTTGGTTGTAATCAAAATGGGGTACGTCAAAGCGATCACCGTAGTTCTTGTGCTCCCCAGAGAATTTGGACTGAGCAGATCCGTCGTACCCTTCTCCATAGTGTACATGGTGCCGCTTGGTATTTAGACCCGACGCAGTGTATGTATCATGGGTCGAACGCGATCTAGAATAGTACTTGGCCTCTCCGTAGTACTTGTTGTGCCATTCTGAAGCTGGCGATCTTCTTTGGTTGTGCATCGACTGCATTGGCAGTCCTCCAGCTACTCTGAGCTCGTGGTCATACTGCTTCTTCCGTTTCACATCCTTAAGGATATCGTAAGCTTGAACGATCTTGACAAACTTACTGCTGTTTGCCTCCTTTTCTTCTGGCGAGAGGTGTGCGTTCAAATCTGGGTGGAACTTTTTGCTGAGCTTCTTGAATTGCATCTTGATCTCCTTGATCGACGCGTTGGGAGCGATCCCAAGCCGTTCGTAGTGATTGATAGACTCATCAGCAGCCGTTGCGTAGCATCTGGTTAGCCTTAAAAAGCAGTTTGGATTCTGCCGGGAAGATCGAGTGAGCATTTGGAAGAAAAGCAGAGCAGCTTATCAGGATTAGGATAGAGCGAATCAGTAGGCGACAAGCTGGTCTTGGATCATCGACTGAGCAACTGCGAAGTCGGAGTAAGGTTATGGCTCAGCTCAGAAGAGATCACGTGCGTAGATGTGGTTGCGTGCTCCTTATCGGAGTAGAAGCTAACTCATAATCACATTAAGGATAGAGTTAAAATGGTGGTGTTTTAGGGATATCGGCTTGGATTTGCACTGCTCATTCTGGTGTTCATCTACTGTTGTTTTTGGAGACAGTTGCACCCAATTCGCCTTCCTTACAGGGGTAACCAGCCAAGAACGGTAAGCTTTTAGGAAATTCTTTCTTGCTAATGGGAAGCGAAGAATAGTAGTAAGTATATTATAATCTACAATATAGATAACCTAAAGATAGGCTGGGCCAATCTCATTGGGCAATGATATCGAACTGCGCGGCAAGTTGGAAGAGATGGTCTTCAAAAATGAAGTTTTCTAGCATAATAATTCCAAAACAATTAAGCACCTAATAACTTTTATACTTTTAGTGCAGCCGAATACCCACAATAGTAGATTCTGGTCGTGGCTACTGATTTTTAGTGCTGTACACCTCTCACAAGCTCAGATTATCTTCCAAAACCGTAAATCAGTAAACCAAGTATGCAACATTGATATACTAGTAATAATAGACTCCAAATACGCGACTAAACATATTAATGGAGCTCTGATCAATAGTGCTTCTTATTTTTAGTATCTTTTGTACTGAAAAAATATTAGCTTACTATCTAAATGACCCAAAAGTCACCAATTTATTAGCCAAAGCTATCCATAAAAGACTTTAAATCTATTAAAATGGGTTAAGATTCTCCAATATGTCTCATATGAGATGTAAAGTACGTAAACTTAGAGAAAAAAATTCATTGAAAATATTTGTTACAACAAAGCAACATCAAACCTCTTCAAGAAATCATCCGTGATAGTTTAGTGGCTAGAATTACCGCTTGTCGCGTGGTAGACCGGGGTTCAATTCCCCGTCGCGGAGTTTCNNTTGCGCAAATGGTTTAGTGGTAAAATCCAACGTTGCCATCGTTGGGCCCCCGGTTCGATTCCGGGTTTGCGCATTTCTTTTTGCATCTTGTTCACTGTTGCAAAATTTCTTTCTATGATACTACGGTTCTCTGGAGCTAACCTTTTGAGTAGCAGTTTGCATTTTAGATTAGTTCCGACATTGTCACTTAGGAGTTAATTACAACTTTACTACTGATCAACAGGTTTGGGAAATTATTTTCAGCTAAGCCAAACACAATGCACCACTCAAATGACTCCTAATGTATTATTTATTCATACTTTTGTCTGTGAAAATATGTTAGTGCACTTCACTTCATTTTGTCTCTTCCAAATCTTGTATTCCAATGGACAATCATCCAGAGCATCGTGGGACTCTAGGTTGAATGGAAGTAATACTTAATTCACTAATAATTGCATCCTTTGCCGAGCCTCTCACGTTGAAGCTACGGTCGAGGACCTTAATCTGGTCTCTTCAAAATAGTCAAGACATTCTGTAAGACCTGGACTTCTTGTGCTGATGATTCTCTCTCTTTTCATCGGCTGTGGAGAAAAAAATCATAGGTCTTTTACTTGAAGTAGATTATCTGTTACAAGGTGTTCCTATTCCTGAGATGAGGAGGAAAAGTGTGGCTATTTAGTAAGTGCCACGGAAATAGTTGGCTGCTTTTCAAGAATGCACACCCCGATGTCCAAGGACAATTCATCGGGGAGCCAAAACAGTTTATGCTCAGGGTACGGATGTTTTCAAGTATGAGCGATGCAAATTCAGATAGAAGTAAGAGGATGTGAATTCTCAGCTGAGAAATTGCCGCCATTAAATAGTAATGAATTAGGTGAGAAGCTTCCAAGAAATTTACTGTGGGAGAGTCATTCTTCAAGATTATTGATTTTGCATTGAAGCCATGGAATAAAAGGAAATACTCATTCCTTGAGGTGCAATTGCAGAATATACGAGCCGTAAGGAGTTTATGATTAATGTGGATGCGCTTTTGAAGTTTGGAATATATAAGGGTTTTGTTCCGAAATCGAATTTATCAGCAAGATGCAGATGAAAACACCGAAAATGGGCGATGAGTGCCTAGAATCGATGGATCTCTGACAAGTCAACGAGATCAACGCCTACCCAAACATTAGTCTTTGCAAAATAATGCTTTATACGTTTGGTAGCGACAAAGAAATGATGAACCCTCATATTTGGGCGCCAATTAATGTGTTTCATTGTCATTTACGGTTACCTTACTATGCTATGTATTTCCAATATACGTCAATAATAAGTCTAATATTATTCGCATTGCTTTTGTTCTTTATCTTATACTTCTATTCAGAAAAAATAATCGACTATTTGACATGTCATTATTAGAAGTGGCTTATCTGTGCCGTAGTATTGCCTATTTCAGAGATGAAGAGTATAAGTCCGGATATCTAATAATTGTGCCACAGAAGTAACTGGCTGCCTTCTAAGATTAGGACGTTAACAAAAAGTAGCACATCCCGATGAAGAAGGGCGATTCTTCGGAGAACCGAGTCATTTCGGGCTCCGGAAATTACCCATGTGTTGTAAAGAATAGTGCAAATACAGATAGAAAGATAAGCATTACTGTAGGTGTGGGATATCGGCAAAGAAGGGACAAATTATGGAAGAAGCTTGCAATAATGCTTTTCTCGTTATGTCACGCTTGATATACATTGGTTTCTGTAGATGGAAGAGTCACTCAAGAAGAGGTATTGCCCATTTATTATGGTCAAATTCTCATCAGTCAACAACGAGATCTTATCTTATGATGAACTAACATATTTGGACACCAAATCATGTATTTTCAAGATCAGTTAAAAATCAAGATTCATTGTAATTATTAAATCAAAAGTGGAAGGTCAGCTAGCTGTTCTTGGTGAATTATCTGCCAGGTATATCACGAAAAACAAGTTGCAATCGTATGATGTTGAAATCAGAGATGCCAGTGACTGGGCTATTGTATCTTTGTCGACTATCTACGATCACTCGGCAATAGATATAGAAGATATCCATGATTGCGCAAGGAGAAGAGTTGATTCCAGGTTGTATGAGTTTCTCAAGAATATACGGAGTGGAGGAGCCCCTTAAACTGAATCGGAAAATGAAGTGATCCAATTACCCTACTATGTATTCCCAAGATACGTCATTTATACCTTAGATTTATACCAAAGACATAACTTGTTTCTGTTTATTACACTAGTGTTCAAGAGAAAAATTAGGAGGCTATTTGACAACACTTTGCATGGTACTAACTATTTGAGAGATGCGGAGGAAAATTGTGGATATCTACAAAGTATGCAAAGGAAGAAGCTGGTAGTTTGCAATAAACAAACTAGTTGCTTATTCCGATCCCCAAAGGGAGATTCTTCGGCATATTAATTAACTGCAAAGGAGTTTCAATTACAAGATAAGAATGGTCGGGATATAAATTCTTAGCGAAGTACCAGCCATCGCAGACAGTATTGAGTAGACTCTTGTCGCCATGCTTTAACCTGTTCATTGATTATAGTTTGAAACTAGCGAGTTATGAAAAATAACCAATTCCATATGGACACTATTGTTACATCACCGTGCTAAGATGTATCCGAGCTCAGCGAGAAGTATATAAGTACTTTGATTCTAAGTTGTATTGATCATCAAAATGCTGAAAAGTACCCCTGACAAAAGTGATGTGTGGATAGTAAGGATGTATATTATAAAATATGCTTTAAGGGAGTGGCTGAGCTTCGTAAGCTGTGCTACTTCTGAAATCCTCAGTATTTCGAAGAATTGTTGTGCTCTGGGAAATGTGAAAGTTACTTGTTCCACTGCTATAGTATCCGACGGTTTAGCGGCATTAAATATGGGACATGCCTCTCGTTAATACTGCTGCGGCTTTGGAAAAGAATGAGATGTCAAGTAATATAGCCATATTTCAACTTAATGTATTGTTTTCCATGAAGTTGTATTCTTTTAGATCAAAAATTGCTATCAGCACATCTTCAATTTCAATATTGGTCATACTATGCAATTGATATTGGATCATTGGAATTTTTACGGATAGCTACTTCAGTTCGGTATGTAACTCTATTGCTAGTTTTCTACGTGTTTTTGCAGGGACCAGGGAAATTGGGCACATTGATCATACTAGTTTTCTAGCTACAAAGCTATCCATTGGGATGCATATGGAATATTCACAATCATTGATTATTCATTGACAGAAAGATTTATTTCGCAGCCATTCAGTTACGATTTCAATTCAGCACAATAGTGAATGCAATACAGGAACTTAAAATATCATAAAAGGGCTCTTATTCTACAATAATTCACCAGAATAGCGCATTGCATCGTCTCCGTGGTAGTAGAAGAAGCGTGGTTGACTATAATTGGTGTAGGATGGCAAATTTTAATTTCATGTACATGGAAGGATATGGCGATCTCGAAATTGCTACACAAGCTATCGTATCTATAGCGTTGTATTGATTTTTGAGAGGGATGCCGCATTCATCCATTCGACGATACTGTCAAGGAACACGTCTTTTTTCTGAAAAAAGGCTTAATATATTCTCTCGAGGTTCTAGTTTCATACCAGATACCTTTATACACACTGGCAGAGCCCAGAGACCGAAAATGACACTTTTTTGTCCAAAACTAGCTTCGCGTATAAACTGCCCCCACCATGATTTTCAACACGAGCGCAAATGGTTTAGTGGTAAAATCCAACGTTGCCATCGTTGGGCCCCCGGTTCGATTCCGGGTTTGCGCATTTCTTTTTGCCTCAGCTCGGGCTGATCTCGCCAGCCTGTCTGGCATGATCGACATGCCAGAGCTCTCCTATTGGCGTCGCACCCTCGAGGTTTCCCCCGCCTCCTCATCTCTTTGTATTCCTCAACTACCCAAAAAAAGAAACTCAATCTCAGCTCCACAAAGACTCGACACAACCACGAGTCGGCCTGCCACACACCTCCTCCCGCAAACCTCCATCTGTTCTCTACCTGTTAGTCACCCACCAGGCACTTCCAGCACCCGTACTACCATACTCTGCTTCCCAGTCACGTTTTGGGTCTTCTCGCATCACGTTATCACTCCTACGCAGACGTTATTAGTAACCCGCAAGCAGGACAATTTACCACCCTCACCACAATAACCACAACATTTATACTTGCAAGTATCGCCAAAACCACGCCTGCTCGTGCCATCGGACCACACTTGTTCACACCCAGCCAGTAGCCCACCACCGCTACCACCACAGCCACCAGTCCACTTACTTACCACCAGTCGGTTAGTAAGCATCACCAGCCATCATCTGACCAGCGTAGCTAGCCAGTGACTGCCCAGTCGATAGAGCATCTCCATCAAAGCGCTTCGCAAGCCATACCAGGAAACAGTTTTGAAAGCTACAAACGCTTCCACCCTCTCCTGCCACAAACGCTGAATATCATCGGAGCCGTCCAGTACAAATAGGCGCTTCCACCCACCAACATCATACCCATCCACCACCCATCCACCTTCCATCCACCCCCGCTTCACACCATGAGTTCCAAATCCGCAGCAGCCATCTTGCAACGGCAGTTCAAGGACCTCACAGACCCCAAGAAGGGCATTCCTTCGTTCCACATCGAGTTGGACGACGACAACATCTTCCTCTGGAACATCGGCATCATGGTCTTGAACAAGGACTCCGTCTACCACGGAGGATACTTCAAGGGCCAGATGCGGTTCCCTGGCGACTTCCCGTTCGCCCCTCCAACCTTCCGTTTCACCCCTGCCATCTATCATCCAAACGTTTATAGAGATGGTAGACTTTGCATTTCCATTCTTCACCAGGGAGGCGACCCCACATCCGACGAACCCGACAGCGAGACCTGGACCCCTGCCCAGACAGTGGAGTCGGTCCTCATATCCATCATATCGCTCTTGGAAGACCCCAACGTGTCCTCTCCTGCCAACATCGACGCATCCGTCGAGTTGAGAAAGAACCCCGAGGCCTACAAGAAGAAGGTGCTTCAGGAAGTCGAACGTTCAAAGGCAGACATTCCCGAAGATTTCATCATGCCTGAGTCGGAGCTTTACGCATTCGGTGCCAACAACGGCACCGGCAAAGAGTTGGAACATGAACCGGTTGACGAAGACTTCTGGTATGACAGCGAGGAGGAAGAAAGCTTTGACGAAGAAAGTTTGATGGATGACATGGAAGATCACAATGAAGACGATGACGAAGAAGAAGAGGAAGACGACGATGTTGACATGATCGCCAAGTGACTGC
Source organism: Suhomyces tanzawaensis NRRL Y-17324 (assembly GCF_001661415.1). Taxonomy (NCBI): domain Eukaryota; kingdom Fungi; phylum Ascomycota; class Pichiomycetes; order Serinales; family Debaryomycetaceae; genus Suhomyces; species Suhomyces tanzawaensis. The sequence continues at coordinate 1,379,069 of NW_017963639.1, forward strand.
GTGCCACGGTTGCTCATATTGGCTAACGAACGAACTTCTTTTTATTCTCTGCATTAGTTATTTTCATTTACATTCACGTCATTTTATTTAACTAATTTTCCTTTCTTTTCTTCTGGTCTGTTGTTTTTAAGTTTATATGTTTAATAAATACTAATTAGACAAGGAATGTAGGATTGAATTGGTACATATTTTTCGATATCTTTTCGACATTTTTCTTCATACGAGATGTGTCTTTTCTCTGTCTATTCGGCATCTAACTATTATTTCTCTGTAACTAATTTTCCACATATGTTTTCCTGTCGTCGCTATAGGAGCTCTTCATTAAATAGATCTTACAACTATTATACATCTGCCCATTATACCACGCCCAATAGCATGAAGAAAATCAATAGGTGGTCAAAGACTTGAACAAATGGAAGGAGTTATTTTAATTGGATTGAATATCCACTATTCGATATCTGTTTAAGATTAATATTTCCATATTCCCCCTGTTTAAGCCTAGACCTAAGTTAATTCATTCTTCCGAGAATTAATTTATCCGTACACTGCTTCTCAAATGCACATTCTATTAGGAAGTTATATACCTAGATACCTTATCCTCTGTACCCTTTTAGTCCCGCATTCAAGATCTCGCTGACATTGTCTAGCTTGAGCTTGGCTATGGCATCGGGAAACTGTTCATTATAAAAGAGAATCACGTACAAATGGTTTCCTTCACTTGCAGTAGTATCGTCCTTATGATCCCCGTTCTCGATATCCAATCTCCTTATCACCAATTTAAGTCCTTTCTCGACCTCTAGTAAGCCCCACGAGTCGTTTTGAATGTGATTGAAACCCACCAACGAGTAAATTTTGAGGTTATCTGGCGACAAGCCAATCTCAGTGAGCAATATTGTGTTGAGTACGGTGGTGAGAGGAATACCACTGGGTGAAAGTAGAGATAATGAAAGCGGTGACGTCGCTAATGTGGTGCTGGACAATGTATGGCTGTTGTGCGAAGGGATGGGGGTGAGTGCTTGGGTAAGAAGCCGCGAGATTTGCTTCAGTTGTAACATGGCGTGGAGGCACTGGGGTTGGCAAGAAGACGGACTTTTGGGGTTAAAACCGTGATTTTGGGTTGTGGGACGATAGCTACCATTTTCGTACTGATAAGTTTGCGGTGAGCGCACGACCAAATATAGAAAGGCACCATTCTACTCCAGTAGCACTCAAGAGTATGTTGCAACCCGCAAAACTCCCACTCTCTTCTGCTCACACGGAGCTTTTTCTACATAGCACTCTGGAACAATATATCCGTATAACCAATTCTCTATAAAGTGAAAAGACCAGTTCTTTTCTTACCAAGTGGGTACACAACCAATGCAGCCGCAAAGAGACCCACACTAATACCAATGGAAACCTCGACCATGGTCTGACCGAAACTCAAGGAGCCCGAAGAAACCGTGGCGTTTCCGTCCGCTGAGCTATCGTTACTCTTGGTGATTTGGTCAGCAGCTTGGATACCAGATACCAAACTACTCTGCGAAGCAATACCTGAGGGCACTTGCACGAAAATAGCAGGAAGCATGGCACTCACAGCCATCCCCTTCCAGATTCTCGAATACAAGTTTCCCAACACTCCAATGATGAACGCACCAATACAGGCAGTGAATTCGGTGACCGTGGAGAAATGCTTTCCTGCAAAGTAATTGCCAATGTATCCCACGCAAGAGATGAAAATCATCACGGGGAGCTGCTGCCAACGGGCCTGGTTGATAAGCCCAAGACTGAGGGAGAACATAGGAACGAACAAGATCTTCCATTTGTCGTCCATGCTGTGGTCGTCCCCACATTTGTTGGCCGAGACACTATTCTTGTCAACCCATCCGTAAAGGGCACCTCCCAACGTGATTCCAAAACCCAAGAACAACGAGTAAATGATGGCGTAGAACATTCTGACGGACCCTGCTACCAAGTTTCTGGACTGTAACTCCAAGGAACCAGTTAAGATAATATAACCAGGCAAAATTAATGCCAACGAACCCTGGGCAATTGCCGAGAAACAGAAGATCGAACCATGATGGATCGACCCAATAGCACGAGCAATGAACGCAACAACAATCGAGGCAGTGACTTCAAAGACAGATGAGTACAAGTTGGAAATGGACGACACAATGAACTGCAAGTATCCAACACAAAGCCCAACCCCGAAAGCGATGGGAAGATCTACCCATCCACCACCGAATGCAAATGGGCACACCATCGCAGACCCCAAACCGTAAAGGAAAACACACAACCATGGGGGGTACATGTTTTTCTTTCTTAACAATTCTTCCAATTTTAACGCTGCTTCTTCCACACCGAGCAAATCGTGGATAACGCCCTTGTAGATTCGGTGGGTATCAGATAATTTGGACAAGTTGACACCCTGGGCACATCTTACCAAATGGACTTCGGAGGTTCTGGTGGCTGCGTCACCAAAAGACACGATCATACACCCTGGGAAATAGATGAACTGCCCATCGATTTCCAACACTCTACTGGTCATGATCATATACTCTTCCAATCTATGGGTGGGGGCACCGAATAACATCAAGGCTCTGCACATTCTCATGATAAACCGCTGTCTCTGAAGGATGTCAGCAATATGCACTGTGATTCGGAGTCTGTCTGCCTTTTTGTTGTTCTTGTGGTTCTTGAGTTTTTTCAAGTTGACCTTGTTCACGTTGACTTTCTTTGGAGCCTTGGGTTTGGCATTTTGGAACGAGGGCAAATGTGCACCCTCTGCATCCTTCTCGTCAAAGGAACCTTCGTCATCTGGGTCCGAGGTGATAGCTGCGCCCTTCTTGTGGCCAGGGAACTTGTTGGTCAATTTCTTGGGGGCCTTCTTTAACTCGTTCTTCCACTTGCTGAAGTCCATTGTGGAATGTCTAGTAGTATCGGCACTCTCGAGAAAGTTGCTCTCCTCTGCCAAAGTGGTTGCATCGGTGCTTCTGGAGGTAAGACTGGCAGCCGATTTTGCATCATGAGGGTTCTGATACAATCTCAATAACGACGACAACACACCAGCGTGAACTTGCTTGGGAGGAGCTATATAGCCGTCCTCCGTGTCCTCGTCGAGGAGGAAGTCGTCCTGTTGATCAAAATCGGGGTTGTTCTCTCCTCTCAAGAACATTTCGGGGTTGGGAGCATAAAACCCTTCTTTTGTAGGGGTGTTGGGCTCGCTATTGTAGTCATCGGGGTTGATCAAATTGGCAGTGGATCCGTTGTCTTCGTTGTAGACTCTGGACGAGCTGCCTTCATGAGTATCCCGAGCAACTCCTGGCACATGAGACGAAATCAAGTTCTTGGCCTCTTCACTCAACTGTTCGAACCCCAAAGGCTGCATTTCGATGGCACCTGGGAGCTCACCAATCCTCTCCTCTTCGTCTGGTTCTCTCTCTCGGGAGTAGTGGGAGGCACCAGGCACCAAGCCACCTCCACTCAAGCTTCCCTGGTTGCTTGTCATGTTCATCACGCTTCCCAAGAAGCCGTCGGATGCAGACACGGTCTGAGGAGCATATCCTCCGGTGTAGGCATGTTCTGCCAACGACATCTTGCGGAGGATGCCTCTGAGCCCACCTCCTCCACGTTCTTCTGAGCCACGGGAGGCTCCTGACGTGATGGAAGGGCGCTTGTGCTGGTCAGCGATATCGGTTTCGGGTCCCACATACGCAAGAGGGCTCTTGGATTTCTTGGACGACTTAGACGAGTTGTCCTCCGAGTCGTCGGAGTCGGACTGAACAAGGTTCTGGGGCTGGTTGCGGAAGGTTCTGAAGTTTGGGATATTGGGGTCTGCCTGGTCGGCGGCGTCTAGTGGGTCTTCGTCGTCGCTGGACTCTGAATCGTGGGCCATCTCGCTGCCTCTGAAGTTGAAGCTGGGTAAGGTGGAGTCAAGGGGTCCCACATTGTCCAACTCCTCGAGATCGGAGTCCGAGTTGGTGGTAGCTGAGTTGTTACTGATGATGGTGTCTCTGGGAGCATACAGGTCGGGGAAACGTACTGATTTGCTGGATCCAGTTAATTTCTTGCCAGCCTTGGTGCCAGCTTTGGCAGCCTTGACGAGGTTTGTCCTAGGGTTGGTGGATGGCTTGTGCTGGGCGCGGCGGTACGAGTCCAAGTTGGGGAGGTGGATGCTGGACCTGAAGTCTTGCTCATCGTCCGAGCTCAGATCGGGGGACATGGTGGATGTGGTGATGGACTAGATGTAAATGATTATAATAAGGTGGACTAGGCGGTGATGGATAGCTGGTTTGGCTGATCTAGATGGTGTACCTGGCTAGTTCCTCTTGGTCTCTAATGGTGTAGATGATCCAGTTGGTGGGATGGTATTGATCTGGTCTAGTATGCTAATGGTCAGGTTGGTTCGATGATCTAGATGATATTGTCTAGTACTGTAGTTGCTAGTTGTCTATTGATCTAGTTCTATTGATCTAGTCTCTAGTCTCTAATGTGCTGTCTATACTCTTTTCTAAGTGTAGACCAATCTGGTAGTTGACGATCTACTAGACACTGATGTTGTTTCAGTAGACGCTGATGTGTTTCAGTAGGTGCTATGCTTGTAGCAACTGATGTTCTTCTAGTAGGCCAACTTCTGTTAGCGGAGGTTAAACGATAGTAAGAAAGAAGGAGGATGTTAAGCAAATTTTGACCACTGATCTTGACACAATAGTTGACGTGCTGACAAGGAGAGCCCAGCAGAGTTCGTACGCTATTAGAGGGTGCAAGCAATCTATGAGCCCCAGCCATTGCGTCACCGCGCAGCGGAAGGGGGCCTCAGCCTGGTACTTAGGCGCGGGTGCGTGGTAGATAGACGGGAGGGATGGGAGGATGGGGGATGCGTAGGGAGAGTGGAGGGGTGCGTAGGGACAGTGGAGGGGTGCGTAGGGAGGATCGGGAGGCAGCTAGCAGGGTGGCACAGGGAGCTGCAGGTAGCCGTAGGGAACCGAAGAGACGTCGCGAGGCGGTGCTGTGCGGAATCGATGGACGGTGGTGGTGGGCACACCTGAATGTGCCTACCAGGCGGGAACGCGGTGCGGGTGCGGTGGTCCACCGACTCTTGCTGGCCAGGGGCTTGTCGTTGCACCCTGGCAGCGGAATGGGTGTTTCAGCTGGCGTTGCTTGGTCATCGCTTACGTAATGAAACTCTGGTATGTGCAACTCGCCTGAGCCACTCTGAAACTAGTCTGATATCATGTATATTAGTATTTAAAACTGGTACAAAATCGAGATAGAGTTCGCCCTTTTGGCGTCGTCAAAGCGTCCCTGGTGTTGACATTCCTCGAGGCTTGCGCCTACGAATCGCGAACGAATGGCTGTGAGGCACTCCGTCGCGTTGCAATCACCGTGGCTATGTATCGGTGCAATCACTTCCCTTATCGCGTTGCAATCATTTCCTTCGTCGTGAAATCACTCGTTTGTCAGGTTGCAATCACCGGCTCTTCGTCGCTTCCATGGCTATGTGTCTGGCAGTCTATTCTCCCGTCTAGTCCATCTAAACGCTCTCTTCCCATTGCACCCCACACCATTCTTCCACGTACGCAGCGTGGTCCTCAAATTCTTCAGGTGCAATATAGTCCTCGTGGTCGGTGCACACAATGATGGTTCCCCAGGACATACCGTCGAGGATGGCTCTGACACTAGCACTGTTGCCGAGACGCTCCAAGTCCATGATGGCCTTGGGCATGAGCTGAAGCTCGAAGCGACGGAACGACGACGGGTTGTATGCTGGCTTTGGCACCGCAATGTCCTTGCCGAATTTCGCAGCCACCTCGTCTCTTCCGCTGTACAACAATGGTCTTCCACCAAGGTCGTACCGCAACACCTGGCCGGGGTTGCTCTTCACGGTGTTGGTAAAGGCCTCGAAGTACTTGTCGTCGAGCATGCTGCTGATCTTGGATGCGCCAGGGTCCATTGGACCCACGGATGGGCCACTGGAGCCCACGGACGACGTGGACCCACGTCTGCCTGACTTCTGGTCCTTGTCGACGTCCATGTCGATCAAATGCTTGTACTTTTCCAACTCGGAGTCCTCTGTTTCTTTCTTGAACTTCTCTTGCTCAACGTAGATAAAGCACCCAGGATAGCTAGGTCTCTCGTCATCGGTGTCTCTTTCCGGCTTCTTGGCGGGAGGTGCGTTCTTGGAGGCAACGCTGGCGTATGAAGAGGTCTTTTCGGCCTTGGGCTGTACCTTTTCTGGGGCCTCAGGTTTCTGTGCTTCTTTGGCCGCAAAGGGGGTAGAAAATGGGTTGGAGAATGGATTGGAACTGGACCCAAACGGATTGGATGCCTGCTTGTCGCTGGTGAACAAGTCCTTGGTCATTTCTATGTGCAACTTCTTTTTGTTCTCCAACTGCAACTTCTCATCCAACTGCTTCTGGATGGATTCCTGTTGTTCCTTCTTGATCTGGGCCACCTTCTCGGGGTTCTTGCCGATTCCTCGGATGGCTTTGACACTTCCCTTCTTCTTGGAGCACTGGGCCGAGTTCTTGCACGCAAAGATGTAGATCACTCTGTCGTACAACTTACCGTCCAAAGGAGCGAAAGCCTGGAGCAACAACGCCATTTTGGCACCACAGTTGTCACAGCAAGTCGATTTCTTGGCTGGTCTGGCACTGCCTTCGAACCACACAGGCTTGCCACCAATGAAGGTGTCTTCGATGGAGGGCTCATCATACTCATCGTCCTCCTCGTCAGACACGATTTCTCCGTCCACGAATCCCAAAAGCACGCTGGACTTTTCTGTGTCGAAAAGGTCTTCCTCGTCGGAGGAGTATTCGTCGTGTGAGGACATGTTGGTGTTGTGGTGGTGTTGGTGGTGTTTGTCTAAATTTTTGATGATCAAGATGAGCTGTGCGCTCGCACTATTATCGGATAGGCAGAGAATATGAGACTAAATAGTGTTAATTCATAACTGGGTCGTTAAGGATACTGGGAGGATGGTGGGAGGATGGTGAGATGACGTACTATAATGGCTTCATTTGTCTTTATTTATCCTTATAAAAGAGGAGATTCTATTCATTATTATTTTATTAATTTCGTGATGGGTTGTTATCTTGTTCAGTCACAGTAAAGTGAGCGTATCCTTAATGACCACGAAGCTACTATCAGAAGCCAGGAATGATCCACTTATGTAACGTGATCATAAAAAGGGTCCTTTTAAATTACAGAATAAGATGAAATAGACCGTATCTATGCTGAAGTTACAGTTATTCAAGCTGTGACATATTCGGCCCACATGAATCACAGTTAGTCACAGGACGATTTTACTATCTGGCAAACCACGAAAGTATATGGATGTTTGCTGGCAGGCAGTTGGAATTTATTGGGTAATAACAAGGAGGCGTAGCACAGGGCAGGTTTAAACTGCTAATTACTACTACAGCACAAAGCCATACAAAAGCAGTATCTATCACTTTTACTTGCAAGATACTCATCTGGTAGTTAATCTATTCAGAAAATGTTGTAGCAATATGATCTCTATATACAGCTATCGCTACCCATGCTAGTCTATTTACAAGAAACGCTGGTGCTCCACCTCTTCGTACACCTGGATGGAATCACCTGCCTCGAATTTGTCCCAGTTTTCGAACGCAATACCACAGTCCTTACCCTTTCTAACCTCGGAAACATCGTCCTTGATGTACTTTAAGGAACCAAGGGTACCATCGTAGACGACTTCTTCACCCCGGAGAACCCTGATCTTGGAAGACTTCTTGATGAGCCCGTTGGTGACTTTACATCCCGCAATCTTGACCTTGGACTTCTTGATGGTCACCACAAATACGTCCTTGATATCGACTTCACCCACGGTTTTAATTTCGATCCGGGGCTTCAAGTGACTGGTTAATTCGGTGGTAACGTCCTCGATCAACCGGTAGATGATGTTGTAGTCCTTGATAACCACTCCCTCCTTGTCTGCCTTCATCATCATGGGCTTGGGCACCTTGATGTTGAAGCACAAGATTTTGGCATCCAACGTCTTGGCCAAAGTGATATCAGAGTCGGTGGGCACACCAGCCTCGGTATTAAGTACCACTGATCTAACTTCCTCGTTTCCAAGTTCGTTGATACTTTCCTTTATGGCTTCTGCGGAGCCGTACACGTCGGAACGGACAATATAGCGAACCTCGCGAGCCTTTTGCTCAAGCTCGTTCGCCACTACCCCCTCATCAAGTCCCAAAAGCTTGACCTCGTTCATCTTCTCCTTCATTTTGATTTCGTTGATTTCTTCCTGTCTCTTTCTGTTGATTTCCTCGATATCTTTACCCATCGAAAGCTCTTTGTTTCTTGCAATACGGTTGGCAGTGACCTTCTTTGCCACCAGCTCGCTCTTCACTTGTAAAACCTGGTCTCCGCTTCCAGGGAGCTCTTTCCAGCCCCAAATTTGGATGGGGGTGGAAGGACCAGCCGACTTGATAGCCATACCGTTCTCGTCCCTGATACCCTTGACTTTGCAGTAGGTGGTTCCTGCGACCAAGTAGTCACCTACCTTGATGGTTCCTCTCGACACCAACAAATTAGTCTTGTTGCCCAAACCCTTCTCGATGGAGGACTCAATAATCCAGCCTTCTGACTGAATATTGGATTGCTCGGCCTTAAACTCGTTCATTTCACTCAAGGTGATGATGGCCTCTTCCAATTTGTCCATGTTCAACCCGGTTTTGCCTGAAACCTTGACGGTTTGGACCTCTCCACCATAATCCTCGATATCAATTTCTTGCGCATACAAGTCTCTTAACACCTTGTCGATGTCGATCCCTTGCTTGTCACACTTGTTGATAGCCACAATCATGGGCACACCCGACTTCTTGGTGTGCTTGATGGCCTCGGTGGTCTGTGGCATGATTGAATCGTCTCCCGCCACAACCAAAACCACGATATCGGTAATCATAGCCCCTCTTTCTCTCATCTTCAAGAACGCTGCATGCCCAGGGGTATCCAAGAAAGTGATCTTCTTCTTGGAAATGGGTGTGAACACCGAAAACGCACCAATGTGCTGGGTGATCCCTCCGAATTCCTTGTCGACTATGCTTGATTTTCTAAGAAAATCCAAGATGGTGGTCTTCCCGTGATCAACGTGGCCCATGATGGTGACTATTGGAGGTCTTTCCTTCAAGAGTTCCGGTTTTGGAGGCTCGGGAAACACGTCCTCGTCGTAGGACTCTGAGATATTGACCTCGAAATTGTACTCGTCAGCAATCATGGTGGCATTTTCCTTGTCCAAAATGTAGTTGTGGCGGAGGTCTTCGAAGCCAAAGTTCTCTAACTTCTTCAACACGTCAGTGAACGGCACATTCATGATGGTGGCCAAATTGGAAACTGTGATGAACGGAGGTAAGTTGATCTTGATGGGAGGCGTGGCAGCCTTCTTCTTTTTGGATGGCACCAGCACCTTCTTCTGGGCGGGGTTCTGCTTGGCCTGCTTCTCTCTGAGGGATTTTCTGATCTCCTCGTACTTTGTACTTGGATTGACTGGTTTGGGTGCCTTTACAGCAGGCTTTGGATTGGCATACTTTTGGGCAAATCGGTTCGTTTTTTGCTGGGAATTCTGCTGATTGGACCTATTGTTGCCCTGAGGTGGTGGCTGTTTCTTTGGAACGGAGTTTGGAGACGTCAAGTTGTCTTTAGGTGGGATGTTCTTTTGGATGGAAGGCGCCTTCCCAAATTTGGAGATCCCTCCTCCTACTCGAGGCAAGTTTTTGAGAAAGTCGGAATAGTGACGACGCTGACGCTCTTGGCCTATCCTGCTCAAGAACGTCCGTGTTGTGTAGGTTCTTGTAATCATGGCTGGTAAAATTTTGTACTTGAAAAGTTAGTGAGATTTAGATAGAGCCTGCGAGGCTTTCACGGTGCGAGAGTCAAGTCTTGTTCGAGCTCTAGCGAGCGGTTTGCGGGGCGGCCTCGCTAGATTTAGCGAGGAAAAAAGCTTTCTAGTGAGGGTATTCCACCACTATAATAGTATCCAGTATTGACTGATTGCAATGGAATAATCATGTATAATTCAAACTTGGTGATCTTCACTTCTGTAATTATGGTACATAAGATAGTTTCTACCTGATACCTAAATTAATGATATGGATAGCACTTCGTGGAGCAATTTGATTGTTCTCGGCTATTCTTGTTCAGAATTGAAAATTAATGTACATTGCAATAAATGCTATAGAAATAGATATGCTAGAGTGGGTAAGCTGGTAGTGAGCAATCTGCTCGTCGCTCCCTGGTAGATCGGTAGTCTGGAGTTGGCTTACCAAGGAGGTCTAAGAGTATGCAAAGTCTCCATTGGAAGTGATGTAACCCAGCGATCTTCTTTCGTGTAGAATCTTGGCCAAGTTGTCAATGTCTTTGAAGTTACGATCGTCACACGCAAAGTTTCTGTGCCTGTTGGACTTGATGTGGTCCTCGAAGTGATCGTACTTTACCCGACAATTTTCACAGTAGCCTGGTGTCAATTCCTTCTCTTCATTGCCCGCCTTTTCATTGAATGAATTGTTGGATTCCTGCTTCTTCTTTTTAATAAATATTCTTCTGTTCAAGTTGTTGAGATTCCTAGAGGGAACTTGCGAGACCATGGGCCCAAGTCCATTGCCTCTTGCTGCGTTACTATTGAGAGAAGTGTCCATTGAAACACTCATTGCGTTCGATGCTCCATTGTAACCAGAAGCAGTCACGTCATAAAACTTAGAGTTAGAGTTCAGCTGGACACATGATGAGTTTCTAGTTAAGGCAGGGATACTTGGATGCTTAAAGTTATATCTCAAAGGTTTCATACTATCAGTCTCTTCTTCAGCGGCAACTGCCACTTCATTTTTAAATTCAAGCTCTGAAGGTTTCAATTCCACTGAAACAGATTCAGGGGTGACCTCTTCTACTATTTGGTTTTCTTGTTCTTCTTGATATGAATCGTTTTCTCCTTCCTTATCTTCGATGTTATTCAACTTCTTAGAGCTGGTTGAGTTTTGGATTATCGTCACCTCATCTTCGCCTATTCTGTCAGTGCTAGTACTGGTTCCGCTGAATCCCGAAGTGTTCATGTTGACTCCATTTTTGATGTTACTGATGATATCATAAGTGGCCCTCTTCAATAAGCTTCTATAGTCCTTTGTCACTTCAAATTTCTGCAATCTTCTCAACTTTTTACGCTCACTGTTGCTCGACTCTGTGTTGTCAAAGATAAATGGGCACTTGCCATCTAGAGTTAAATTCAAAACTGGATAACTGTCTTCCTGCCATTCTCTGATAGCAATTGGTCTGACCTTTTGTAACAAATCGTAAACATACAAGTAATTTTTTTCCAAATAGTGTAAATCATCACGTTTAGCATTTGGATCTCTATCATTGGTACCGTAAATCTTCTCTTCCTTCAAAAGGTTGTACAAGTTATCCTTGTGTTTTGACTTTGTTTCATTCAATGCGGTGCTAGTGGAAGCGCTGGCTGCTGCTGCTGGGTTCATGGAGTTTTCGTCAGTGACAGTCATGTTTATGCCCAAGTTTTTGAGAAACCTGAACACCTTATCGTAGTCCCACACTTTGATCTTGAGATTGGATACATTGGAGAAAATGTCGTTGGGAGGATACGGCTTGGATGGGTTGTATGGTCTCCGAGATATGATGATTGTCACGTCGTTGTCGTAGAAAGGGGTTATTTCACACCCCACCTGCTTCAAGTACCTGGAAGCCTTTTTATATTCCGAGAGCTGGATGGGGTTGTATTCGGTGACGCCCTCGAAGTACACGGTGGACTCCTTCATGATCTTTCTCCATGACTGTTGCCAGTTGTACAACTCCTCGCCTGCAAGGCGTCCCGTAGTCTTTGCCTGGGGTGCGGTTTCTACCTTGGCAGGCTTGGTGTGGTGTGTGCGTGGATGGGGACGTTGGAGGTACGGGAGACGCTCGTTGGTCAACATGGGCTTGGTTGTGGATGCGAGGTTGACCTTGCCTGCTTCATGCTGGTGGTGTTCTGCAGGGATGTCGTGGTTGAGTTGGAGGGCAGGCTTGGTGTTGTTGAGTCTGGTTTTCTTCAAAACGGGAGATGGGATGTTTCCGCTGGTTTCCTGCAAGGGAAGCCGGGCGCTTCCCATGTGCAACCGTTTCTTGACGTTGGGGAGGTTTGCTGGCGGCTTGGACTCCATGGTGGTGGCAGTGCTGGCGTTTAGAAAACACGCTGCTTTCGATGGTCAGAAAACACGCTTCTTCGATGGAGTAACAAACGGCAGATGGAGGCACGAAGGTAGTGGTGGAACGAACGCGAGTAGTTTGAATCACCGCCTGGCCAATCGTGTCGAGCTAGCCACTATGGATACTGGAATGGAATGTGTGGTGGATGTTTTGAAGGTGAAAACGACGCGTTTAGTGTGCGGGCAGCGCGCGGAACGGCAAGAAGCTGGCGAGGAAAAGATTAGTGACGGTGGTGCGAAGAGTAGCGAGAGGTGAAGATGATGGTGGTGCGAATAGCGAGAGGTGATGGTAGAGGTGGTGCGAGCTAGGTGGCAGTAGGTGCGGTCGCAGTAAAGTAAGGGACTGTTCAGCATGGACACTGAACGGGTGGTGGTGCAATATGCATATGTAGTCAGACTCTATTGTTGAAGAGATCAGTCATTAGGGCTCAGAACAGAGGGTGGTGGGGGACAACGGCCAGTGAGACGTTGGCGGATGCAAAAAAGAAGGAAAATAGGTAATTAGTGGGAATTGCTGGTGTGATGATACCCGCGAGATTCGAACTCGCGCCTCCGGAGAGACCAGGACCTTACCCTGGCGCCTTAGACCAACTCGGCCAGAGTACCCAATTCCTGTTGTGGTGCAATTTTCACCAAATATACCGTGTAGGTAGTGAGCAGAAATGGGCTGTAGCAGCTGTTTCACGGGCCCTGTGCATACTAAACGGATAATATCTGGTTTGGACTGTGTACTGTTCAATATTGGCCATCGCTACTGCTGTGGTGCGGATTTTTTATCCTCGTTGAATTTCGGACAATTTCTGCCATAATTCTGGAAAATTAACAATATCAGTAAGGAAACAATTAAAAGCAACGAAAATTCGTAATATTGTTCGAAGATTACCAATAGATTAAAGTATTCTTGGCTCAGGACGACCATACAAGGTAGCGCAGGCTGGTGGTCTGGAAAGGATTTTGGGGAATCAGCACTCCTGACGCCCTACAGACTAGTGTCACCACTTTAATCCAGTCACAACGACTAGAGTTTCGTACTAAACAACACATACCATAGTTCGCTTTCGCCTACTCTCCAGGAGAGCAACCTTCGTATCCAGCAGATCCGACTTTTCACAACCCTTTTCCCCTTTTGCCGCGAATATTCCTCCCCAAACTCCTCTTCTCCTCCGCGCCTGCAGGAATGCTATCACATGAGCCTATCCTTAGTTTGGCTTATTGATGAAAATCCAGCCAATCCACTCCAGTCTACACCACCATGCTTTCGTTCGTCTACCTTCTGCTCGCGTCCCTCGCTTTTGCCTCTGCCAACCCCGGCAGGTTCGACTACTCGCTCTCCGCCGACCAGTTTTCCGCGCAGTTCCCAGACATTTCCTTTGCTCTCGATGAGGATGGGAGGCACTATATTATCTCCCAAAACCACCGCGTTGCCGTCGAAAAGAACTCATTCTTGTACAAGGACTTGGACAACTTGTACGACAAGAATGAGTTCTTGCGGGACGCCTGGGCAACCGTGGAGGCTCCTGGGGGCCTTTGAGCCAAGAGTGGCACCACACAATAGCAGCACAGAATGACCCATTTCCACCGGTGTCATCTGCCTCCAGGGCCAGTCCAGGGCCAGTTCAGGCCCTGCTCAGGCCTTGCTTCCGAGTCTGGCAGGCAGAAGTCAGCTTGGAACTCTTAAATCAGGCCACGGAATTTCCATCATCACGTGCGTTCATCCTCGGGCTAATCAAAATCTGGGGTATAAATCGCAGCCGTTCTCGGACGTTTCTCTCTCCAGCCCTATACCAAATGCTCCGTCTCTTCAAACGGTTCAACACCTCGCTCGCCCTCGGCAAAGTTTCCAACGAGTACGTCACAGTGGTGCTCAATAAGGAACACACACTTGTGTACAGCACAGTGTTTCTTCGTGATTCGTGCCGGTCGCCAGAATCCGTAGACCCACACTCGCAGCAGAAGTTGTTCACCACGGCTGAAATCTCCAAGAACCTCCAGATCAACTCACCTCCCAAAATTATCACCAGTGCAAACAACGAACCGGCGTTGCAAATCGAATGGAACCAAGGAGGCAAGCTCCACACCTCAGAATACCCACACAGCTTCCTCGAGCGCTATTCCGATGTCACCAGCCGTAGGCGTGACAAGTTCTTCGAGGCGACCAGGAAGTTGTGGGCAAAGGACCAGATTGACCGAGATTTCGCCGCAACGAACGTGGAATACTCGGATTACGTCAATAATCAGCCAGATTTCTTCAGGGTAGCCAACGTGCTCAATGACGTTGGTATCGCTTTCATCAACAACGTGCCCCATCCCACACTTAGCGAGATGAACGAAGAGAACAGTCCAAACTGGCCAATTTCCACCATAGCGAACAAATTTGGCTACATCAAAAAAACGTTCTACGGCACCCTCTTTGACGTCAAAAACAAGAAGGACGCTACCAATATCGCCTACACCAACAGTTTCTTGCCATTGCACATGGACTTGCTCTACTACGAGTCGCCACCCGGCTTGCAGTTCTTGCACGCCATCCAAAACTCCACTCTTGGTGGAGAAAACGTCTTCTGTGATAGCTTCTTGGCCGCTCAGCATGTGCGAGAAAAGGACCCCGAGGCGTACTTCGCCTTGACGGAGGTGCCAATCACCTTCCAGTACGACAATGACAACGAATACTACTACTACCAAAGACCATTGATAGTGGAAAAAGAGTTGATCGACCCAGCCACGAACTATCCCTACATCAAGGAGGTCAACTACTCGCCTCCATTCCAAGGGCCGTTTGAGTTGGGAATCACGAAGAACAATAGTGGCACATCTTCGAACTCCGTAAATGTGCTAGCCAGTGCAGCTGGAGAGAACTCGGCCCACCACTTATTCAAGGACTTCACACGAGGCTTACAGTTGTTCGAAGACTTTATCAACGACCCTCAGAACCAGTTGCAGGTCAAATTGAAAGAGGGGACATGTGTAGTTTTCGACAACAGGCGAGTTTTGCACTCGAGATTGGAGTTTTCTGACGAAAATGGAGGTGATAGATGGTTGATGGGATGCTATGTTGATGGGGACAGTTTCAGGTCCAGGGTCAGAATTGCAAGGAGAGCACTGGCCTAGAAAGTTAGTAGAAAAGCACCTGTAAAATTCTGCCAATAATTATAATGTATAATTGCCCGTACGAATTCCGGTAATGTAGTTTCGAATACTGAACAGGCAATAAATATTTGTATTGGACAGACTGGTTTAAATTGATATTCTGAATCAATTTAGAATCATATGTTAGATATCGTCTACATCTTGTAACGGAAAAATACTATTTTTATGGCTAGCTCCGCTAGCTCACTGGTTTAATTATACACTCAATTACTTACAATACATCTAATATCCATAACCATCATATCCAGATTGCGGACGCTGGGCAGGTCTGGACCTAGAACTGGAAACATAAGACTTGAAGGTTTGCTTGAAACCATTGCACAAACGAAGCATGTTTGGATATGAGAATCCCTGCAAGGTGTAACCATCAACCTCAGTTCTCACATGCCATGTACTGACAGGGGTGTTGACATTGACCTTGAACAACAATAAGAAGCTACCTGGCATCTTATGGTCGAAACAAAACACATAAGCACTATTCTTAGGGTTTGCTTTGGTGTAAGATTCCAACCATTCGTTAACCTCTGACAAGGTACCTTCTCTGAACTTTGGATGACGGATCATCTCGTCGACCTTCTTAGCAATGGATTGAATGTGTTGGAAAATCAACTGATCCAAGTCAGCATATCTCTTGTGGTCAACGATATATTCCTTGATATGACCACTGGTGTTTTCCTCAACCAAAAGGTGTTGGAACAAGTTATTGGCAACCTTCCAGGTGATAGTCAAGTATCTGGAACCCTTGGACGA
Source organism: Suhomyces tanzawaensis NRRL Y-17324 (assembly GCF_001661415.1). Lineage (NCBI taxonomy): Eukaryota > Fungi > Ascomycota > Pichiomycetes > Serinales > Debaryomycetaceae > Suhomyces > Suhomyces tanzawaensis. The sequence continues at coordinate 1,395,160 of NW_017963639.1, forward strand.
TGGACGAATCACACAATCACCAACAGATTGTGGGGCCAAGAATTCCTCTGCTTGTTTGAAATTGAAATTATGGTACAATGGATGCTGAATATTTCTGGTCTTTGCAAGTTTGGCTCTTTCTTTGGCAGCCTCCTTCTTCAAATCCAATTCCTCAGCTTCAAAATCCCATTTGCCAGCTTCCTTGACAAACTTAGGAGCATTAGCACGCATGAGATCTTCCTCCAATAAACTGAAATTGGCATTGAAGTTGTCATAGAACACTTCCAACACCACTGCTTGCACTACTTGGCCTTGGTCAAGGTCCATGTCATCAGGAATGTTCTGCTCTTCAACACTGCCTTGGATTAACGACGATGTAGCAACCTTGGCGAATCTGATTTTGGAGTTTGGATCTCTATAATTCTTACCAACCTTAGTAACAGAGACTGGCACAATGGTGTTTCTCGACAAAGTCTCAGGAGTTTCACCAGTCAACATTTGGAAAACTTCGGTGCTCTCCAAAACGTGGTAGGATCTTCTCAACTCTTCGAAATTGTTGACAAGTTCTTCCTTGATAATCTGCAAAGTGGCATATTTCTTTTTACCGAATTTGGATTCCAATTCTTTACCATAGGCGATAAGGTTCAATTCATCGACCTTGTTGACACCCTCTTGCATCAATTGATAGATAATACCACCTTGCTCTTCAACATGTGCCATGTCTTCTTCGTCCAAATCAAGGGCATCAGCAGCCATCTTTCTGGCCAAATCATAGTCTTCTGGGTGAATTCTAGTGGCATCCAATAATTCGACAGACGAGTCTCTTACAGTGGAACCTTCATCAAATGGAATGTTCAAGAACGATGAACAGTTGATGAAAATGTTAGCAGTGGAGAGTTCATTTTCAATCAAGTCACTTCTGTTGGAAAGATTAGAACCAAGCTTGGAGATAATGTTTCTGATTAATCCTGAAGATTTTCTTGGACCCAAACCTGAGATGTATGGCAATAGCTGGGCGATATATGGCTCACGCACAGCTTCATTGATTTCGATACCCACCATGTTGACAATATCCACAAAGACAGATTCAATGGCTTCTTTCACAAGGTCAGCAGGGATCAACTTTTGATGCTCGTAGAAACTCAATGATAAAATGTCCTCCCCTAAAGCAACGTATTCCAAAAGAGGGTTCTGAACATATCTCGCCACACCGATACAGTACTTGGCAAGAGTAGGCTTGTCAGCAAATTCAACAGTGGCTCTATCAGAGTTTTGGTACAATCTTGCAGTTTCATCTTGACCCCAGATAACACTGATCAAGGGAGCATTGCTGATATTGGGCAAATCATCGACATTGGCAGTAATGGAGTTTTCTTCGACGAATTTCTTGACACTGTCAAACAATCTCTTGGAGTTGGCGTTGTAACCACTAACAACAATAACATCGGGCTTAGTGTAATCTAAACTCTTGTCAAAAAACTCTTTCAATTGGCCGAAGAATTGTTCTTCATTCTCACGGTCTCTGGTAGGGTTATTTTCAGACTTGAAAAACTCATCGATCTTTCCTGATTCTTTTAAGAACACACCAACAACAGCACTATCAAAGTCACCTTTACCGAAAGATAAAGCGAGAACGTTTGGCTTGGTACCCTTGTCAAAACCAAATGGAGTGAATGGGGCTTGGTCCAACTTGCTCAAGAACTTTCTACGCACTTCACTGGCAATCAATCTTTCACACTCACGACGCAAGTCTTCTTTGGTATTTAAAGCAATCATATTGGATAACTTTTTGAAGGCCATGTTCAACACCAATTCTCTTTCCTTGTTCCAAGTATCAGAAATTTCAGAGGTACCATCAGACTTCAAACAGTTGAAGATACATTGGAACCAGTTGGCAAAGTCCTTGGTTTCGACCTTGATAACAGCCAAACCAGCAGCTTCAGCTTCTAACATATGAAGCAACACGTCTGGGTTTCTGACCAAGTCCGCTGGCGAGCGGTTGATTGCGTATTTGATATTGGCGTATGGACTGTGATTGTGAATGGTGGCTCTTCCCTTTTCAGTAATAGTCACACTGATAGAAGCGTATGCTTTGAAGGTTGATCTGACTTCGTGTCTTATTTTAGGGTTATGGAAGATCTCCTCGGAGAAAGTTCTCCTCACTGCATCACGAGCACTCTTTTCTTCTTTGAAAATGATTTCATCATCTTCACATAACTTTTCAATTAAATCATCCGGTGATTCCAAAGTATCGTCAGTAGCATGGATTCTGTAAGGAACTTCAAAACGCTTAGATGATTGATCTTGGACATTCTCTCCGAATTCTTTAGCACTTATACCGAAAGCTTTGACTGCATCATATAAGATATTTGATCTAATTCTCTCGAACAAGGCATATTTAGAATGCTTCTTGCCAAACTTGGCGATTTCAAGTCCTTCCACATTATCCGAGACTTCTTGAGGGTTTTCTTGATGTTTCTTGGCCAACTCCCTGATTTCTGAAGAGTAGGTGAATTGAATGTAATCATGCAAATCCTGGACTGCAACCATAGTGTCCAAAGACTTTATGTCTTTGACTAAATCGTCGTCCAAATTCAATAATTCGACCAACTTTTCTGTGTTTAATCTTTTTTCGTATAAGGAGTGGTATTCAACGTCAAGTTGAACAATTCTCCACAAGTCATCTTCGTAGAGTAACTTGTGGACATCGTTTTCAACACCACCCTCTTCGTTCTTGATTTCTTGAGAGAAAAGAAGGAAGTCACGACGATGAGTCCAGATGAATGGGACCTCGTATGCATCTTTGGATATAAATTCAACCACCTTTCCAACTGCCTCCTTGAATGGAGTTTCCAAGAATCCTGTGAACAAGTCTTGTTTTTCCTTGAACAAGATACCGGCTACCCAGTCCTTTTCGTTTTGTAATTCCTCTCCTTCCAAGTCGATGTAGTTTAAATTGGCTCTGTATTTTTGGAATCTTTCTGGAATGTCTATAATACGGATTAAGTTGTCTTCTTCAGTCAACATACGTTCCTTCAATTCGGCATGTTCGAAGACTTCGTCCAAAGAGGTTGGCTCCAAGGACTCACCATTGCCTTCATCTTCAATTTCTTGAGCCTCCAAAGCCCATTCGTATTCTTGACCGTTACCGAATACTTCGAACAATTGTTGCAAACTTTCTCTATCAACATTGGACAATTTTGAAGTATCCAATCTGGGTCCCTTCTTTTTGGTTCTTTGTCTTTGTTCAATTTTTTCTCTTCTTCTGGCTTCGTCATCATCGTCCGAAAACTCGTCTTCTTCGATGAAATCTTCGAACTCGTCCAAAATGTTTCTTTCGCCATCATTTTGAACTCCACGATCCTCCTCTTCATCCTCTTCGCCTTGTCTTTCCTCATCATCGGAGAATATGTCGGTCAATCCAGATCTGGGGTCTCTGGCGGAATCTTTGCCACGAGCAGGCTCGGATTCTTCGTCATCCTCGCCACTTATACGTGCTCTCTTGAGTCTCTTGAACTTGCCACTGGACTTGGCTTGTGCTGGCTTTGCTCCGGAGTTTTCGAGCAACAATTCCAAATCGTCTTCGTCCAACGCATCGTCCTCGACCTGGTTAGAACGTTCACGTTCTCTCCGTCTCTTCTTCTTTTTTCTCTTCTTGATACGGTCGTCGTCCTCATCGTCGTCCACAATGAAGCCTTCACGCACCTTTTGCATTGCTTCTTCATCTTCTTCGTCGTCGTCCTCTTCCGAAGAGTCTAACACATTGTCTCCATCTTCGTCCGAGCTGTTGTTGGAAACATCATCACGGATTTCTCTCTCTTCCTCTTCTCGGGCCATGTTGATATGTGTCGAATTCGTCGAGACTGACAGCCAAGATGTTCTTGCTGACCTATCTAGATGATGACGATGGTGGAGGGTTATGGTGGAGGTGTTTTGGTTGTTCAATCGAAAAATTCTCGAAGTCCGGGTAACGTCCGCGGAGAAGTCCAAGATTGATATGGGACTGTGACTAGGAGAGGTTGGGAGGGTCCCTGGCGTGATTCGGGGAGGGAGAGCCTGTGTGGGAGAAGCATTACCGTAAAGGAGCAGATCATCTCGTTGTGTATGTCTGGAGGTTGCTTGAGGTGTTGTGCTGCGCTTTTTGGTGGTGAAAGTATGGATGCGAAACTGGAACCACGAGCACTATGTAGAAGTTGGAGACCGGATGTGCACCATAGCAGGAGATGGTGTTTCGGGAGAACAGACAATGGCGATGCTTTAAGTTACAAATGTAGGTTTGGGTTGGCGTGCTGTGTGGGTTTGGAGATATTGTTGTTATTCTTAAGCTAGCCAGTAGAGAAAGTAACTAAACATCATCAAAGTACGTTACTCAAATTGTGATGAGTGGAATATTGCAGTGCTCAGAGGATAGCAGCGAACCAGAAACTGCTCGATTCCAACGGTGAGGAATATGGAGTCAGTGTATGGGCTTTATTAAGTTTATGTATTTTATATACTGTGCATACCATTTTCGCACCCAATTGTAGCGTTTTCCACTTGTTGAAAGTGACTAACTACTCGATGTCTTACAAGAGTGGCACACATATCGGTGGTGGGAAGTAGTTCGGTCCGTGGATGATCAAAATGGTCTAAATCCAGGCATATTTCCCGATTCTCATAGAGTCAAGCAATACCGAGAAGAGCAACTCTCACAAGTTCTCATTGGAGTAAATCTTTGAATCGAGTATATGGAGAACGAATATCTCAAATTGTGGACAGGATTGGGCCAGCTCAGTAATCGAATGGTAATAGACGATACACATCCTTGAATACTATACCAAGATTATTTGTTGCATATTTTTCACCAAAACTGGCGTTCGCTCCTGAAAACACAGTGGAACTCCGAAAGCTGGGAGTGCTGACTTGACATAGATGATCTCAGTCCTGCTATGCTCCAATAGGCTTGTGAATCAGCTCTTGTAGTCTCTGTTCAACTTCATATTGAACTGCCTGTTCTTCTCGTTGATGTAGCTGGAAGCGTCCTCTTCGTGTCTTCTCTTCTTCTTCATACGTTCTGCGTTGGTCTCGTTGATGGAGTCGGCCAACTTTTGCACAACAACTGCATCTGGCTTGTTGCTAGGAATGATGTCCTCAGTGGTGTTCTTCTTGCGGGTGTGGTAATCGTGCTTATCGACTTCGAGGTCCTTAATGGCTTTGTTGTAGGTTTGCTGGGCCAAATGGTTGAAGTTCTGGTACTCTCCTCCCAGCTTGGCCCGCTGGGCCAGTTTCTTGGCTTCCCACCTCTCACAGTCCTCTAGGGTGTACTCGAGGTTCTTCTGGCGTTCAGTCTTTTCCACCTCATCCACTGGATCGGAGGACTTGGCCACCACTTTCGGCTTTTTGCTGTCCTGGTAGAGGGCTTGTTTGTTGAGTTTAGTTGACTGGTTGCGCTTCTCCTTGAGAGCCTTTAGCCTAGCCAAACGTGACGCCACATCTGTGTCGGTGACTGGGTCTGCCATTGGTGGTGTTGCACCAGAGATCTGGTGATAATTGGCTGGCGCGACATCACGACATCGCACCACCAGCCATCGGTGGTACAACGCCAGCCACCGTGCTCAAGACGGGCCCTTGGCGTCGCGGAACACTCTCGGCGTGAACGGAGGTGGTCCCACAGGGAGGGAGGTGGTTTTTGGAGAGTTTAGGAGATTTGGGAGATTTGGGAGATTTGGGAGATTTGGGAGATTTGGGAGATTTGGAAAATTTGGGAGATGGGAGAGTTAGGGAGAGTTAGGGAGAGTTAGGGAGAGTGTGTGCGTAGTAATTGGAGGACCCTGTCCATACTGGCGGGCCTGCTAATTGGAGTATTTGATAAAGTAGAACACTCTAGATCACCCGCTATTTGCGTGTCACTACCCCACAAATACCTCAGACAATGTCTGGGTGGGCCCAATGCGGTAACAACAGGGCTCCATCGCTTGGCGCATAGTTAGATGGCGGATGGCCAATGGGTTGCTTTTGCGGGGCGGAAGCCGTCGGATGATCCAGAGTGATTTCCGATATAATTGGGAAATAGTGTGTAGCTACTGATCTCTTCATTGAGTTCCCATTACATTTGACCGTTGATAATTCATTGAGCAATTGAGTACACTGATCTACTTTTGAGTGTAATTCATTGAGTAATTGAGTATACTGATCCACTTTCCGTTGATTCATTGAGCATATTTCCCATTGGGTGTTCCTTGTGTGTTTACTTCCCATCAAGAGTAGTTGACAATTTCCCTGAGTTATATTTGCGTCTGTCGAGGTGAATCTTCAAGTAATTTACATCGAGTATTTTCCATTGAACAATTCCTAGAGAGACTTGATCTAACTTCATTGAGTAATTTCCATTGACTATAACCCATTGTGTAATTCTTGAGCATATTTGATCCTTTCTGAATAATTTGAGTATAATTCACTGGGAAACACGTTCATCACTTGATCTACTTTCCATTGAATAACCTGAGTATTGAGTCAAGATTAGACTCCCCTTATACAGTTCCATTGATTATACTTTGGCTTTGAGTATTTTCTTCATAAAACTGTTTCATTGAGTATAGCTTATTGAGTAATTCCTAGAGTAATTACTTCAGATACTTGATCTAATTTCCATTGAGTAATCATCGACTACTTCTTTCATCACTTCCTGAGTAATTCCACCCATGTCCAGAGAACAAGCGTTGGCAGACCACATCTTCGGACTCCCCCAGCACCAGCTTGAGGCCGTCAGAGGCCACCCTGCCAAGGTGTGTGAATTAATCGAGCAGTTCTCAGCCCAGCACCTGCTCACCATAACTAGCCCCCAGCGAGCAGCAGCAGTGGTGGTCCACCTCAAGGCTCAGTACAAGAAAAATCCACCCAAAGTGATGCTTGAGCTTGGAGGCTACATTGGCTATTCTGCCATCCTCTTCAGCCATCAGTTGGCTCCCGATTCGTACGCCCAATACTACTCGTTTGAGAGCAACAAGGAGCACGCCAAAATCGCTCGCCAGCTAGTTGATTTGGCAGGCTTGACCAACCGTATCGAGATTGTTGACGGCAAGGCCTCAAACTCGTTGCAGAGTCTTGGAAACAAGGTGGCTCGTCTTTCGTATGTGGCACCTGCTTTCGTGTACTTGGACCATGGAAAGGAGTTGTTCATTCCCGATTTGCGGGTGCTCGAAACATTGAACTTGATAGCGCCTGGAACCGTGGTGGTGGCAGCAAATAGCTATGCTGGTGGGGTTCCCGAGTACGTGAGGTACGTACGAGGAACTCCAGCTGAGAGGAGAGAGTACAACTACGACGTGCGCAATGTCAGTGGAAAAATCATGCCTGGGCGGTGGAACATGTTGTACGAGTCGAAAGGGATCGAGCTTGACGACGAGGGGCTCGAGATCACCCGGTGCATCGACTATCTTAATGGGTAGGTTAATGGTCAATCTAAATTAAAAAGGGAGCATTATGTTGTGCATTTATCAAAGAGTTGTTGCCCGTATTATGGTTAATTCAGACGTATACTTGATTATTTGGGAAGTAAGCTTCACTGAACACCAGTCCTTTCTGCATACTCTGGAAACACCTTTTCATGTAGCTGGCCAATTGCCGCAAAATGCGACATTTTCACTTCAAATTTAATAGTCATGTATCCACGATTCCAGGTATCTCGCTACATTTGAGGTAGAAACACCTGTATTTGTACTGATATACTTATTCAAAAGACCAGGGGCATCAACTATGATACCTAATCAGATGAACAAATCATCATTAGGTAGCTTTTCATCAGCTTCTGGAATTAACTTATGCCAAAATAGATTAATTTTACGAAAGAAGCACATCGTAAATACAAGCCAAGTCTTTACTTTCTTCAATATAATACCACGGAATAACAGATAATTGGATACGAATGTTCAGATCGAGGATGTAAATGCCAGGTATCGCTCGAATGCACCCCTAGCACAAAAAGTAGCAGCACCAGATCTACATGCAGAACGCCCATATTCCATTAGTCTTGACTAGTATCAACACCTGAATGAGATAGCTACTGGGTTGCAACCCCCCTGAGCCAATCAAATCTGACTACCCACCTGAGCTACCTACTTCCTGCCTACCCAGCGTGTCGCATGTCGCGCAACCACCTCCACATCATCACTTTTACACGTGATGCACAATGTCCACCACCATGACTGATCTAACCCCCCTCTTCAGACAGTGTGTGTCGATCGTCCAGAGCGGGCTTGCAGAGTCCGTCAAAGATGACTTCGACTCGGTCCAGGTCAGAAACAAAAAGAACTCGTTTGTCATCGACGATACCTTCACCAAGGAGACGGTGGAGTTCAGACGGGAGTTAGTCCGTTTCGACCAGTTGATTGCCGAAATCAAGTCCAGCTACCTCTCCACGGATGAAGGCTACTCGAGACAGCAGCGATTGAGTGATAATGACAAGGATCAGATCGACAACAACTGCAATATTCGCCTCCAGAAAATGTACGAGAAGTTGAAGTTCTTACAGACATACGAGACCAAACGCCAGGGACTAAACCCCAAGAAGGAAGGCAGCTGGTTGAACAGCATCCTTGGAGACGACCAGCCGACTCAGCAAGAGCTTTTCCTCACCACTGTGGGCACCCATCGCATGCAGATCTTGCGAGACTTGAACAACAACCTCAACTACGTCAGCAACCAGTTCGGAGGGTTGCAGAAGAAACGCCGCGAGCGAGAGAGACAGATGAAGATCTTGAACTTCCAGAATCTCGCCGAGGACGACGACATCGGATTGTTCCAAGCACCAGACACCTTCAACGACATCCCCCAAGAACCCGAATTCTTGCAGGAACTCAGCCAGGAGCAAATACAGGAGTTGGAGACAGAAAACAAAGCGTTGTTGAAGGCCAAGGTGGACCAGTTGAGCTCGGTCGAAAAATTGCATACTTCCATGGTCGACGTGATGAATCTCCAGACAGAATTGACGTTCCAATTGGAGACCCAGGCAGACCAGATCAACAACTTGTTGGATAGTCATTCGCAGGTGGAAATTGACGTTCAGATGGGTAACAGGACTTTGAACAAGGCCACGGTCCGGAACAAAAAGGGTGCAAACATGTTGGTGACCCTCGGAATAGTGTTGGGTATATTGCTATTGATGGTGGATTATGTGTCTTTTTAGCAGTTGCTATCGGTAATTATGTTGGTTTAGCCGTGTTATGTGTATTAGGCTCATTTGAGGCTACCAGGGTAATAACTGGCGCTTAGTGGATAATTATAGCTTTTAAAAACGGTTAAATCCATAGGAAATTATCGACATTAATCTTCATTAGGTGCCATAGATTTCTGTTCTTCGCGATTACCCTTCATTTCAGGGCAATAGTTACTGACCCCTTCGTTGGAATACAGCCATTTTAGCGTTATGTATTTAGTCTATATATTTTAGAAATCGACCACAGTACCAGCACCGATTGTCACTCCTTCTCTCCTAATAACGACTCTTCCCAAGATCTTGTTGTCAGAATACTTGGTCACAGGAAGGGCGTTGCCTTCCACTTCCACCTCGACTATAGCAGTTTGCTTGGAAACAAGGTGCAACAACTTTTTCTTCTTCTTTCCGCTGGTGACCTCTATAAGTTTGGTGATTCTGGCAGGTGCTTGACAGTTGTTCCTAAACAAGACAAAGGGAGAACCCACCAATAATGGTTTGGTCATGTTGAACAAATGCAATGCGATGGTAAGCTTCTTGACTGACTTTGCAGGGCTACCCACCTTGGAAACTAAATCTCCAATTCTGAATACTTCGATGGTATCGTTTTCAATCTGACTTGCCTTGAAAGACATTTGGACCAATTCACCCCTCACAGCGAAATCGACTGGTTTGCCCGCAGACTTCAATCCGTTGACTTGCAAGGCAACATCGTTTGGCGCAGAAACGATAGTTTCGCCCACTTGAATCACACCAGAACTGATCTTACCACTAACCTTGATTTCTCCTTTGTCCTTGATAGCATCGTGCACAGATAAATAGAAGTCTTCTGCAAGTAACTGGGAAATGGAGTCAGCATTGATGTCGCTAGACAATTTAACCGTTTCTAAGTACTCTCCCAAGGTAGGGCCCTTGTACCATGAAAGTGCCTCAAGACTCGAATTTCTTTTCACGACGTTCTCTCCGGTTAATCCAGAAATAGGCACGAAGTCAATTTGATCTGCTGCAAAGCCCACTTCATCACTGGTTAAGTATTCGAGTAACTGTGATTTGATGGAATTGAATCTGAGTTCATCCCAGTTTTCCTTGTCCATTTTGTTGACAGCAACACACACCCTTTCAATCCCGAGGTTTTTGGCCAAGATAGTGTGTTCCTTTGTTTGACCGTCCATGGCAAACCCGGCCTCGAATTCGCCTGTGATTGAGTCAACCACTAATAAAGCAAAGTCGGCTTGGGAAACGCCCCCAATCATTTGAGGAACGAAATCCTTATGACCAGGGGCATCTATGGCAGTGAATCTGGTCTTCTCGGTTTCGAAATCGGTGGCACAGATATCCACAGTCACACCATGAGCTCTTTCTTCTGCAGTTTGATCCATGACCCACGCAAGCGCAAAAGAGCCCTTACCGGCTCTTTCTGCTTCCTTGACAAGTTTGTTGACCGTCTTGATATCCACAATCCCGAAATCAAGAAGCATTCTTCCCATTAAGGTCGACTTACCGGCGTCCACATGTCCGATCACCACGAACGACTTGTGTGGCTTGGAGTAGGTCTTGTTTGTGGAAAGTTCGTGCTCCAAGTTCAATTTCTTAGTAGGTTTGGTGACTTTTACTGGTTTTTTGGTGGCAGCTTCCGAGGACTCAGAGAGTTGAAGGTTGCCCAACTTGTCCTCGAAGGCTGCCTTTTGAGCGTTAATGATCTTATCATCCGGAGATGGACCATTGAAGTTTTGTGCCGCCTTGGAGATCTTTTCTATATTGAGTTCAACGTTAGTAAGTGGGTAGAATAGCTGCTGGTCATGTCGCCTTCTTTTTGATCTATTTTCGTCCATTGATACGGATCTCTTGCGCGTGCTGAGGTTGATCGAAGCTGGATGGTTCAAAAGAATGGAGTCATCGTAGTCCACGTTGTTCTCGATATCTTCAGGTTCCTTCATCACGGCATCTATTGGCTCCAGCTGTTCCACCACTGGAGCTACCACTGGTTCTGGCGCTGGATCCGGCTTGGAGATGAGTCCTGGCCTCTTCAACCCAGTGGTGCCTGTCCTCTTGGCAAGAAGCCCAGCCATCTTCGAGTTGCCACTGGGGCCATTCGAACCAGGATTTTTGGCGCTGGAGCTCAATTTGTCGAGAATTGCTATGGACTGGGAGCCTGGTGGCAGCTTGGAGGCGTTTGGCGCCGTGGCATCGCCCGACACGTTTGCTGCTAGCTTTTCAGATCTGGCCCTGGCGAGGGCCGCTAGTTTGCCACCTTCGGACTTTTGCGCCCGTAGCTTGGCCAACTGCGATAACTTAGACGGGGCCTTGGTGGTGGTGGTGGTGTCTTCCATGCAAAGTAGTTGGATGATCAATCAAAAAAGAGTCATGAATCCACAGAAAAATGATAAAAATACGTACTTTTTTTGAACCGGGACTTGATCTCGTCCACGGCTGGGGCCAACTCGTAATAGTTGTAGTAGAGCGCTTCCTTTAAGTCCAACTCAGGCACTTCGTCGTTGTAGTCCTTGAGGAGCTGACGAATCTTGGGGAGTGTTTCGTGGAGCTTGTCGTACTCCTCGTTGGTGAGGGAGTCCTCGTTGAATTCTTCGCCGCCCGAAGAGTAGTCTAAATCGTCGTCGTAGTCCATGACAGAGAGTAAGATGAGGTCGCTGGAGGAGCAGAGCAAGAGTTGGGATGGGAAGGAGTGGAGATAGAAAGAAGATAGTTCTGGTCAGAAAAACCAGAGCAACAAAAACGAGTGAGTGTGAGCAGAGACAGGGAGAGAAGACGAATTGGCGATGCAAAGACGAGGTTGTGCGTACATGGAAGGTGAGAGGAGTAGAACCAGTGATTCCAAAGCCGGCAGCTGACGGTGGCTATGCGAATTTGAATGAAATGGTGGTATTTGAACAAACAGAAGTCAGCGAAGTGGTGGGAGAAGAGAGGAGAGAGATGATTGATTGTAGATTTTTTTAGATTCAATTAAATAGTTTCGATGACAGGGATTTCAAAGAGGAATTATTAAGGAGTGATGATTGTATGATAGGTGGAGATAACACGAATATAGAGAGAACAGGAATGTTATTTATGGCATTGACCACGTCCTATCATTTATTTTTATAATGACTTACTTTGTAGAGTCTTTTGAAACAGCCAGCATTACGATAGTAAGGACGATAGATAGAAGGATGTTAAAAACACATGCAGTTACAAAGAAGTAGGTACGAAAGAAATGCTATCTTGTGGCCATGAAGTTCGGACCAGATAGCTGGAATTATCTAGTGGATTATTTGGCAACGTGGACCAATTAATTCATTCTTTTACACATTGATATGAGTATGCCATAATAAATGGCCAAGACTTCTCCAATAGCCATTTAGTGGCCAATGAATTTTGGGTTCATCTCCTGCGAGGTTTCTCTTGAAAGTATACGCTATACTTATATATTGAATGATTGAATGTAAAGTTCTCGACAAATTCCTGTAGTTGGACCACGTCAAGCCATCCGTCTAATCAGTCATTTGCATTACTTCTTGTGCAATAATATGGGACGGCTGCGAAAATCTCCACTACGACGAAGATTACTCACCAGGTATTATGAAGAACGATAGGGCCTCCAATGTGCTTTTACACTACACTAAACACATCCACGCAGGAAGCATGTTTTTGAAACAATGTAAGGGACTTGCCCTTATATGAAATCCAAGAAAAGATCCGGAATCAATTTAAATCGCCGCTAATATAAACCCACAAATTGACCATTACCATTAATTAGTATGCCGATTTCAAACATCTTTTCCTTTTCCAGTCTTCCTCCCTCTCCAGTCCCTGAGATGATATCTATAAGTTCTACTTCAACAATAACATTCCACGATTAGATTCAGCATTGGTATCAGCGTATTTGTGCTACAACCGCCAGAATTATCTAAAACCTCTATTCCTATAAATTAAATGTCATATCCTATCTATCTTTCCGACACACGAACTGAAAAATGTACCAGCAAGCTAGTACTTACTCCGGGGAACCCGCGAATTGGCCTGCTCTCTATAGTATAGCTGCGAAAGCATCTGCAATTGTTGGCTAGAGAGCCTATCTGTTTCCTTCAACTTGGACCGCACACCTTCGAGGTACAGGGCCCGTGTTCTGGCCCCATCGACCACAGGCCGTTTTATGAAAGCTTCCAACACTTCGCTGGTGGTCAACTGACCTTTGGTTAATTTACGGGTAAGAATTTCTCTCAGCGAGGTGGTGATGTTAAAATCCTTTTCACTAAGCGGATCGAGATCCATTTGATTGTCAAGCCTGATTACCGATTCTAATGAGCTCATGGCGTGTCGATCACTACGGGACTACTTGTCCTCTTATACGTTTGCAAGGCCCTACGTGGCATTTCTAAGCACGGCTTGTCACTACTAAGCAATGATTTGAAATATTTGTCAGCTCCTTCCCTTTTGGGAAAAGTTGGGGTATGCCATGAAAATGTTGACGTAAGCCATTAATGACTGGATGCCACACCGTTGGGTATCAGGTGACCCAACATGCATCAGGGTGCAGGGGTCTGCCCAACGATAAGGCAGCCCAACGATAAGCATAGCCCAATGGCAAAGAGACACGTATTTAGCTGGCTATATTGGCAGAGTTAAGGATCAGATTTACGTGACATACTTGCGATAATATAGTAGTCATACGTGGCCAGGGAACAATATTGGTTAGGTGCTGTGGCTGGATTCACGTTCAGAATTTTTGGGAGATCTGGCTAGATTTACATGACAAGTTTCCAATAATGTAGACATACGTGGCAGAGACTTTTCTTGCTTAAAAGCTATTCCTAGATTTACATGACATACTTGCGATAATATAGTAGGTATACGTGGCCAAGGAACAGAATAGTTGAACAGATGTCATACTTCCACTAAGTCCTCGACTGATTTGAACTAGGTAGAATATTACAAAAAAAAATGGTCTGAGATTAGTTCTAAGTCATTACTCTCCATGGCCGTAGGTATGATCAGATACATCTGGTCTTCTTTTCATATCTCATGTATTCTAGTCATATCTAATGTTTATACAAATCGGTACCCAAGACCTCCAACACGGCCTTGGTACCAGCAACGAGCTCCTCGTCGTGGTATCTTCTAGTAGCCAATTGCACACTGATAGGGGCGCCAACAAACTCTTCTGGCTTGTAGTTGTCGAGCTCCAACTTCTCCAAGTCGCTTCTGAACTTGTAGTTGGCGTGGTCGGCATCCCACTTGTCGATGGCTGGGTCTTGGAAAAGACCGGTTTGGATAGCAATACTGGGCAAGTCGGTGATGTTGTACAACGAGGTGTAGGACCAGTTGTACACCTCTTCGGGCTTTGGTGCAACATTGTTGTAGACGGGACTAAGAATAAGGTCGACCTTGTTGTCGATGAAGTATTTATTGTATTCATGTCTCAAGTCGTCTCTGGCAGCGTTCAACTCCTTGTAGTCGGAGACGGTGATGTCCTTGGCACCGTCACCGTAGTTCAAGAACCACTTGGTCAATTTCTTGAGAGGTTCACCGGATGCAGCCAATTTGCCACGTTGAACCGAGTTACCGTCAGCTGTGTACATCTTGTGGACAACCTCGTAGGCCTCCTTGGTCTTAATTGGCTTGAATTCCACGATCTTGGCACCGGCCTTCTCCAACTTGGCAACAGTGTCCTTCAAACCTCTCAAGATTGGAGGAGTGGGCTTGACGAGTCCATCATCGTACATGACGGCAATGGTCAAGTCCTTGATGGATGGCTGAGGAACATCCTTCCAGGGAATACGGATGGAGTTGAAGTCGTGGTCCCATGGCTTACCATCGTTGATGAAGTGCTTCATGAAGAACTCGATGTCTTCAATGGAACGGGTCATGGGGCCAGCTACAGGCATAACTGCCTCTTGGCCCCTGCCTCCACCTTGGGCTCCGTACTGGCACACTCTCTTGGAGGTGGGTCTCAAACCATAGCATCCAGAAAAACCAGCTGGACTTCTGATGGAGCCACCGATGTCGGAACCAACACCAAAAGCACTACCTCCGAGGGTCACAAGCGAGCCCTCGCCCGAGGACGAGCCTCCAGACGACAAACTCAAGTTGTAGGGGTTCTTGGTCAAGCCGGTGTAGTTGTTGTTGGAGTCCAAATGCATGATGGCCTGGGGCTGGGTGGTTCTGATGTAGAACACTGCGCCCAAGTCCTCCAAGATCTGGGTGTTGGCACCGTGCTTGGCGGTGACGTTGTCGATCAATGCCACGTAGGAAGCGTGGGTGACCTTGCCCCTGTAGTCCATGTGCTCCTTCAAGGAGACTGGGAGACCGTGGAAGGGGCCCACGGTCTTGCCGTGGGTCTTGAGGTAGTCGTCCAAGTACTGGGCTCTTTCGAGGCCCTCGTCGATGAACACCTGCATTGCACAGTTGGTGAACTGGTGGGCAATGACTGCTCTCTTGGCGTAGGCCTTGAGCACCTCCACCGAGGTGTAGACACCATCGGCAATTTTGGCAGCCAAACTGACTGCCGACTGGTCGGTGATTTCGAACTCCTTGGGGGTCAACAACTTGTTCTGGTACAAGTAGTCCACGGCGTTGAATTGCTTCTCGATCAACTGGTCAATGGGCTGGGGCAATTCCACCTTGTACTCAGGGACAAGCGCGTCCTCCAAGTCTTGTCTGTACTTGTCGAGCTTGGTGGCGTATTGCTTGAATTTGGCGGGGTCTTCATAGTTGTCGAGCGGGTCCTTTGTCAAAAAGGCTTCGTAGCTAATAGTCATGGTGGTGGAGTTGTGGTGGAGTGGAGTAAAGGAGTGGTTCTGGGGTAGAGGTGGTCGCGGACACTCAAATGTATTTATACTGATAAGGCCGCGGCTAGCTGGAAGGGGAAGCGCGGACCTAGGCGCTGGGTGGCACTGAGGTGCGTGGAGCTTATCACTATCACAGTGCGGATTAGGGGGCCCCTAACGGGGGCTGGGGAAGAGGCCCTCCGCGTAGATAGATCGGGACGGTGGTGGTGCGGGATCGGGTCCCCGCCAGTGCCGGATTGGGAAGCGCGGTTGCGTACCAAGGTGGAACCGCGGGGAATGGTGTAGAGAGGAGGCTTTGGTACGCTAATCCTGGAGCAAAAGCCCAATGGGGCAGTCACGACAGGGGTCAGAGTTTGGGTCGGGTCGGGTAGACCAGGTCGGATAAGTGGGTGGTTATTCTTACTTTGGTGGTTGGGCAAACCCCGCGCGCTACCATTGCTGCAACGGTTAGGTGTGGGGCAGTGGTGGTGAAACACCTTTAGTGCGATGCTGTGGAGGCTGCAGAGGCGGGTCTGGCGGACAGTACACGGTGGAAAGTTCTTGGTGGGGCATAAGTGGTGGACGGTTCGCGGTGATGGTCCTGGTGTGAAAATTTCACGTCAATTGTGAATGGTGGCTTATTTTCTGGGGCATGGCGGTGAATTCCGCGCGCAATGGAAATGGATTGGGTAAACGAGATTGTGAGTAGAGGCACAAATGAGGAAAATAGATTAAAAATGATCCCATAGCTTAACAGTTATCAACATTCGCATGTCATTTTCAGTGGAAATTTCCGGCCGCGGGCCTTTGTTTCTTCCACCATTCAAGAATATTGGAAAAGTCCATCTATCACGTATTGTGTAGTCTTGGTTATTCCTGTAGGGAATACGCATTCATGGATTACATATAGCCCCGCTAGTATTAAATTTGAATCAGAATATTAAAATGATTCGGATTAAGACACCCATAGAATGATACTGGTGCAATTCTGGTACAATGTACCATTAATGATTTAGGTTTGCTGAGAAACATCCAGTGGTTGGAACCCAGGAGTAACCACGCGAGCAAACATAAGAAAAGACCCTGAGAATAGAACTAAATAATATTGAATAAACATTTAAAAATTTTAGATTAAGTATTTCACAGTTGGTCTACGAGTGAAAATATGGAGCAACAGGCCCAAAATTACAAGCATACACATCTATTAGTTCCAAGAGGAAAACCCTCATGGGTGGAATGGGACTCTAACCCATAAAAACCTCTTGGACCCTTAAGTAATTAAAAAAAATGGCTGCCATTACCCAAAGTGGAAAATTAATTTTGCACCCAAGGCAAAAGCGACCGATTCTAAAGACAACCGCTAAACAAACACCGCGGTGTTGTTCTTAGAGATCGTCGAGTACTCCAGGAATGGATCGTTCTCCATCTCCAAGTGCGCAGGGTTGCGGAGTGCCTGTCTACGGTAATAGACTCGCTTGATCCATTTCCACGCTTCAGCTCCAATAAGGAACAAAACGCTGAAAGCAACTGCCAAGCCCCATTCATACCCGATAGGCGCATGCAAAAACACCTTGTCATTGATGACGGGGATGTAAATGACCGGGAACACGGTGAGAAATCCCCCTAAAATAGACCAGAACAAAAATTGGTTTTCCCACAAGTCGGATGCCAACTGCTTCCACCAGGGTACGATCGACTCAGGTCTCATGTTGAAAAACGACGATCTCATGTGGATACACTCCCAGGCTAGAAGCAAGGCACACCAGGTGAAGGCTGCGAAAGCTCCAGCCCTACCTCTGAAAACAAGGTTGCACTCACTACTTGAGGAAGCGTTGCAATCGCTTCCGAGCTCCCCATCACCAACTGCGAACACAATACACACAAAGCATGTAAGGCAACAGCAGGCCATCCAGAACCCATAAGCAGTCATATCCACGATCACCTCCCAGGTGAAAATGGTAGCATTTGGAGGCTGATCCAAGATATCATCATTCGCTTTTTCCTGTCCCAAACCCATAGCTGGGAAACAAGATGTGACAACAATAATCCACAACACTTCCACGGGAGCCAAAGGAAATACTGAGAAGCCATCTTCGTCAATAAAAGCCAAACCCACCATCAAGTATAATGCCTGCGCAACGTTTTCGGCCAATAATTGCAAAACGAATTTTTGAATGTTGGAAGACATTCTTCTACCCTCTTCAATTGCATTTAAAATGGATGAAAAATTGTCATCTGTCAAAATAATATCCGAAGCATCTTTAGCAACATCTGAACCGTTAAGACCCATAGCAATACCCACATCCGCTTTTTTCAAAGAAGGCGAATCATTGACACCGTCTCCAGTCATTGCCACAAACTTTCCACGACGATGCAAAGCGTCAATCATACGGACCTTCGTTTGCGGAGCACATCTTGCGATGACTAACGGTAATACAGGTAGGCGGTCAATTTGCTCATCACTCAATGCATCAAATTCATTTGCGGTCATTACCATAACCCGGACCACTTCGTCACTGTAGTGATATAAATTGGCAGGCAAAATCCCAATTTCTTGGGCAATTGCACGAGCAGTTCCTGGGTGATCTCCAGTCAACATATGGACGTTAATTCCGGCCTTGTGGCACAACTTAACGGACCTGGCAGACTCAGGTCTAGGAGGATCATAGATTCCAATTAGCCCTAAGAATGTCAAGTTTGACTCAACTACTTCACGATTAGTATGGTCCTCCTTAGACACGTTGATCTCACGTTGAGCAAATGCTAAGACACGCAAACCCTCGGCAGATAATGCTATCATATTCTCCTCAATGGATTGCTTGTCCTCTTGACTAAGTTCGACCAATTTTCCACCAATATACCAAGTATTGCAAATGGTTAAAAGTCTTTCCACAGCACCTTTGGTATGGACCAAGGTCTGATTGCTATCCTTGTAAATTGCAGACATACGCTTGATGGAAGAATCAAAAGGGAATTCATTGAGATGCTCTAAGGATTCTTTCTCAACGAATTTTTCTCTTTGATAACCCAACCTGGAAGTGAAAACATTGATTGCGATCTCAGTGGCATCTCCATGGGCTTCCCAATTCCCATCAGCCTCTTTAACGCTTGCAATATTTGCTAAAGTTGCAGTATTTAACCAGCGCTTGAATTCACTAGGCCTAGGATCTGGCAATTTGGGCATGTAATCGATCTCTTCATCGGATATTCTGATTTGCTGAGGCGACAAATCGCTGAAGGTCATGTAACCAACAGTCGGATTAACAGGATCATTGCAATCAGCCACAACGTAGGTACCCACGCTAGGAATCCAGACTTTTTTGGCAATCATCTTACCCATGGTAAGGGTACCTGTTTTATCTGAACAGATATCATTAATTCCACCCAAAGCTTCCAAGGAGTCTAATTTTCTAACAATCACATGTTTTTGGACCATGGCCTGGGCACCGATGGCCATGGTAATGGTTAAAACTACCACCAATGACGATGGAATCATCGAAAGGGCCACGCAGATAGCGTAAATAGCCACATTTTTGGTAACATGCATTTCCTGAGACCCCATGACCACGATTGCAAACAACACGGCCACCCAGAAGAGAATAATGGCCAACCAGGCCAATCTTCTCTGTAAAGGAGTACCAACATTGGTGCCTAAAACGTTCATGATGATATTCCAGGTGGATTTGCACGCAGCAAAGAAGTAGTCTTTGAAAACAGGATTCTGGGACTTGTCAACCCTGACAATGAGGGCGTCATCGCTGGACTTCAACGAGTCGGCAATCTTACCAATTTCCGTGTTCAAGCCAGTGGCAACCACGATTCCACACCCTCTTCCCTTGGAGACGATGGACGAGCTGTAGACCATATTCAAACGATCGCCAACAGGCACAGGCGCCTCGTCTTTGTAGATATCAAGGTGGTTTTTGACCACGGGAAGCGACTCACCCGTCAACAACGCCTCGTCTGTCTCCAAGTTCATAGAGTCCACGAGTCGCAAGTCCGCAGGGATGGTGTCACCCACTCTGATAAACACAATGTCTCCAGGAACAACCTCTTCTGCGTTGATGGAGGTTTCACTACCGTTTCTCAACACTCTAGCAGAGGGAGAGCTGAGCGACCTGAGAGATCCCATCGTCTTCTCAGCTCTGTATTCCTGGACAAATCCCACAGCAATGTTTATAAACACAACAAACCCAATCACTCCTCCCGAGATCCAGTCCTTGATGGCCAACGCGATCACCATGGAGATGATCAACACCAACACCATGGCGTTGAAGATCTGGTGGGCCAAGATCTTGGTCACGGAAATCGTTTCCTCAGCGCCGAGGTTGTTGAGGCCATGGGTGGATTGGCGGCCCTGGACCTGAGAGTCCAGCAACCCTGACTCCACTGAGGTGGCGAGGGTAGCAGCAACAGCATCGGGAGAGAGTCTCCACGGCTCAGTCAGACCTGGTTCATAAGACAGAGGGCCCTGAGCTTCAGAGATTCTCGCCTTGCTCAGGCCAGAGACAGGCGGTTTTTCAAAGAGGTCTCTGTCTTTAGACGAGAGTCCCAGCTTGCTCAGGCTACTGGCAGGCGGTTCTTGACTGCCTTGAACTTCATGGCTCTGATCAATGTAAGTGTCATCGTTAGATTCTCCGGGTGCTAATTTAGAAGACTTTATTTTCCACTGGAACTGGAAGCTGACGTTTGGTTTATTAGACTGTAGTAGGCGGTGTAGGAACGGCGTTCAACACACAGCGGACAGTATAAATCCTGGGCTTCGCAAAGTAGATGGCAATTGAGATTTGGAGACTGTCTCGCTTATATACTGGAATGCGAAGAGATGGTGGGGCTGAGCCGGGAAATGGTTACGATTGCCAAGACAGAAAACGGTTTGAAGGGCACGTGGGAGAGACGAGGTGGTTCAGCGTGGGATAGACGTGGTTGAAAGAGGTGGTTGGGGGAGGTACCGAGATGCTGGGAGAGACTAGGGGTATCTACTGGTGGTGTTGTGAAGCATTGTAGATTTAGTTTGAGATAGATTCTGGCTCGGGAACAGCGAAAATGCTGGAATTTCGCGCACTGTAGTCTGGTGGATGCAATTAATTGCAATTAATTCGAATACGAAAATTAGAAAAAGGGGAGAAGGAGGAGGAGGAGGGGGAAGAGAAACGGGAATTACAGGGGAATGGGCACGTATGGGATAATTGAGTTGAGTAGAGCGCTAGCGAGGTCTTTCATGGTATCGTAGCTAGCCAGAGGGCTATGCTTTGTGGCATCTATAATAATAATTAGGCGACTAAGGCACTTCTTCTATTACCTACAGTGCTGCAGTGCTAATCACCCATGACTCCTCGAGAGTAGGGAATGCTAGTCACAATATTATACTGTGAAAATGAAAATTAACATTTGAGTCCTGGCGAAATTGAATTTTGGAGCTGTCATTCCCCGTACTAATTCGGAGCACCAGCAACAAATTGATCGCCTTGAAATTTACCTATTTACAATAAACAAATAATTAAGAGTATCGCCTCAGCAGTCTAAGTGCCAAGATGAAATAACTCGGCTTAATTATACGTATTTCTATGAATTTTCTAAATGACCCCTATGCGCTTACGCTAGTATTCGCCAGACACACGGTGCACTTTTGGGTCAGCCCATTGCCATGTAATTACTGGCAAGAACCACCACCATTTGGCCAGAAACATTAGTTTACTTCGGACCTCTTCGATTCTCTGACTTGAAGAGCCCACTGCTACAATTGGATTATTGTCGCCGAGATCAAGATACTACAGTAATATAACAATTATGAAAAATGTATCAAAATTAGCTAAACTCTCTGACAGATAGCTTCTCTCTACAGCAAAACGACGAAAAGAATTACATCAGTGCTCAGCACTACTATGTATTATAATATAGCCTAGTTCAAGGACATACGGGCCAACTGGAGAACAGACTCCTCAGATTCAGCACCTCCAATGAAACCAGCAGCGTGGATGAAAATACAACCAGGAACACCGCTCTTGTCGCTCAATTCCTGATCTCTCAAGCCTCTTAAGTGCTCAGGCAAACCCTTTCTGAACTCGAATGAAGTTGAGTTCACGGAAACGGTGGAAACTCTCCACTTGGAGCTCGAGTCCTTGAACAAAACGAACTTGGTGACACCTTCGGCATTGTTCTCCTTTTCAATGGAGTACAAGTGTTCTTTCCATGGGCAGAACTCACTCAAGACGAGAATCTCCCCAGACTTGTCGACGTCAAATCTGCTTGCAAACGACTGCTCGACAATGGTTCTGGCTGGCAACCAGGACTTGCCATAGCCCTCCAAGAGGTCCATGAATACGGATCCCATCAACTCACTACTCTTCTCAAACTGAGCATCGAAGTCAGCGTCAGTGGGGTTCTTGTTCCAGCTTGGGTTCAATCTGGAAACGATAGCTGGCAAGGTGATGTTTCTGTCCTTGAACTTCTTGTTGGCCTCGACTTCTCTGGAGTAGTTGCTGATACCGTTGTCGTTGGCATCCAAGGACTCGACAAAGTCGTTGTAGATCTTGAGGTACAACAATTCCACGTTGGGGTCTTCTGGCTTCAAATCCAACACGTGCTGTATGATTTCCTTACCGAAGTGCTTGTAAATCAAACCTGCTGAAGACAACTTGGTGTCGTGGTCCAAGTCGAAGGTGGAGTTAAACTCACGCTGGTGGTGGTCAAAAAACTTGACTCCATCATACTTTCCACCGACGTCAATCACAATGTCACTGCGCTCCCAGTCAGCTGGGTTTCTGGATCTGACCAATTCACTTTTGGCGTATTTTGGGAGGAGTCTGATCAAGTACACGGCCAAGGATTCGTCGGCGTGGAAGGAGCCTGAGTGGGTACAAATTAAGGGGGTCATCTTGAGCTTCTTGGTTTCGGACATGAGTCTAACGAGGAAACGGCTAGGCTGGGGAAAGATGGAACGAAACAGGGTGACTGGCTATCAGATGAAAAACTCATCGCAGAGATGGAGGTAATGTGGTTCACGTGGACAAAGGTCACATGACCAGAGTTAGCCAATCGTCGTCTGGTGATTAGGCATCTCTACTGCAAGCCGTGGAGGTGTGACAAAAATTGGGACATACAGCAGAAGTCGGTCAGTGGAGTGGTAAGAAGTAATACGAAGCCGTTGATGGGCACTGCTGCTTTCGGACCAAAAATGTCGCTTAAATTCTGAACTGGAGGCGAGTGACCGCGAGAAAAAGGCGGCTAAGTCGGCAGAAGGGGCCATTTCAGTCGCCTAGACCTGGTGGTTTCTCAATTCCACAACGAGTAACCTGTTTCATATTTGATTCCGCCCAAATGCAGCTCTGTGGTGCCGTTCGCAGCCGGTAAAGGCGCGGTTAGTTGGGGTGAATTCAGTGAAATATATCGATTTCCAAGTTTTTCCGGAAAGCTGTCTGTCCCGTTTACATTCTGTCCTTCTTCGTTGTTATACATCTGCTTCGCTTGGGGTGGCCGTTTCAACGGTCAAAGTCAGTGAACAAGCTTTCTTGAACAAGTCAAGATCTGTCGCACAAAACCTTAGCATAACTAGTTGTTCCGCAGCCCATCCTAGGTGATTATCCGACTTGTGTCCAGTACGGTAGGCTCATTATGGAAGACAGAGACTAAAGCCGATGCCATGTTTGCACCCATTTTTGGTGCCCAGCGATCTCGTTCGGCATTAGGTAGTTCCGAGCCGGAACCGGGAATAGGCTCAGTTCAGTAGGCCTCTCAGGTGAGAGGAAAATCCACACGAATTAGAGCAGGGCTTGTTGCTGTGTCCAAAAACACCTCGACAAGCGATGGAACAAGGCATAGTGTATGTGGGGCCGATGGTACTTGCCTATTGGGTTAAAAGACTAAACTGTAACTCGGCATCTTATGACGGACACTCAAGTCGTCCCACTTTCCCCAGCAGTTCCCCAGATGACCCCAGAACTCAGAAATCTTTGCCAACGCTCACGTCCTCTCCCAACAAGGAAGTTAGTCGGAAATTAACAATTTTTCGGAATTAGGTTTAAGTTGTGACCGGGGGAATTTTTCCTCGAGGCCATGGGGTAGGAAGCAACTTTTACCTTGTAGGCTCAGCACACAGACTGTCGCAACGTCGGGTGGGGATTGTTATTAGAGATCATAAGCTGGCGCATATCTTGCTCACCGACTCATAACCATGAAGATCCGAGGACGGCAAACTAGGGCATATGCAATGTTACACCCACCCCCTAGCTGAGGGTCCAGAAGCGATGACACAATTAGTGAACATCATAAGATAATAAATTTTCGTTTCTGTCTGCGTCTACTAATGCAACATGTCGGGAACCTGCAGCAATCCCGCAAGCTGCACTGATTCTCCACACTCAACAATAACAACTCATATGCATCGGCGTATGCAAATCCACCCAGATACCAAATTCTATCGTCAGGTATCATACTGGGGTATGGTCCATGAAACGGAATTATACACAATTAATGGCTTTTTCGGGAAGGTGGTTTAGCAACATCCATTCTAAAATTTCTTACATGAAACACTAGAATAGTCCACCCTCCATACGGCTTTCCGGCAATTCCGCTTGCGTGTTCGCTGAAATGAAGTTTATCCGTCCAAATTAGGCGATGCAACTTGAGAACGCGGCTTATTTGGTTTGCTACTTTGTGAATCCAATATATTATTAGATATTCCAGATTCTGGGACATCAGTAGACGGCACCAAATGAAGTGTGGACATTGAATCCCAGTTCTCATAAGAAAGAAGAAAAATGTTGCAGTCGTGGGTTCCTTTGATTATTTCTCCTGCCAATCACGGGATTTTAGTTCGCAGTCTTATTGTTAGTAGAACCTTTCGAATAACTGACCGCGGGAATAAGATCAGCAGTGGGGGACGCGTAAGCCGACATTCGGATTTTTTTAGTGTTAGTTCCACTGGTGGAATGGACGGCAACATTGTCAGCCAACAAGCAATATACAGGCCTAAGGGACAAGAATCAGACATCTTACACGATTATCCGGGTAGAGCTTCATTTTGCCATCAGATGACGCCAGAAAAATCTATAGCTAGGAATTTGTTCACAAGGAAACTTTATGGGGTTCGACTAGGGCACTTCACTCATACATCTACAGAAAGTTCACCGTTATAGAATGCATTGCAGAAGGCAAAACTTTATTTTTAATACGTATTTTATACGCGCAAATAATCCGGCTGTCTGTAGTTTCCGGAACAAGTCTGGGGACTTAATAGTCCTTCACCAATGTGGGTTGCGAAGGGGTTCCAAAGTGGGACAAAGAAATTGTGTCGTGCTACTAGACGACCTTCGACCCGTGTGTTTTATTTCGTAAGATCCTGCCTGAAGGTAATCGGGGCTCAATTGCGACTAATGGCCGACAGCCCCGATTTTTTTGTCTGCCTCGGTGCAGACAGGCAAAAATTCAGTTACGGAAAATTACCCCGCAATGCGCATATATAAATTACACAAAGACATTAATAAACGGTGACAACAATCGCAGCCATCTTGTTTGAGGAAATTGGGGAAAAGTGGGGAGCTGTCTGGGGTTCTCGGTTGTGTGGTCAGTGTATATGCCCCAAAACAGAATGTGCATGCAGAATACTATTAATAATATTGTAAGTAGTTAAATAATATGTTTGTGGGACCTATACAAAATATGCCGCATGACGGACACAAGACCCCAAATTAACTGCTTTATCCATTGCAAGGATCTCATAATGAAATGGGACTGTGACCCATTTCCAAAATTATAAAAGCGGCGGATTTCCTCCCACTACCATTTCTGTTTCTACATCACACTCAAGATTTACTAACTACTACTCAAGATGGCCTACGAAGATAAGTTGGTCAAGCCAGCCTTAAAGGTTAAGTCTGCCTTAGATTCTTTGCCAAACCTCCATAATGTTTACGTTATTTGCATGATTTCATGTATTTCCGGTATGATGTTTGGTTTTGATATTTCCTCCATGTCGGCTTTCGTTAGTCAACATTACTACTTGAAGTTCTTCAATCAGCCATCTTCAGACATCCAAGGGTTCATTACTTCTTGTATGGCTTTGGGCTCAGTTTTCGGTTCTATTGCCTGTACTTTCATTTCTGAACCATTTGGCAGAAGAGCCTCTTTGCTTTTGTGTGCCTTCTTTTGGTCTGTTGGTGCCGCTATTCAATCATCTTCTCAGAACAGAGCTCAGTTGATGATTGGACGTATTATTTCTGGCTTCGGTGTTGGTTTCGGTTCTTCTGTTGCCCCAGTCTACGGTTCTGAATTGGCACCAAGAAAGATTAGAGGTTTTATTGGATGTCTTTTCCAGTTCTCCGTTACTTTGGGTATCTTGATTATGTTCTACATTTCATTTGGTTTGGGCCATGTTCACGGTGTAGGCAGTTTCAGAATTGCCTGGGGTATCCAAATTGTGCCTGGTGTGATTTTGTTCATTGGTTGTTTCTTTATTCCTGAATCTCCAAGATGGTTAGCCAAGCAAGGATTGTGGGATGAAGCTGAAATCATTGTTGCCAACATGCAAGCTAAGGGTAACAGAGAAGACCCAGACGTGTTGATTGAAATCTCCGAAATCAAGGACCAAATTTTGGTCGAAGAAAACGTCAAGGCCTTCACTTACTTGGACTTGTTCTCAAAGAAATACAGATACAGAACCTTCACTGCCATCTTTGCTCAAATCTGGCAACAATTAACTGGTATGAATGTTATGATGTACTACATTGTCTACATTTTCGAGATGGCTGGTTACAAGGGTAACACCAACTTGGTTGCCTCTTCCATTCAATACGTCTTGAACACCGTTACTACCATCCCAGCCTTTTTCTTGCTTGACAGAATCGGTAGAAGACCATTGTTGATCGGTGGTGCCATCCTGATGATGACATTCCAGTTCGCTGTTGCTGGTCTCTTGGCCACATACGCTGTGAAGGTGGACAATGGCCCAAGCTCCTCTGTTACCATCGGTATTCCAGACAACCACAAGTCTGCTGCCAAGGGTGTTATTGCCTGCTGTTACTTGTTCGTTGTCTCTTTCGCTTCCACCTGGGGTGTTGGTATTTGGGTCTACTGTTCCGAAATCTGGGGTGACTCCGCTTCTAGACAAAGAGGTGCTGCTGTCGCCACCTGTGCTAACTGGCTTCTTAACTTTGCCATCGCCATGTACAGTCCTTCTTCCTTCAAGAACATCGACTGGAAAGTCTACATCATCTACGCTGTTTTCTGTTTGGTCATGGGTATTCACGTCTTCTTTGGATTCCCAGAAACCAAGGGCAAGCGTTTGGAAGAAATCGGACAAATGTGGGAAGAAGGCATCCCTGCCTGGAGATCTGCTTCTTGGGAGCCTACTGTTCCTATCTTATCCGATGCCGACTTGGCTCGTAAGATGAATGTCGAACACGCAGAAGGTGACTTGTTGCACTCTTCGACTGACGAAGAAAAGCACACTTAGAAGTGCAAACTCTAACGACCCTACTCTTTAATTCTCCTGATTATTATTTAATTGCAAATATTACGCAAGATGTGTTTAAACTTCGTAACATAACTCCGCTGGCTTAAGGTCATTTGGAGTGGGTTCCCAACCAAATCTTGCCCAGATTGGTGCCATATCGGTGCCTGAAACCATTTCGGACTTGTGGTTGCTTTGATAGTCACGCACTGCAATTCGTGGAAGTTCGTACTACATTCATGATCGCTATTTTTTTCGTAATTTCCTAGTTAGTCTAGATTTGTTTATTATTTCGTATCCTATTGATCTGGGATTGCTATTGTAATTATATGCTGAGTTATGGACCTGTGCCTCATTTCAGTTCGCTGGCCTCGCTGTTGCACGGGGTATGAAGATTGAACTTGTATACATGACACTTCTTGTGGAAGCCAGATTCCTCTTTTTGGCCAACAAGGTTGTCTTGCGTTTCTGGAGGTGTAAAGAGTTGGTATATGCTTCGAGGCTTTGTTGTTGATACACTTCCCTGCCCAGATTCGGTGTGAACTTTGGCATTATACTTCAAATACTGTTCTGAAGGTCTTTTCGCCGTGGTCGTTTCTGGTTTTGTGTCCGAATTTGCAGCCGTGGGTTCCAAATTTTGCACTCCTAAGAACGAACGTGGCACAGAATCTTCGTGTGTCACCACTTGGCTGGTCTTGTAGTTGTGGTGAATGTTCAAAGTCTGTGGTTTGTCTTGGAAAAAGTCACATACTGCGATGTTATCGTAAAGTACTTTTAAGGGAATTCTATCATTAGGACTCAATTGGAATACTCTATCCAACAATTTGTTGAACTGGCCTGATATTGGTAGAATAGAGCGCAAGATGTTCCTGTTGTGGAAAATGTAGGTCTTGAAAACATCGTTATTCACGTCAGATTTGTCGGCAATAGATGCAATGGGCCATGGGTTTCTGGAGCATGCAATGTTAATAAAAAGTACTCCCAAGGACCATATGTCCCCTGCCAAAGTAGGAAAGTATAGCGAGCACGTCTTGGAAGTCGATGGAAGCTCAACATATTGGGTTAAGTTTATGATATTTTGGATGTGGTTGTTAGTGTTGAAGTTGACTACTCTTTCGGGGGCCATATAGAAGCTGGAACCTCTACAGGCGTTGCAGCAGATCAAATCGTCTTCCATTGCGAGCCCAAAATCAATTAACACCAAATGGATTTCGTTGAAGTCGATGATCGAAGGGGCCAACTCCAAGGTGGAGCTCGAGGATGATGGAGATATCGTTCCTGCAGAAGGTCTGACGTAGTCTGGGCTGTAATGGATCATGATATTTTCCGGTTTCAAATCACAGTGATAGATGTTGTTTTCGTGGAGGTATTGAATTGCCTCGATCAACTGCAACATGGCATTCTTCATGAGGAGCTGCTGGTTTTGGGGTGGGCATTTCTGGAAAAGCTGGTTGTCGATGATGTTGGTGAACAAGTCGCCCTGCTCGAAGTAGTCCATAACTGTCATGATGGCCAAATCGCCAAGATTCAACACCTTGTGAATGGTCATTACGTTAGGATGCTGATGCGCACGGAGATGGAGGGCTATTTCCTTCAAGAATGGGCAGTGCACTCCGTCCCTGGCTATCATGGCCAAGTTGATTTCATCCACCGAGCCATTGGGATACTCCTCGAAGTACCTGTGCAACGAGCGCTCGATATACCTCTTGTTCTCAGCCACATTACTGCCCAAGGTGTATTTGAGCACCATTTTCGCAGCGAATTGGGCACCATTTGAATCTTCCACTGTGTAGATTAAGCCGTAGGTGCCCGCACCGACTTTTTTGATGAACTTGAGGCCATTGATGGCGAAGCCTTCAAGGTTATAGTTTTTGGAAATATGTGTATTCATTTGTGGTGGGGGTCTGGTAGGGACGACTATGGTATATAAAGAAATGGAGCCATGTCAAGCACAGGCGGTGCCGAGGGCCCTGAGAACTACAAAATCATAGGCCCGAGACACTGCACTAACAGGCCAGGAGAAATCCGGCGAGATCAGCCGTTCAAATGGCCTGAGAGCAGTGTGTGGCCAGAGGATGTGGTCTGATACGGCAAAAATCGGATGATGTCACGTGCGAAAATGAAAATGGGATGAGTCTCGAAGTCTCCTGATAGTATGACATATTGCCAGGTTGGGCAGTAGGGGCCAGTGGCACCATCTGGCAAACGCCGAGAAGCTACTAACAGGGATCTCACAGGGAGGGTTGAAATGGCGATTTCTTCTACTATCCCAACAATAATGCAGGAACCAGATCCTGGCACGACATGTCGCAATGTCGTGCCATGACCCTCCAGCAAGTGTTCCACAATCCAAGACTCTTGGCCTCGTGCTTGGTCAGTTCTTGTCTGCCGGTCGTGACAAATTGGGCTTGCGAGATAGCGCCAGAGTATTTTCGGTGGATCCTTTTCCGATATTTTTATTTCTATTGTCTACGTATCTGCTAGGGATTTACTTTGCCACTGTTGGGGTTTGAAATTGGATCTTCTTTAGCTTCCCAATAGTTCTGGGCACAACTAACAAGGCAATATTAAGCTTTCGCTGTGTGTTGGGATTGACATATACTTTAGTTCTTCATTGATTCTACGTCAATTGTCCGAAATCACAACTCCACTATACTGCTTCCCAACGCAGGCTGACTGACCACAATGGCCTCAGCCAACTCTTGCTCAGTGAGCCCAGGAAAGTGCTTATCGTAATAATTAGTCTTTAATGCCGCTTTCAAGGCTCCTACCTTCTTAGCAGTGGTCAAGTGGACTATGGAGCCTCCCCAGCCCGCTCCCGTAACTCTCGACCCGTAAGACCCGTTTGCCACGGCAATGGCACAAATTTCATTTAACTCTTTGTTCGAGGAGTTGTGCAACACATCAAGAGACACTTGTGACTTGTTCATGATGTTGCCAAAGTCGTCGAGGAATTTGTCAGGATTTCCGTTGTAGCTTTGTAATAAGTCCAAGCACTGTAACACCTTCGAAGCCTCTTGGAAGACATGTTTCGACCTCTGGTACAATTTGAGCTTGGTGTACTTAACGGGAAAACTGGATAGGTAGGTCTGGTGGAACTGATCGAGCGTCACTCCCAATCCGTTTGCGGCCTCTTCGGTCGTGAAGCCTTCCTTTTGGTCACTGGTGAAGATATCATTACGCTCCAACAATTCCAGCATCGCGGTTAATCTCTCGATTCCTATCGCAATATCCTTTCCATTCCACTTGGGCTGGCTCTTAGATTCAAAGTATGCGTCCAACAACCCGCGCAAACTACCTGTCTTGATATTGGAGTCCTTTGGAAGGGGAGGCAAGCCAAGTTTCGCAGCCAAGTAGTCGGATGCAATGGCCATTTCCACAACTCTCAAGTTATAGTGAAAGGGAGCTGTTTCGTGCTTGTTAGACACCTGCAAACTGTTGGTGATGAGGAATACCAACTCGTTGTCTTCATGTAATTGTGGAAACTTGAACGGAGTAGCATTCAATTCGGGCTTGAATTGGATAAGCAAAGCCTTAGAGATTTCGCCATAGATAGAGGCGCACTGGTCCATCCCTCCCGTATTGACACCTATATAGTGCTCAGTGACTACGGTGATTTTTGTCAAGTCTTTTTTGGGAATCTCAGTCAATCGGTTTGCTCTAAGAATGGCCAAGGTAGAAGCCACGCAGATGGCAGCGGATGACGACAAACCTCCTCCTGTAGGAACCCTCCCATCGAAGGTCATATTGAGGCCTTTCAATGGTTTCTTTCCTCCGGAGACTAGTTCGGGGTGCGAATCCAAAATGTACTTGTGGGCAACTATCAATCCACACATAAAGTAGTTGGCCCAGCTAAACAGCTCGTGGTTGATGGTGACCACACTTCCGTCCGAGGGCAAGACGATTGTGGACTTCTTAAACTCGGGGTTGGTGTTGGTGATGGTTATTTCGTTGCTGTCAGATACCGTGGAGACTGCAACTACCACGTCCACGTCGATGGCCATCGGCAACACCGAGAAGAAGTTGTAGTCGATGTGGTCGCCCATCAAGTTGACTCTCCCTGGCGATCTGGCGAAGAACTGGGGAGAGGTCCCGAAATTGGACTCGAAGGTCCGAGCCAATGTGCCATATCGAGTCTGGTTTGCACGGGGATCGGCGTAGAACTGGAGGTCGTGAAGAGTGGGGATCATGGTGGCCAAGATAGACTGGTGGTGGTGTGAGACGATTTATACCCGGGAAGAAAGTGAAGGAGACCAGGAAACACACCTGGCGATCTGGACGCCGCCGGGATGCCCACTGGGGTAGGTGCAGGAGGATTGCCGAGTATGTTCCGGAAACTGTGGGGGAACTGCAACGTTGCATTCCCGTTGCTGACATTATTTTTCACGCGTGAGGTCCCCCATGCGGAGAACAATAGATATAATTGTGTCTGCATCAATCGCAAAAAATATCATTTCAAGTTGCTTTTTTTGGGGCCACTATGAATAGTAAATAATGTGGGCGCGCAAAAGCAACGAGCTATTGAGTGGGGATTTTGCGGTCATCAACAAAAAACAACACACACCGGTTGATCCGATTGGTCATTTCAACCGCAACAAAGGACCCGTGGGTCAGACACCATTCCGTTCCAGGAACTGGTAATGCCACTTGCAGCTCGTTCCCAATCTGGAACCGACACTGGAATTTGTCGTGACGCTCTGAGTTGCAGGAAGATCGCAAATTTGCACACCCCAGACCCCAACCCAACCCCCCCGCTGGCAGGTTGTTCCGACAAAAATAATGTAACGTTTCATGTAAACGTGGGAATTTCCCCGGACCTCCTCGCTATATTAATTCGCAGGCATCTAACGTCTGAACAGATTGATAATTCAACACACCAACACTATCAATGTCTGAATACATCCTTGTGACAGGTGGCGCAGGCTACATCGGATCCCATACCGTACTTGAGTTGCTCAGCAACGGCTACAAGGTGATTATTGTCGATAACTTAAGTAACTCTTCCTACGATGCCGTGGCCAGGATCGAGTTCGTGGCCAAACAGGCGATTCCGTTCTTCAAGGTGGATCTCCGCGACTACGACCAACTCGCTGTCGTTTTCCAAGCCTACAAGGTGACAGGAGTCATCCATTTCGCTGCGTTGAAGGCCGTGGGAGAGTCGTCGCAGATCCCCTTGGACTACTACGATAACAACGTCAACGGCACCATCACGCTTTTGAGGGCCATGAAGGCCCACAACGTCCAAACAGTGGTCTTCAGCAGCTCTGCCACAGTGTACGGCGATGTGACTCGTTTTGGCGATAATCTGATGATTCCCATTCCTGAGCACTGTCCCACCGACCCCACCAACCCCTATGGAAAAACCAAGCGCATGATCGAGAATATCCTCGAGGACGTATATGCCAGTGACAAGGCCAACTGGACCATGGGTATTTTGCGCTATTTCAACCCCATGGGGGCCCATCCTTCGGGGTTGATTGGCGAGGATCCTTTGGGCATCCCCAACAACTTATTGCCGTACTTGTCACAGGTCGCCATTGGCAGACGTGACAAGTTGTCGGTGTTTGGCAGCGATTACGACAGCCACGATGGCACGCCCATCCGTGACTACATACATGTAGTAGACTTGGCCAAGGGCCATATCAGTGCCTTGAACTACTTGAAAAAGTCTACCAGCGGACTTTACCGTGAGTGGAATTTGGGCACAGGCAAGGGCTCCACCGTTTTTGAGATCTACCACGCCTTCTGCAAGGTCGTAGGTAGGGAATTGCCATACGAGGTGGTGGGCAGAAGAGCTGGCGATGTGCTCGACTTGACTGCGAACCCTTCGCGAGCCAACGAAGAGTTAGAGTGGAAAGCTGAACTCGGCATTGACGATGCCTGCAGTGACTTGTGGAGGTGGACCAGCGCCAATCCGTTTGGTTTTAATCTAGACAACTATTCGTGGAAAATTGTTGGCGACAACTACGAAAACCGAGCCCACACCGTGGAGAATGGGGACTTGTCAGTCACTTTCCTAAACCACGGAGCCATTATACAGAAGCTTTCCTACAAGGGAGTATCGGTCGTGAACGGGTATGAGAATCCTCAGGACTATAGTTTGAAGACCAATCCATTTTTTGGTACGACTGTGGGCAGAGTGGCCAACCGAATTGCCCATGGAAAGTTCAGTCTCAACGGGACCAGCTATCAGGTGACCCAGAACGAGCACCCCAACACCCTCCACGGAGGATTGAGTGGCTACAACACCAGAAAATTCTTGGGCCCAGTAGTCAAGGAAAAGGAAGGCATTTTCACAGTGGAATTCTACTTGAAGGACGCAGACTCCCCAGACGGTTTCCCTGGAAACCTCGATACCTATGTGAAGTACAAGATCAGCCAGGACACTGTTGAAATCGAGTACCAGGCGTCCCTCGAGGACGGAAGCTCGGTGGACGCTACCATCGTCAACCTCACGAACCACTCCTACTTCAACATCACCCCTAATTCCACTCATGACAACACCATTTTGAAGCTTGCAAGCAACCAGGTACTCGAGGTAGACGAAAACAAGATTCCCACTGGCAAAACCATTACCGACACCAGAATAAGTGTCAACGAGCCATTAAAAGTTACTAAAGATATCAACTACGACACTGCCTTCGTGGTCACCAAGGAATCCCATTCGATTGACACTAGGGGCCACGAACTTCAGCAAATCGTCGAAGCGTCTCACCCAGACTCCAAGATTAAATTGGTGATTAGCTCCACCGAGCCTGCATTCCAGTTCTACACTGGGGATTATACCGACACCAAAGGCTTTGGATCCAGAAGTGGTTTCTGCATTGAGCCTAGCAGGTACGTTGACGCCATCAACTCTGAGGAATGGCGCGATCAAGTCATCTTGAAAAAAGGCGAGGTCTATGGAGCCAGAATCGCGTACAAGATTATCGGATAAATTGCTGGACACAGTAGTATAGTCATAGAATAAGGAAAATTCATAATAAACAGGAGTACAAGTATAGCGTAGAAATGGGAAGGTTTAGAGGTTTGTGTAGGAAACACAATGAGATCTCATATGAATAATATGAATTAACGAAATATTTATTGGAATTAGCATGATTTCAGTCACACGAATTTTAGGTCAGGTGGGGTCTTAAGAATATGCCGATACAATTCGAGTATAAATCTGTCGAAATTGTGTTTTGAACTATCTCGAAGTCACCCACAGAAGGGTACTGTGAGGCTTCTAGGCTTCTAAAGCCAGAACCTGAATTTTGCTATAGTTGGGTACTGAGGTGAGATATCTAGACAAAACTCTGAGCAGGCTCTAATTCTTCCCCAAATATTAATTACATGAGGATTCTGTGCTTTTGTGCTGATTGGATGGCCCTGTAGTTAAAACTTCATATCAATACCTTAACTATTGCATTAAGGATGTTTTGCCTAGAAATACCACCGTGTATTTGATATATCTCCGAAACAGTTCAAGCTTCGTTCCTCATGGCCCAATGGTCAAGGCGTCTGGCTACGATTTAGTAACCACTTCTCGGTTGGAACCAGAAGATTCCAGGTTCGACTCCTGGTGGGGAAGCTTTCTTTTTGGCTCTGGGCGCGATATTTGGTAGGCGCACGCCCCACTATCCTATACAAGATCCGGTTTCCATTTCCTATCAAACACCAACATGAAGTTGTACTCGATCTACATCCTCAACAAGGCTGGAGGCCTCATCTATCAGAACAACCTCGACCCCTCTCTTAACAGGCTAACTGCCAACGATTATCTCGTTTTGGCAGGTACTCTTCATGGAGTCCATGCCATTGCCGCCAAGTTGACGCCAACCATCGTGGGAAAAGACAGTACTAGTACCACCAGTGGGACAGATCCCACCGCCAACAACGCGTTGTTGCTTTCAACTGGAAAAGTGCAGAACTCTAACACAAACAAAACAGGCTTGGGGAGCATCGAGACAGACTTGTTCAATCTCTATGTGTTTCAGAGCTTAACCGGGATCAAATTCATTCTTATCACGTCGCCAAACCCAATTGTGCATAATATGCAGCATACCCCAGAAACTCTGTCAAAATTGGCTGCAGACTCGGGAGTTCCCACTAAAGGCGAGCTCCAGAAGCAGCACGAGCAAGCCAGTGAAACGTTCCGTCATTTGTACGTGCTCTACTCGGACTACGTAATGAAAGATCCGTTCTACTCGTTGGACATGCCTATCAAGAGCCAGTTGTTTGACCTCAAAGTGGGCGAATTGGCTGCTCTGGTATGAGCTATGCTGCTGAAGTATATTGAAGATGTCTATATTCCCACCCTCCAGTAACATTCTGGAGCCTGGATGGAATTATGTCAAAATTATCGTCTTTATCCCCTTTGCATTTCGATCATTTCGCTCAAGCCGTCCTCCAAGCGAATCCTCGGACTCCACCCCAACTCCCCGATCTTCTCACAGCTCATAGAGTACCTCATATCGTTGTACTTCCTGTCCTCCACAAATTCGACATGTTTCTGGAGTTCAAATGGCTCATCCTTGAAGTAGAGCTTGCATATCTTTTCCACCAAGGCAACGTTCAGGATTTCGTCCCCATTGCCCACATTAAAGACTTGGCCCTTGTTTGGGCTTTTCCATACTAGCTCTAACGCCCGTACCAAATCGTGGACGTGCAAGTAGCAGCGGAGATTGCTACCGCTGCCGTGAATCCGAACGGGTTTTCCACTGAAAAGTCTGTTTATGGCTGCTGGAACCAACTTATTTGGATACTGCCTTGGCCCATACACGTTGTTGGGCCTCACTATAGAAATTGGAAGTTTCCACGAGCATTTGTAGGAGTTTATGATCATATCTAACGATGCCTTAGAAGCGGAGTAAGGATTTGTAGGACGGAGGGATGCACTCTCGTCGGATTGGATACCTTCATCTCCATATACCTCGTCCGTCGAAACATGCAAGAAATTGAACGTTTCCTCTGGATTGGCCAATTTAACTAGTCGAAAGCACTCTAATAGGTTGGCGGTGCTGAGGATATTGTTGGAGATAACATACAAAGGATCATCAAATGATATGTCCACGCTGGATTCGGCTGCGAAATTGATCACCTCAGTTATGCGGTTAGTGTTGAAGTTGAAGACTAATAACTGTTTCAAAAACTCGAGCTCTAAAGCCAAGTCCCGTTTAATGAATTTGAAGTTGGGCAACGAGGTCAAGCTATCAAGAAATTTAGTAGAATAGCTGCTGACATAGTTTAGTTTATCGATACATGTAAAGTGGTAGTTGGGGTACTTTGTAACAAGATATTCGAGAAAATGCGAGCCAATAAACCCAGCACCACCTGTAACTAAAACGTAACGCTCAAAAAGAGTCTCTGTCATCTTGGTCAACCTAGGGACTTTGAAGAGTATTGGTATCTATTTTTTCAATTACAGAAACTGAGCAAATTCGATTTGATGTGTTTTTTTGTGGAGAAATGACAGGAGTACAACGTTGCAGAAGTGTTGGGAATCGGTAGAGTCATGACTACAACGTTGTAGAATTCCATGAGATAATTTTTTCCAGGGCCATGCCTTCTAACCAAGGTTTATTCTGATTTTACTGGTGGATTTATCCTTCCGCAACGTTGCATTGCAGAAAACGATCCCCGGGCCACGTTTCTGCGAGTCTAGGCCTGGCTCAGCAACGTTGCAGGATGTATTAATTTTTTGGGGTATGCAGGGACTCACGTCAGCAGGTGGAGTGGAGACACCGATGCCTCACGATTGTTAGCTATGAGCATGCCGGAGAAATTGAATCAGGAGTGCATGAGTGTCTGCATTCGCACCAAGAATGCGTGTCTGCATATCGCCTCCACGGCCTGGGCTCGTGACCTGGCCTGGCCCGCGCTGCAACGTTGCACTTGTTTTCCAGCCTTTCTCACAACCCGAAGGGCTGAGACTCAAAAAAACTGGCTATCAGTATATATGCCAGCAGGCGAAGCACACGTTCCCATCTCCTTCCCAGCAGTATATAAGCATCCGTGTCTGCCATCGTCATGAGAGTCAACCGCGTGGATTACCTCCTCAATCCCATACCCTCCAACCAGATGACGCAATCTTTTGACTTCACCAACCACTCCCACCGTCGCCACAACCCGTTGACTGGTTCCTACATTCTCTGCTCGCCACACAGAGCCAAGCGTCCATGGCAGGGTGCTCGCGAAGAGATCAAGAAGATGAACTTGCCGTCATACGATCCCAAGTGCTACTTGTGCCCAGGAAACATTCGAGCCACTGGCGACAGAAACCCTAAATTCGAGGCTACCTACGTGTTTACCAACGACTATCCTGCCGTCAAGTTGGAACAGCCAGATTACGTGGAAAACGAGCCTAAAGACACCGTCAAAGGAAGGCTTCTCAAGACAGAAGGTGTCAAGGGAAAATGTTTTGTCATCTGTTTCAGTCCCAACCACAACCTCACGTTGCCGTTGATGGAGGTGGCAGAGCTCACTAAGGTGGTCGACACCTGGCAGAAGCTTTACCACGATTTGGGCCAGGAAGCTGGCCATGGATCGCCCTACAAGTACCTCCAGCTCTTCGAGAACAAAGGCAGTGCGATGGGATGCTCCAACCCCCATCCACACGGCCAGGCGTGGTGCTTGGACATCGTGCCCACCGAGGTCCAGCACGAACTCAACAACATGAGCAGGTACTACCGTGAAAACCAGACACACATGCTTGGAGACTACGTGCAATTGGAAATCAAGGAAAAAGAGAGGGTGGTGGTCCAGAACGACTCGTTTCTCGTGGTGGTCCCCTACTGGGCATTGTGGCCTTTCGAGACGCTCTTGATAGCCAAAGAACACCTCAGGTCCACCGAGGACTTCTCCGACAAGCACAAGACCGACTTGGCAGAAATCCTCAAGAAATTGACTACCAAGTACGACAACCTCTTCAACACATTTTTCCCGTACTCCATGGGGATCCACCAGGCTCCGTTCCAGTGCACGGATGAAGAGAAGAACGCCAGCTGGTTCCACATGCACTTCTACCCTCCGTTGTTGCGGTCTGCGACCGTCAAGAAGTTCTGTGTGGGCTTTGAGATGTTGGGCGAAGCCCAGCGTGACTTGACCAGCGAACAGGCTGCTGGGCGGCTCCAGGACTTGGACGGGGATGTCCATTTTTTGAACCGTTAGAAGAAGCTGTTCGAACGGTTACTGTGGAAGGAGAGTCGGTTTGGTTCTCTGGAAGTAGGGCTGATTATGAACGTTCTCTGGTAAAGAGACTGCTTTGAACTGTGTTCAAAGAACGGCATGGGACTTCGAGTCCTGCTCATAGATTGCATTTAGTTTACCTTGGCATATAGATAAGCATAGGAAAACATTCTACCGATATTTTACACTCATAACTCAGTTTCAATAATGACTTGGGAAGCTTGAAGAATAGTACTAAGTGAAGTACACTGATTTCGATCAAAAATTTCTAGCTAAGAAAAACTACCAATGTAGATACTCTTGGTAGATTGACCGAGTTAAGGAACAAACAGCTGGTCTGCTTTTGACTGAATGATGCGAAATTAGCTGAAGTCCATGAGAATTTTCTGTTTCCATACAAGCATACTTAATAGCTAGTACATAGTACATGACTATCCATCGATATTTGATAACTAAGCCTACATGCGGAGCATATGTTAGAACTCCCAAAGTATGTGTCCAAGTATATGGATATACGGTATGGCTCAACTACCCCCAATTCTATCATAGTATGTATCACTTAGACAAGAGCCAATATGCCATATACTGAAATAAAACAGAAATCAAAGACCAAATAGACTCGTAATTCAGATGCTAGCATCACATCACTCACTCTTTCACCCAAGCATGTTCTACTTCGTCGCTGCAATACCCAGATATCACCTGGCGCTACCATGTACCAGTGCACTTTTGCGAAGCTCATCGAAAAATTTCAACCCCAACCATGACCGAGGAAACCACCATCTCCAAGCCACCTTTGGAGGTCAGAAACGGCACTGATGCCACAGTCGGCAAGGGCTTGCCGTTCACGTTCGGTAGACGGATTTTGGAGAACGAAGAGGACGTTTTCACTCACAATGCTTGGGACCATGCGGAATGGGGCCAAGAGCAGATCGACCAGGCCAAGGAGCTTATCGCCAAGCAGTACGACCATCCTGTCAGCGAGTTCGACAAGAAGATGTACAACGAGAATCCCGCCAAGTTCTGGGACATTTTCTACAAAAACAACGGAGAGAAGTTCTTCAAGGACCGCAACTGGCTCCAGATCGAGTTTCCATTGTTGTTCGAGGTCACTAGCGCCGACTACCAGGACCCCTGTACCATTTTGGAGATCGGCTGCGGTGCTGGGAACACCTTCTACCCTATCTTGAACCAGAACAAGAACCCTCACTTGAAGATCTACGGATGTGACTACCTGAAGGTGGCTGTGGATGTAGTCAAGTCCAACGAGCAGTTCCAGCCCAACCACGACAAGGGAGTGGCATACTCGTCAGTGTGGGACTTGGCCAACCCCGAGGGCCAGATTCCTGACGATATGGAGCCCCACTCCGTCGATATCGTCATCATGGTATTCGTGTTTCTGGCCTTGAACCCCAACCAGTGGGCCCAGGCTGTGAAGAACCTCGCCAAGGTATTGAAACCAGGAGGAAAAATCTTGTTCCGTGACTACGGCAGGTACGACTTGGCACAGGTCAGATTCAAGAAGGAACGCTTGTTGGAGGACAACTTCTACATCCGAGGCGACGGAACCAGAGTGTACTTTTTCACCGAGGATGAGTTGCGGGAGATTTTTGGCACCATGGGCGGGTTCAAGGAGGTCAAGATCGCCACCGACAGACGGTTGTTGGTGAATAGAAAGAAGCAGTTTAAGATGTACAGAAACTGGCTCCAGGCGATGTTTGAGGTGGCATGAGGGGTGTAGATATAGTAGACTCATAGACTGTTAAAACGGCATATTAGATATAATGTAAGTAATAAGTGAAATTGATATAAACGATAGCGAAAGCGAATAGAAAAACCTCTAGATTCTAGCTTGAGAAAGGCAACGAGCAAGCAAGGTTAGTAAAAATGGATATTATTAATTGGCGAGATGTCTAGAGCAGAAATGATACGAGTAATCATGGATAGTATACGATTAAGTTCAGCTGAAAAACAGCAAGACATCTTTTTCTAAATTCGTACCTAAATGATTTCAAAGTCGAAAGAAAATCGGGTTTTGGCGATGTACAT
Organism: Suhomyces tanzawaensis NRRL Y-17324; assembly: GCF_001661415.1. NCBI lineage: Eukaryota > Fungi > Ascomycota > Pichiomycetes > Serinales > Debaryomycetaceae > Suhomyces > Suhomyces tanzawaensis. The sequence goes on from NW_017963639.1 coordinate 1,435,760, forward strand.
TCAGCACGAGTAACTCTAAGCTTATGACTGTGGGTGTGCCCATAAATTATCATTAGATGCAAAACCAAGTGTTACTGAGAAAGACTTAGATGACAACGTTGCATGCTACCTGGTCGTTGCAATTACTCATCTTTTACTTCTACTTCTCTGAATTTCATGTTCATAGTCATAAACCTATCCAAAATGGTAAATGGCAAGAAAGTTTAATATTGGGAAGAGCCTGTGTTTTTCTAGTATTTTGGAAATTGAACTTCAGAAACAATAGTAATATCAATCACTTTTCAGGGTCCAGGCATTTGCTATCTATCTGTCTTTTGATTAATCATGTCCTCCGGTAGCGACAGGGAAGGTGTTTAGTGATTTTGGATTTTTTATCAATTGTAACTATAGCGGGTCACATCTTGACAATGCCTAATTATTACAATGTCTGATCTTGACAATGCTTAATTATTCATCACGTAAACAAACCAATTCACTTGGTTGAATTGACAGGTATTGATCTCTAAAACCACCTTTCACGGCTGCAAAGAGTGATTTTGATTTTCAAGGAATAAGTGAGTTTCTCATCCTGTTAAGTGAAATCTTCTCACAAACCTTGTGAGTATTGATTTTATCATCTATGGGTTGGTTTCTTTCGAGTTGCCTTGGATGTACAAAAAGGTATAAAGAGCTTTTAAATATGGACTTTATTAGCGGCATGATCATTCATTATTAAGTTCTATTCCACCCACTCTACACCTTGTAATGTATGACGAGAGTTCATTTCTAGCGCTAGAATATAGTATCTTACTCGAGTTTTGGCGTGAATTCTGATTTCCTAATTCTCATTACGATCCAGATATCGATTGCTTATCTCGGGAGTCGATCTCGGCCAGCCCGCTGGCCACCAACACCGTGATGTACAAGAAGTTGTCGAGATGCTTGAATGCCTTCCACAAGTCCAAGATTCCGCAGTCAGGGTTGTTGACCCATGCAGTCATGTCCAAGCCCTGGATGTAGGGACGGGCGAAGGTTCCCTGGGCAAATAAAGACGGCAATACCTCGCTCAACACGGCGCCCAACGATACGGCGGCACCACTGGCACTGGTGGGGTAGATCGGCGCCTGGATCACCTCGGTGGACCCGCACACGTACACCTTGACAGGCACGCGCTGGAACTTGAGCGACGGCATCACTATCCGGGCAACCCGCTCGTACTGGTACAAGTTGTGGGCCACGATGGCGTGCCACCAGGCGTTGGAGTCGGCTTCGCCTAGCGCCATGATGACCTTGGCGTTGCCATTGAGAACAAAGCTGGACTGCTTCAACAGGTTGACCACCGTCTCCTGGAGCGATCGGGCGTAGTCCACGGTCCCACTCCCGGTGGTGTAGATGAACGGGATGATGTGGTCGCGCGGGTACTGGTCGCACCGCAAGGTGAGGGTCCAGACTGCACTGGTGGTGCGGACAGGAAGATGGAGGTAGTCGTGGAGCACGCCCACCGGGAGGTTCCACTTGATGGGGACTGACTCGTACTCCAACCATACTGGCTGCGTGGCCACCGCCTTGTCGTGGCGACCGAAGTACTCCACCAAGGCCGCGAACTCCACCGCAAAGTACGACTGCCGGTACACCCGAGCCAAGTACTGGACGGGGCCACCTGCGGAACGGAACACGATCCGCACGTTGACCAGCCCGTTCCACACGCTCTCCTTGACCTCGATGGATTGCATGGTCGTCAACTGGCGGTGGTGGCGTTCTGGGGGCGTTCTGCTGGCGTTGCACAGTGGGCTGTAAAAATTACCGGCTCTACCGCTCCTTATATAGACCAGGTCACATTTTATTTGTTCGCAGTGCGCGCACTGAGCGGCTAGCCTAGGCGTCTATCTTTTGCAGCATTACAGCGCCACCACCACCACTACCAGAACACCACCACTGGTGGCTATCACAGCCTGTTGGGGCTCCTCGGACAGAGTGCTGTCACCAGCCTGGCGCTGTCTTCCATGCGTTGACTTTCTCCTGACAACGATGCCGCAGCGAACAATAGATCAAGCGAACTGCATAGGCCAGCACTGGCGATTGTTCCCCATCCAGCCATGACCAGCCACCCCAGCGAATCAACCCCAGTGGCTGGAACGTATATAGTGAAGGGGCGATGCCCACAACCGCTGTCAAAGCACACCACGCCAGGCGCATTCAGACAGCACGACAGTGACAGCACGAGACAGTGCATTCTACGAAGCTATCAACCAGGCATCATACTGAGGCAATTGAGGCTGATTACGACGTCAGTGCCATTTTATAGGAGGCTCATTAATCGGTCATTTATTCAGGCTTTCTAAGAGGCTGTTATCGACTCCAGTCTTTGACTCTAGTCATTGAGCTCCAGGAAGTGCTATTCAACTGCTATTCTCATCCAACTGGTGTTCCCATCCAGCCAGTGCTCATTCAAACCAGGGAGGCTCATTGAACTCCAGGCAGTGCCACTTAACTGTTCCCACCTAGCGCCATCTATTCCGTTCCATTCACTCAGAGAGTCGTTGAACTCCAGACTGTGCCCATTTCCCATCCAACCAGTCCCCATCCTGCAACCATCGAATCCCATGAAGCACGACAACTCCTCGAAGCAGGTTCTCTCGCCTCAGGACCTCCCGCCAACCATCCCAGCAGGTCTCAAGCTCGATGCCCTCGACTTGACCCACGCAGTGGCCAGCTACCGACCCAGCACCTTCGAGCCATGGGACCTCCCGTCTTCCTTGCCTGTTTTCGATAAAGCTGGGCGCTTGAAACGGCCTCGCAAAGGCGACCGCAGAGTCGTCAGCATGCCCGTAATTCCACACACGTACTCACCACCTCCTAGCCCAGCAAAGGACTTGCCGTCACCGCCTCTTGAGCAAGACCCTCTCCCCTCAAGACCACCCTTGCCCAAGAAAGAGCTCTCCAAAAACCCTAGAGCTGTCTCGATGTACGTGCTCCCCAGGATCATGAGTAGAGTCGCTGATCCGCTCGATTCACCTGAATCTGCCCCCTCAGGAGGCTTATCGCCAATTGCATCCGTGCCGACTCCCCGTGTCGTCACTCCTGTCGACAGCATTCCCTTGTCGCCCGTCAGAATGGCTCCCACTAACGTGCCTCGCATCATGGAAGGCATTAAGGTGTCCCATAATTCCTCAAGAGCGGGACCTGTTGCGATCGATCTCGGTCTGCCCATGAAAACCCTGTTTTCACCACCATCAGAACCCCCATTATCTACAGCCACTCCCACCTCTTCTAGTCCACTGAGATTGGAGCCTGCCATGGTTGCATATTCATCACCAGCCAAATCCGCATCTTCTGATTCACGAATCCAATCATCTTCCCAACATTTTCAACCACCAATTGTGTGGAAATCGCCAAGCCGATTGGATAGATCGCTCCTTCCACCATCTCCACCAGCCAAGAACGGATTCTCTGTTCCCGACAGCGACTCTCCAGTCTCCCAAATTCACCCTTACGCTATCCGTTCAACAGATCATACCATCGCATATCCAAAAGTTCGCAAAAACCCCTCCAAGCCACAAGTTCCTGAAAAGAAGCCTGTCCAGACCCTTGCGAGCCCTCATACAACTCACTCGGAAACTTCACCACTGACAAGCATTGGAAGTGCGGACCTTGATGAGATTTATAAGTACTACGGAAGCATTCACACTCCTGACTTCCATATTCCAAAACATCTAGTTATTGACGATGACAATGATAGTCTCTTTTCGGAGTCTTTGAGCATAGATGAAAGTTTTGTTGCTTCAGAATCTAAATCGTTGTCATCTGCTGCATCTTCACTCGTTTCACATGAACATGCCCTTCACCATACAGAAAAATCAAATAAGGAATTAGATTGTGGTTCAGAAACTTCATCTATTTTACCTAGTACATTTGAAGAAGCGAAGCTTGAGGATTTCCTTTCACACGAGCCAGAATTAGGAGTCCACCCAGATGATATTAGTTTAAAGGACAGTTTATTCTCTGGTATGGATCTTGAATTCGAGAGCTTTAGAGAACCAAATAGAACTGTCAGTGTTCCCATGCTTCCATACCTGAATCGCTATCTGTCTAGTGTGTCTGTCAATACCAACAAGGACCTTCCTAGCGTCCCAATAGAGAAAAAATCGGAAACATCTTCCAAGGAACAGCAACCACTTCAGGTAAGGAAATGCAGAAACCTCAAAAGTTATCAAAGAAAAGCCCTGGATAGATACTCTGTTAGTCTGAACCTGAGATATCATCTGGATAGACTATCGGTTTCATCTAGCAAGGCCATGGATAGACAAAGCAGGCAGCCTCTGGACAGGCACTCTATTCAGTTCTCTTCTAATCAAAGTCAATGGTCAGTTTCAAGCAGATCAACCAAGTTAAATGACGCAAAAAGTGATCTTCAAGCGTACGTGAGACAGCGGCCTTTCAGTTTCTGCTTAGATAGCGGAAGCGATTACTCTTACTCCAAGTACGGTCTTGTTTCATCTGTTGACAAAAGAAAGACGAGACCGAGATCTTACTCACAGTCGGATAAGAGATCCGCTAGTTTCAACATTAAATCACGCAATAGCTTGAACTTCGAGCCAAGTGCCCAAGCAACCAGCCAAGGAAGCATAGGCTCAGGACAAAGCAATCTCACTTCGCTGCAAGCTGGTAAAAGCTTCAGGAGTGTGAGTGATTTTGGAGACGCCAATAGAAGCATGCATTCATTCAAATCTCCCAATTTGCACTCGAGAGGTTTCGGGTCCTCCCATCCTTATTCTCAAGATTTAAAAGAGTCAATTTGGGAATCAAGCGAAAAACGGGATAGTTCCTACATCGCTAACACTGCATCTCAGAAAAGAAGCGTCAGCGATTTCACGTCTCTTCATCCATCTGAATCATTTCATACGGCCCCCACATCTCCCACAGGGTCCAACAAGACACCTCCTGCATTAAAGCCAGCAATTTCAGCAACATCTATCGCCCAATTGCCGCCAACAAAGTCTCCTACGAGGGCCCAGCATAGTTTTACATCCAATTCGAGCATCGACACAAAGCCCAGAAATGTCCTGCTTCCTAATATCTCTGGCAAAGCCAATAAGAGCAAGGCACTTCCCTCCACTCCAGAAAGACAAAATAGATTCGGAGACCGGGCCAGGTATTTAATTTAGATGCCAGCATATCACCACGCTCCGAGGGCGTGATATCCACAGTTGTTTAGTTCATAAGTCATGTATTATAGATCATTACTAGTCAATGTAGAAGAGGCACGATTGATAGATTTATAGTCTTCCTCTAAAGTATCTTCATGCCATCCATTCAAGGAGTCACCTCTCTTGGGCTCAATGATGAAGAAGGTCTTTACAAGGAAGTAATATTACACCACTCCTCGTTTGGGAAGCAAAATATGGCATCCATTACAACAAAAACGAAGCCTTCCTAGACATTAACAATCCCTCAAAGCTTCACCACTTGGTCATCGCCCTTGTATCTGGCGATTATCTCTTCCAATCCGTACTTAACAGCGATCTGCTTGTTAATGAAGCGTCCTCCCAAGTAGTGGACCCGATTTTCGTTGTGGAAATGAGCTGCACATGGCTTGGGTGCAGTTAAGCTCACTAGCATGGCAGGATTGATATCCAAATCGACAGGTCCGTTTTCCACGTCCCAGCCAGACGGGATGTCAATGGACACAATGGGGGCAATTTTGCCATGGCTATGCGCCAAGTGCTTGATCAAGTCCTGGAAGGGGTCTCTGATGGGTGGTTTGAACGAAAACCCGAACAACGAGTCGATGATAAGGGAAGTTTGGGGCGAGTCTATCACTGCCAAAACCTCTTCCAACGATGAGATTTCAGGAACCTCCAAGTCTTGGAGCTGCTTGAGGAGACTGGAGTAGAGTTGGTTTGACTTGGACTTCTTGGGGTAGTACAACACGGGAGAATAGCCTCCCCATAGTTGGAGGTGTCTGGCTGCAACTAGACCATCACCTCCGTTGTTTCCGGGACCCACCAAGACCACCACACGGTTTGCCAACTTTGATGGAGTGAAGTCTTGCACCAACGTCTTGCTGGCCTGATTTGGCGTGGTGGATGGAGGGTATTGCTTGTAGATGGCATGGGCCACTGCCAATCCTGCCAATTCCATGAGCTGGTCGATGGAGTAGGCACCAGTGGACATCAATTCCTTGTCCAATTGGATTGCTGCGGCTGCTGAAAGGGTCTTGAACGACATTAGGGCGGGATTAATGCGTTTGGGTCCGTGGAGCTTCGGAGAAGTTGAATCGGATGATTGCTGATACTGTCACGTGGATACTCACGTGATGTACTTGGAGACTCAGGAAGTCTTTACTAATTAGTGGTATACCTTCCGATAAGTAATGATGTGATTCACTGCTAAACAAGGGTGTGTACATTCATTGCGTCTACCTCTGATCTTGCTGAAAAAGTTTCCAGATTTTGCATCTCGTCTACTTCTCTCAAGCTAATATTGTTCAATTGCGTAAGCCAATTGTTGGTAATGAGCCACAAAATAGGTGACGACTAAAGAATTAATGATACTTTTCGAGATAGGAAGTAATTTCCCGAGTATCGCTTGAGAGTCGTTCAAGTAAGAAGGAGTTCGTGGTTTTCGAATTGAACAAACCGCCTCGCAGAGTATTGTAGGGATGTTCCCTACTACAATATTTTTTGACAAATTGGAGCTCATAAGCCCCTCTATAGATATAGATATGGTGGTGTGACACTATCGAGAAAGAATGGCGAAATAATTGTAATGTATAGTACGGGCTATTGCAGGCTTAATCGTGAGTTAAATGCAGCCAGAAATAGTATACATTCATGGGAAAATACTGGAATAAGGTGATTTTCGAGCAATCATGATGATAATCAACGATTATTTTTATTTCAAAACTAGAGGTTATGATGATTTAAATGATAAAGGCAATTCTGAAGCTTTTACTAGGCGGCCTTGTCAATTCTACATCAACAGCTATTGTTCACTGACCCTTGGCGTAAATGTAACAGTGCAGGTCTACATTTATAGTCGTCTCGTCAATCCACCGCTTTTCCTACATTGTTCCATTGCCTCCAAAGCATGGAAATGTTGCTGTATCCATCTAGATAGACCCTGCTAGCCGAAAATTGAAGCGGAATTTTGACACCAGCCAATTCCGCGAATACCCATTTGTTACAAGTCTCTGGACTCCAAGCCTAACCACTCTTGGTGAGTTACCCCAAGACCCTTAGCAGCCACTATGTAGCACTTCTCCAGTAGCATTTTCACCCAATTCTCCCAGGAACCTCCACCCAATTCTCCCAGACACCTCTAACCAATTCTCCCAGGAACCTCCACCCAATTCTCCCAGACACCTCTAACCAATTCTCCCAGAATCACTCCGCCTTTCTCGCCTCTCACCACGCCGTTCCAATCCTTCTGCTATTCTGTCGCTGGCACGTTCTGTCCTGCTCCACAACACTCACCTCTTCTGCCTCTTCTGCCTCTACTGCCTCTTCTGCCTCTACTGTCTTTTCTGCCTCTACTGCCCCTACTGCCTCTGCCCCTCCATAGCCTCCCTCAACCAGTCCCTGCTCGTCTCGACGTGTCCTCCTGCACACACCACCATTGAACAACAGTCCATGAAAAAACACCTACTGAGCCATTGACTACCACCGATTCTTGTCCCACCATCACGAGTCGCCCACTTCACTGCCCCTACTCAGTCTGGGCCGTCCCTTCCACTGCCTGCAATTGTCTCACATCGTCCGCTGGCCGTTTTCCTTGCGTTTTCCGCTAGACGATTCCCCTACTAGGCGAGCCCTCGTCTACTGTCACACATCTTCTTAGATCCCACGCCACCATGGACTCGCTGTACGCGTACGAGTCGCCCTCCATGAGCCAGAACTCGCCTATGATCAACTACAGAAAGGACGCCAAAAAAGGCGTCAAGTTCACCTTCATGGTTGTGGGTGAACTGGGCACTGGAAAGACCACGTTCATCAACAGCTTGTTAAACAAGAAGGTGTTGAGTCACCGCTACGAGGCAGCCTCAGGTCATGCCAAAACCGTGGGCGAAACCAAGACCTTGACCTTCACGTCCGCCAAGTCGGTGGCGTTGCCAAACACTGCCATTCTCACCAAACACGAGTTCAACCCCCGTACCGTCAACGAAGAGCCGGGAATCGCGTTGACAGAAACCAAGGTCGAGATGATCGACGACGACAACATGAAGTTGTTGTTGAACATCATCGACACCCCGGGATTTGGTGAGAACTTGAACAACGAGCTCTGCTTCGTGGAGATCGAAAACTACTTGAAGCAACAGTTCGACTTGGTGTTGGCCGAAGAGACCCGTATCAAGAGAAACCCGCGTTTTGTCGACACCCGAGTGCACGTCTTGTTGTATTTCATCACTCCTACTGGTCATGGTTTGAGAGAAATCGACATCCAGTGCATGAAGAGATTATCCAAGTACGTCAACATCATCCCCGTAATCGGCAAGGCCGACTCATTCACCGAGTCGGAATTGAAGCATTTCAAGACCCAGATCAAGATCGACATCAAGAAGTTTAACGTGCCTATCTTCCAATTTGACAACTACTTGAACGAGTATGACGAAGATGAGGACCATGAGTTGATCCAGGAGTGTAAGTTCTTGGCAAACCTTCAACCCTTTGCTATAATATCGTCTGAACACGAGTTCGAGGTCCGCGACTCCAGAAATGGCCAGACCAGAATAATTAAAGGAAGACAGTATCCTTGGGGTTTGGTGGATATAAACGACCCCAAATACAGTGATTTCCCGATCTTGAAGTCGGTAATCTTGGGCTCCCACTTGCAAGACTTGAAGGACTTGACCCACGACTTCTTGTACGAGACCTACAGAACCGAGAGATTGACCAAGGTCACTGCTGGCTCCAACGGCAAGAATGCCGCAGAGGAAGAGTACGATGACAGCGAGTTCCACGACACTGTGGAGCACCACCAAGACAACTCCACCAAAAACTCCAACCACTACTACAACGACACGGTGCCTTCCATGTCCAATTTGGCCCAGATCACCAATGCATCAGGCAGTGAGTTGACTGAAGCCAATGGCGACGACTCATCGATTACGTCGGCCGACTCATCTGTCAAGAAGTCCAAGTCGATGTTGTTGGAAGACGAATCCAATGAAATGCCATCTCCCAAATTGAAGGACAGTCCTTCTTTCTCATCTTCCACTTCCACGTTATCGTTGGAGCACCACGTCCCCCACACAAACTTTAACAAGAGTGAATACCTTCCCCCACCCAGAAACCTCAACCCCAACAACACTGCATTCAAGAGGTTGTCGATTGGCCCTCAGCGCAACCAGTTGCGTCAAATTTCCGAGACCGTTCCTTACGTGATAAGACACGAAAGAATCTTGGAGAGACAACAGAAATTGGAAGAAATGGAGATGGCCAGTGCAAAGGAGTTAGCCAGTAGAGCCGCATTGTTGGAGCAAAAGGCCGCCGAGTTGAAGGCCAAGGAGAAGTCGTTAATGAAGAGGTTGGAGCTCGAGAGACAAAGAAAGTTAGCTGTGGAAAGCCCCACAAAGAGCGAGTCTACCGTTGAAGATCCCCCAGTCGCGGAGGACCAGTCCTTGGCGGAGACCGAAAGTGTAAACACTCTTGGTAGGGCAGAAACCGACACAGAGGCATAGTGTTATTTTTATACTGATGTACAGTTGTTTTTGAGCAGGATGTAGAGGTCGTGGAGTAGTGAGTTTTCTGATATATCAACCTTGAATGATTCAACTAAGCTCAAGGTTTATTAATCCTTTCCGGTCCGTTAGCTACTGCCCAATGATGGCTATCAATTCACCTTGGGTGGAGCTTGGCGTCCGTTTAAGATTGCATTAAGTACTTCTTTTCAATAATAGTATGTTGAATATGTTAGAAAGACTCTTCAAAAGTAATATGGATAAATAATATTTAGTTCTTCGTCTTGTTACCTGTACGGTAGTTATTTCACCTAGAAAGCTAGAGAAATTTATCAAGCATTATGCATTCCGGTTGCAAGAAATTATTAAATCTGTGGTGCTACTGTCTTGGCGAAGTTTTGCACAACGTATCAGAATTACGTTTTGATTCCATACTCCTGCGATTATGATAATATTGGATCAATAACCCCGCTATATCCTTTGTATGAATCTAAATTTACGGATAATGGTTTAAAAGAGAATAAATGAATAGAACATAAATTAACTAAAGAGTAGCTATAATAGATAATTATTGACTGACTCTACAGGAAATGTAAACAATCACAATATATTTTGGTATAGTACATAAGAGAATTAAACAAAATTAGATAAGTAGTTATTCAGTGAACTAAGTATCTGTTACTTAGATTACTGAAATCCCAACGTCTTCAAACTTCGTGACTCTGGTGCTTGGCCAAGTATGCGTTTTTAGCCTGCTCTCTCTTTTCCAAGTTGCCGTTCAATGGGCCCTGGATCATTTCCTTGGACACACCATTGCTGATCAAGGACTTCCATGATCTGAGGTTTTCGAACCCGTTTTGAGCAAACTGGTAGTCGACAAATGCCTTTTGGATTCCGGCTTGGGAGGTGGCCACAAATGGACCGTGTTGGACAATGTTCTGGTCCAACTTCTGGCCACCAATAATCACGAACTCGACGTCTTCTCCCGACTCAGGGTTGAGTCCTTCCACGGCATCACCGTCCACATCAAAGAAGTGGTTGTGGTGTTGCTTTGCTAGGGTGTCGTTGTTGAGAACCAAACTGTTTCCCTTCAACACGTACAAGAAGTAGTTGAAGTCTTTCTGGAGCTCCTGCTTGAAGTGGGACCCAGGCTTCATCTGGAAGTAGTAATAGTTGATGGGAGTGTAGGCCAACTCCTTGACGGACTCCACTCCGTAACTCTTTCCCGAGATGACCCTAACTCGGAGCTTACCCTCCTGCTGTACCACTTCTGGAATCTCCCACGCCCTCAAGTCTCTATATCTGGGCTCTACGTTCTTCAAGTGTTCTGGCAAGTCCACCCACAATTGCAAGCCAACATTTGGTGAGCCATCTTCGCTGGGAATGGGCATTTCCGAGTGCACCACACCCTTTCCGGCCGTCATGAACTGGAGATCGCCAGAGTAGAGGATCCCCTTAGACCCTGTGAAATCCTCATGGGCCAAGGCTCCGTTCAAGATGTAGGTGATGGTTTCTTGTCCCGAGTGTGGGTGTTCTGGAAACCCGTTGGTGCTTCCACTGGAGAAGTGGTCGAGCATAAGAAACGGGGTGAAGTTTCTGGCGCTCATGCCTCCGATGGAACGACGGACACGAGCGCCTACGCCTTCGGATTGTTCCTGGGCGTAGATGATTTTCTTGATAGTTCTTAAAGCGGACATTGATAGGATTTTTACTTTTGAAAAAATTTTAGTTGGAAGCAGAACAACTGAAGAGAGACCCCCTTATATAGGCGGGCTTAGCTGGTTGTTCAATCGTGGATGTCAGGCATTATTAAACCGGATGTAAGTCGTTACTAACTTTACTAAAGTCACGTGGATAACATTTGACGTGCATTTCACTCCGCACTATGCAGCTTAGTGATGCGCAAGCCCTAATTGGCAGAGACTGGTTGCAAATTTGGCAGCGCTAGTGACCGTCACGATTCTAGAATGCTTCCACCATCTTACTGTGTTCTAGAAGTCTCTGGGCCCTTCATGGGCATTCTGGTGGTTACGGGTGGGGTTTAAGCGTTCCCATGTAGTGGATATTAGTGCTTACAAATCGCACTAATTTACAAGATTTTACTAATGCGAAGCGATCACGTACGGCTGACTATCCGGTCAAAGAGTACTAACACGGTAATTTGAGCCTAGCTCAAAATTTGTCGGTTTCTAATAATGTAAGGCATCCTGAGACAAAAATAGTAGCACTGTCCTTTCGTGTTGATTTTCAGATGCTACTTTCCTAATGATAGCAAATGGGTCTTCTGGATGCTATCGGAGTTAGCACTGTAGCAAATTTTTCTAGCCACCAACAGCAAGGAGATAACTAGTTTGAAATTGTGGCCGGATTTACCTAGTCCGGGGAATTCTGCAGGCAATAGTACATAAAGAACTAAGACTGCAACCCTCAGAGTTTACCAGTTTAGCGTCGATATCGGCATGTAACTTACGTACAGCCATAAACTGGTTGGCGACTCCATTCCTATGTATTTAAACTATCCCAGCAACGGCTAAGCCCCACTGTGTGTCCGATACAACCGTACTTTCTAACGTTAATGGTCTTAGTTATCTGTGCAGAAGTCATAAATTGCCCCATAACTAGAAATTCGCATAAACCCCTTGACATTGACATCTTAGCTCTTTTATTTGTCCTTGCTCAACCACGGCTGAAATATCTAAGTGTTTTCAATTAGGAATTAATTCTCTTATACTAAGAACTTTCAATAATATCAAAAAACCTGCAATGCACCAAGCGATACTATCCGATAAAAATAAAATTGACCCAAACCAGATTTGTACTGAGAGTAAATTGGGGCTCAAGGACCGTACGGAATGCGCTTTACCTGCTACTAGTGCCAGAATGTCCATCCACACCATAAACTTCTACGACTTCCACTGCGTGCAGAGAGAGATTATACATTTGGGGCTCGAAAGGCCTAGGAATATACACTGAATTACACAAAAAATAGGAAGCCAGTCGTACCTACCGCACTATGGAGCAAAATATCCTTATTACGCTCTCTGCGACACCATAGCAACCAGTGGCCCGCAAATCACGGTGCAATGAGTGCCGGTGGATACACCGCGAAACGGCGGGGAATGGTGCGTACTTGTGGTACCACCACCGCGCATCCACCAATTTCACAGCTCTCGCCATGGCCTTCCGTGCCACGTCGCACGCGTGTCCGTCTACGGGTTGCTCTCCTCGTCAACTCACAGCCCACCACGACATCCAACCTCGTCATACTACCATGCACCTACAGGCCACCTACTTCGACATGCCGTTCCTAAATCCCTATTGCCTGTAGGCACCATTTCCTGCCCATCTCCCTGCCAATCTCCCTGCGCATCTCCCTAATTTCTCTCCCTTTTCTCTCCCATTCCTCTCCCTACTTTCTCCCTAATTCCTCGCTAGCTCGCACTCCCGCCCCTCGCTTATCACGAGGATCATTCTTTTCGAAAAAATTGACACTGTTGACTATCAACATCTTCTACGTGTAAGCATCCCTTCCCCGGATACTACCAGTTGTCACTAGCTATCAAGAGCCAACGGCGCAATCGTCCCGCTCTGCTCCCCCATTGCCACTGCTCCCGTCACTGCCACCACCACCGTCGTGCTACCACGTCCTAGCCACTTCCCTACCACAGCAAGTACAACCACACTACCCACCGCCACCATGGAGATGCTTCAGATCTTGGAAAATGCCATCTTGAATCCGGATCCCAACAAGAGAACCGAGGCTGAGTTGAAGTTGGCGGAAGCCTCCAACAACCACTTTCCCGAGTACATGAACTTGTTGGCAGATGCGGTAGCCAACCAGGACGCCAAGCGGGAAGTCCGTATGTTGGCAGCCATCGGGTTGAAGAACCAATTGACGTCTAAAGAAGACAAGAACCGCATTGCCCAGGCCCAGAGATGGGCCGCATTGAACACCGAGTTGAAGCAGAAGATCAAGGATATCTCGTTGAAGACTTTGGGCGACAGCGACGACAAGGTCGGTGCGTCGTCCGCGCAATTGGTGGCTGCCATCGCCAACATTGAGTTACCCAAGAGCGAGTGGCCTGACTTGATCCCCATCATCATCGAGAACACCAAGCCTGAGAACTCCGTCAACCTCAAGAAGACCTCGCACACCGCCATTGGCTACATCTGCGAGAACGCGGACCCCAACAACCCTGCCATCATCGCCCAGGCCAACGGAATCTTGATTGCCATCATCCAGGGTGTTCAGAGCAGCGAAACCTCCAAGGAAGTCAGCCTTGCTGCCTTGAACGCGTTATTCAGCTCGTTGGACTTCATCAAGCACAATTTCGAGAAGGAAGGTGAAAGAAACTACATCATGCAAGTGGTTTGCGAAGCCACCCAGGCAGACGACAACGAGTTGCAGGCCAGTGCCTTCGGATGTCTTGCCAGAATAATGTCTCTCTACTACAGATACATGTCCCTCTACATGGAGAAGGCATTGTATGGATTGACCGTCTCTGGAATGCAAAGCGACGATGAAAAGGTCGCCTGTATGGCCGTCGAGTTCTGGTCCACTGTTTGTGAAGAAGAATTGGAAGTTGCCTACCGCAGAGAGGACTTGGGCTTGGGTGCTGCTCAGACCGATTCCCGCCCAGATTTGGTCTCCTACAACTTCGCTTTGGTCGCTATCCAAGATGTTTTGCCCACCTTGTTAACTTTGTTGACCAGACAAAATGAAGATCCTGAGGATGATGACTGGTCTGTTGCTATGGCTGCTGGTGCATGTTTACAATTGTTCGCCCAGAATGTCGGTAACTACATCGTTGAACCTACTGTGCATTTCGTAGCTGCAAACATCGCTGATGCCAACAGCTGGAGAAATAGAGAGGCTGCTGTTATGGCTTTTGGCTCGATATTGGAAAACCCTGATATTGATAACTTGAAAGACGTCATTCCGCAAGCCTTACAGCCCATTCTTGGTTTAATCAATGACGACGTCTTGCAAGTCAAGGAAACTGTTGCCTGGTGTTTGGGTAGAATCGCTGACTTGGTCATTGCTGCCATTGATCCTTCCAACTTGCCTGCCATTTTGGAGGCTTTGGTGACTGGTTTGCAAGATCACCCAAAGGTTTCTACTAACTGTTGTTGGGCATTGATAAATATTTTAGAAAAGTTGTGCCCAAATGCTTCATTCGAGGATTCCAGTGTGATGTCACCTTTCTATGCCACCATTGTGCCAATTTTGATTCAATTGACCGGTAAGAACGACAATGAATTCAGCTCAAGAGCATCTGCATACGAGGCCCTCTCTACCTTTGTTACCCACAGTGCCAACGACACCATGCCAGTCGTCCAAAACATTGCCACAGAAGTATTGTCGAGATTGGAGACTACCATCAGTATGCAATCTCAAGTCAGCAACAGTGAAGACAGGGGTAATTTGGAAGAATTGCAAATCAACATCTTATCGTTGTTGACCAATGTTATCAGAAGATTGAGTAATGATGTTGCTCAAGCTGCTGACAATTTGATGTCTATGTTCTTGAAATTGTTGAGTGCACAAGAAAAGAACTCATTGATTGAAGAAGATATCTTTATTGCTATCTCAGCAGTTGCTGGTGCGGTTGGTTCCGGTTTCAACAAGTACATGGGGGCCTTCTTACCTTACTTGACTCAAGCCTTGCAAAATACCGATTCTCCAACCTGCAACACTGCCGTTGGGTTGGTCGCAGACTTGTCACAATCCTTAGGATTGGGTTTGATGGAATACTTGGACGGATTGATGAACATCTTGGGTGCAAACTTGAACAATGCTGAGGTCAGAAAGGAATTGAGGCCCGCAATCTTGTCTTGTTTCGGTGACGTCGCTACCTCAATTGGATCTGCGTTCCAGCCATACCTCGATATCGTCATGCAAATCTGTATACATGCATCTCAAATTGAACCTGAAGATCAATCTATCGAAGCGGTTGACTACGTGTTGAACGTTAAGGAATCCGTGTTGGACTGTTTTGTTGGAATTGTTGGAGGCTTGGGTGACCATCCTGCGGCAATCCACCCTTATATCGGAGCTATCTTCCAATTCTTGGAAAGGGTTGCGAGTGACATCAACATGTCTGCCACTGATGCTGTTTGCAGATCTGCAACTGGATTGTTGGGTGACTTGGCTGCTATGTATCCCCAAGGAGAGTTCAAGCAAGCATACCTCCAACCCTGGATCACCGAGTTCATCAAGAAGACCAGATCGAACCAGTACTTCGAAGACAAGACCAGGGAAGCCGCCAGATGGGCCAGAGACCAGCAAAAGAAGCAAATGGCTTTATAATCGGTCTGTGGACTTTGCGAAGTGTCAACTTTGTGTTAAATATCCCAGTTCATTGCCTTGCACAGACAGGGTGGTTTGTTGTGCTTTCCTATTTATTCATTAATTGTCATGTTTCACGCCTCTCATTTTACCTCTACATTTATTACATTTTCAACTCATCTCATCTTATCACTTCTCTCATCACCTCTCATCATCTCTCATTACCTCTCACCCCTCTCACATCTCTCAGCCTCATCTCATTCATACCATAGTCATCGTTATTAGATAACATCCCTCTCATACATCTCTATACATTATGTATATAATACACATTTCTCATATAAAAAGACTAAGTAGCTGTTAAGGTACAGGTTTGGGTCTAGTGTATACTTTGCACTAGTTATTGACAAACAAAAATTGTCTACCAACTTGAGAACGTATGATTGTAGAAAACCAACAGGTTATGGCCATTCAGACTACTGTTCAAGCTTCAGTCTGTCGCGTTGTTGTAGAACTGCCTAGACCGCAGTAAAATTTGACTACGAGTTACGGTCCATAGTGAAATCTGTCTACTTGCCGTCTGTGAATAATAGCGGTCATATGGTCTTAGTGCTAGAACTCCACTAATCAGTCTGAGTAATTAAAACTCTGCTCTCAGTCTGTAACAATATCAACTCCACTAGTTGCACTCTGGTTAATATCATACAATAACTACGTTCTATAGTAATATAAACCCGGAGTGATATCTGACCAAATCCACTTGTCAGTTGTAGTAATTCACCTGCAATAATACAGAGTGGCATATGTCCAGCTCCTCCCACGGAAGAGGAGATTCTCAGTAAAGTAACTCGTAGCCGTGGCTACCCAGTACTGTCCCGGCATTACTCCTGCCTCATTTGACCACTTCGGGACGTCACCAGCATGGCATTCGGTTCCAGTTGAAAATGTAGAATGCTGACTAAATCCACTCGGAAAATACCCTCCAAGGAGAATTGCAACTATAAGACCATTCCTGGTGGTGCAGATAAAATACTAAAGGAGGCACCCGTAAGCAGGCATCCGCAAGCAGGCATCCGCAAGCAGGCAAATGTCACGACGTCGCAGCCAGTTCGATGGCTTTGCCGGAAAGCTTATTCGGATGGGGGACGGCTAGTGGCCCGAAGCAGCACCATGCAGTCCGGGCCACGCTGCATTGTCACTGGCATTTGTCCCAAACGGTGGTCAAATGATGGCCATGGACAGGAACTTTGGTCGCATTTAGACAGATCTGCAAATAATTAGTGAAATGTCCGAATTGGGTATAAAAGCTAGCGTCGAGGTAAGGGATATTTGTCAATACTGCGAGGTTGCGCGGGCAACTTGGCGTAGGCTAAGATGGAGAAGAGGAAACGGCAGTCCTTGGGAGCCACGCGAGACAGCGCCTTGGCCAACGGTGGCAGCCGTTGGTGCAAACGACGCGGGGACGGTGTTGATTGTTCGATGAGATCCGAATTCGTTAATATACCTAAATAGAGCCAAATAAGACATCGATCTGGACCGGACAGAAGAGGGCCAGGCTCGCAAAAAATACAGGATATGTGCACATGTATGCCTCGAGGAGCAGGAGATGTACGGTGAGGGCACAGCAGCGGGAGTATGTACGCAGCCAGATCGCAGGAGCAGGGAGGCAGCGGAATCCGTTGCGTGGAGCGGCTCTACCCTGGTGACTGCTCCGCGTAGTCTGGGGCCACTGTGGAGCATGTGTTCGTCCAGCCTGATTAGTACTCTTGGCCATTCGTCTAGGCCACTGGTGCGACTCGCTGGGCAGACCCTTCGGTGCGATGCATTGTTGCGAACAATCGTGGGAATTATCCCAATACGGGTAATTGGCTGCGTGGTCCCGCAAGAGAAGCACGCTGCAGGTCGCTGGGACTCCCACCCAGCGTCTCATGTGCTGCAGCACCCCTAGCACCCGCATCCCTGGTGTCTGTCTACAACCGTCCTTCCCACCAATAGCAGCTCGCGATGGCTCGCTACGCACTCACTGCGCAACTGCGCGCTCCACCACGCATCATCGCGCTCCCACTACGCACTCGCACTGCGCACCCCAACACGTCCCACTACACGTCCCACTCGCGTGGGCCCTTGGCAACTAGTCTATTGTATGCATCCTCTGGCACCCATCCCTGTCCATGCACCCGGGCCATATTTCCGCAACAATGCCTCTAGATTCGGGTGCCCAACCCTCGTTGGTTGTCTTCACCGTAGGCGCCTCGTAAACCGTAAACCTCCATCTCTGGCATATATAACCCACCGAAAAATTCCAATCTCCATCTCCATCCATAGCCATGCCTACCTTCTACCCAGGCGACTCCAAGTACAACCCCGTGCCCTTCGACCACACCTACATCCTCTACGACCCCAAGGACGTGGTGTCCATGGTGTCGGTGCACTTCTCGTTGTTGCCCATCTACACCATGGTGTTCTACACCGCCTGGTTCTTGTTGTCGAGAGAGATCGAGCCCGTGGTGGTGGTGGGAGGCCACTTGGCAGGCGAGATCTTGAACAAGATCATCAAGAAGATCATCAAGCAGCCGCGTCCCGACTTCCACAAGGACTTCGGCTCTGGCTCCTACTCGTTGACCTATGGCATGCCCTCGGCCCATTCGCAGTTCATGGGCTTCTTTGCTGGCTACTTCATCTGCACCCTCTTGTTCCGGGTCAAGCACTTGTCAGACCTCCAGATCTACTCCGGCTGCCTCTTCATGATGGTGGTGTCGGTAGCGGTGGCGTTGTCGCGGGTCTATTTGTTGTACCACACTTTGCAGCAGGTGTGTGTGGGCCTCATGTTTGGGGTGGTGCTAGGCATGCTCTACTTTGCCGTGATCACGGTGGCTCGTGACGTGGGGTTCATCGACTGGATCTTGGGCTGGAGACTCGTCAACTTCTTCTACGTCAAAGACAGTTACTTCCACAACTACCAGTCGTTCAAGGACGAGTACGACATGTACGTGATGTTAGCGCGCCAGGCCAAGGGAGGTGTCTAGGGTGGACGTCTACAGTGGATGATGGGTGAGTGGTCTCGTCATAGAGTTGTAACGGCTCGTTGCATCCATATCACTCTGGAAAATTCCGACTCAACCATACCAGCCAGTTATCATGGCCAGTTTTCTAGGTGGAACGCCACCTTCGTCATATGCCAGCTTCAGGCCAGTTTCAGGCCGCTTCTCGTCATAGACCTTCACGACCTCGCTGAGTGTGGTGAGCAGTCAATTGCATCGGCATCCTTCATTTCTACGGGTCGGACCCCAAAAGTTCCTGATGATTATAGAAGAGGATTAATTAGCATTTTTGGTTGCGAATGAGTGACGCTTTGGCATTATTCAATTCCGACCTCAATTACCATAGAATACATGGAAAATAATAGCACTGAAATCTGTGTAAAGACCAACTTTAATTGGGTTGATACCACACAACAATGGCATTCCACTTGTAATTGAAAAGACAGTAGTAGACACTTAAAGGTCTTATTATAGCTCCATTGCTACGTCATTGTGAGTTTTACGCATCACCAGGGTCCAACTCCTGGCTTGGACAATCCTAATTACATCCTCTATATCAATATCAAACTGGAAATCGTGGCCTAGGGGATGCAAAAGAAATATTCATATAATTCGGAATTCTATAAAAATACTATGAATAATATTAGTCACATCGATAGTGTACACGAAGGGTAGAATTTGCCATCACTAACTGTGAATGGAAAGGACTCAGGGGAGGGGATATTCGTGAGCAGTCTAACAGTGAACTTTTTCACAGACATGAAAGACCCATAATCCACTTTATCGAAATTGCGATGAATGATGAATCGGATCCCAGACCTTATTTCTGCCATTACTATGCAATACGCTATTATCATTGTTGTGTCTTTGAAGTTACAGAAGAATAAATCTCTGGACTCATTTCTTGAATAAATCTTTTCAGTCTCTATTATTATTCTACCTATAATTATTCTGTAGACTAATAGTCTTTGTGACCTTCACATAAGTTATCTTTACCTATATCGATCATCTGAAATTGCAGAAACTACAGACTTTCCCGGCATAGACCTGTACTATTTCTATATAATTATGCATTGAGAATATCTGGTATGGGCAGCGGGCCTGGTCTACCTGAGTGGACCACTCTATCGTGCTCAAAAATCGTCCCACTTGTCGTCATCCTCTTCCTTCTTCTTTCCACCTGCAAACCCCTCTAACTTCGTCTTTTCAGCAGCCTTAAAGCCGAATGCCGGCTGGACAGGCTCCTTTTCACTCACCAGCAACCCGTCGAAGAGCTTGCCGAATCTGGTATCGATGGTCTTGTTGATTCCGTTTTGGTTTATGTCGTTGGTGAACGAGTTGAAGGTTTCCTGGCCATACTTGCCTGTGGCCTGCATCTTCTGGCCGAACTGGGCCATGGCCCTCTTGGCCTCGGCACTGATCTCGCTCTCCTGCAACTGACTGATGCTAGGCTTGATCACAGACTCGTTGACCTCGTTGACAGACTTGACCACGGTTGACGAAAACAAGCCCCATCCCTTCGACAAAGTGCCAAGTGGATCCGACTGGAATTTTTCAACGGTGAAACCTGCCAACGATCCACCACTTCCGCTGCTCTCGCTGGCAGCTGGTGTGTTGCCAAATCCGGCATACTTGCCTCCCTGCGAAGGAGGCAAGTGGTCTGGTCTCAGGTCGTTTTTTGACCCCAACTCCGCAAAGTATGCTTCGTTCTTCTGCTTATCAGCTGCGCGACCCCTACGCGACTGGATGGACTCTTGGGGAGTGGAAGCAGCCTGAGTAGCGCCAGCGCTGGTGGTGCTGGCGTCTGGCAACGACTCACCCGAGTGGTCCTTGGGCACGTACTCCCTGTCCTCGATGTCGCAGGTCAAGAGCTCCTTGTAGTCCTCAGCCACGTAGTTGTCGTACTTGGCCTTGGCTGGCAACGCCAAGTCCACGCCGTTTTGGGTGAAATACTCCTTGAGTCTGGCGTTCCCGCCCTTTTCCATTCTCAAAGTTTCCTCCGGCTTGAACTGGTCCATGGTGATGGACCTGACGAACGAGATGTGGACACCCAACCCTCTGTGGATACCAGCACATTCCAAACAAATGAAGATCCCGAACTTGGGAGAGGCCCATTGGGGGTTTGGCGCGGCGCAGTCAAAGCACTTCTTGTTGTCGCCGTTCTTTTGTAGGAGCAAGAACTTTCTTCTGGTTTCTGGATCGATGGACATTGGTGTGGTGATGAATGGACTGGCTGTTGTTGATATGGATTAATAACGCCGCGCACGACGCGAGAAGCGCGCGGGTAGGGAGAGGAGGCGTGGTGCGGTGGAGGATTGCAAGTGGAGGAGTGCAAGTGGAGAGCAGTGCAAGTGGAGGGGTGCAAGTGGAGGAGACCAAGTAGAGAGCAGTACGAGTGGAGAGAGAAATCTGTTGCTAGCGAGCAAGAATGGGAGTGCTGGTGTGTCTAACGATCCGTGCTAGTGAGCGAAAGAAGAATCTGCCACTAGCGTGAAGGTAGTGCTAGCGAGCGAAAGAAGGTTCGCAGCGGAGCCTCGATGGGAATTAGGGCGAATGACAATGCCAGATGAATATCAATACTCTTCTTGACATGAGCTGCGGCCGCCAGTTGAACATCGACAATACCTCTGACAGGCCATATGGGCCACACTTACTATTCTGCCGTGCTTGTGCCAACTCGTAGTGGGTGGTCACGTCGCCCTCGTCGTAGTTTCTGAATTGTATCCAGAGAATCTAATTAGAGGCAGCCTACGGGTTAGAACACTCGGTGTCGTCCAGAAAATTACTATGTCTGCCAGGTAGATTTTTGCAAAGTAGGCTTGGGCTTGACTTTACGTGTATTCTTCCTAGTCTTTGCCCATCCACAGTATTTCAAAACATACCGGATCTCAAGATATAATGATCAATTTCTTTACACGAATTATGGCTAGTATTGCTGGTGAGATCTGATCTCCCCCTAACCACTCTTCATTAGCGCATCATGTAGAAGGTACTGTCATATTGTACATTATTGAGAAATTGTGAATTTCCTAAGCTAGCGCTTCAACTCCACTATTTAGTGTCCTTTGCAAGCTAGTTATCTAAAAGCTAAGTATACTTCAATCAATGACTTCTTAATCTAGCAGTTCAATCTACTAATTAGTGACTTCTCAAGCTTGGTTACTCCACTCTTAGTCTGCCTTTGACCACTACAACTTCGAGTTGGGGTCGCGGTTGGCGTCCGCAACCAATTTGGGATACTCGTTGCCAGTGGCCCCCAAGTGCCAGGCACCTCCATCTACCACCTGGATGGTACCGGTGATCCAGTTGGCAGCAGGCGAAAATAAGAACACGGTAGCCTCAGCAATGTCTCTGGTGGACCCGATGCGCTGCAATGGCACCTTGGACTCCCTGTTGTCGCCACGCAGCAACCGCTTCATACCTTCAGTATCACCAATAGGACCAGGGGCAATCACATTGGATCTGATTCCCAAAGGTCCAAGCTCCACTGCCAAAGCGTTGGACAACGCGTCCACACCTGCCTTGGCTGCTCCGACGTGGAGCTGGAAGGGCACTCCGTAGTAGTGGAGGGTGGCGCTCACAAAAAGAATGGCACCCTTGTTCTTGCGCAACTGGTCATAGGTGGCCTTGACGGTGTTGTAGGAGCCCAACAAGTCGATGGAAACCACCGACTTGAACGCATTGGACGACAAGTGGTTGAAGTCGCTCAAGAAGTTGCCGGCAGCGCCTGCAATCACGAAGTCGATTCTGCCCAATTCTGCCACTGTCTTTTCGGCTGCCTTGACCAACGACTGCACCTCTCTGACATCCGTGCCGCCACAGGCAATGACCCTGGCGCCTGGACGCAAAGCTGCGATTTCCTTAGCAGCCTTGTTGGTGTTGTCGACGTTTCTGCCCACAATGGCAGCATCGGCTCCAAGTAACACCAATGCCTCGGTTTGCACCCGACAGATGGAGCCTGCTCCACCTGTGACAAAGACTACCTTGCCCTTGAACAAATCGGGCTTCCACACGCTATTTTCGACGAACGATTGATCTAAACCCATGGTTACTGGTGGTCCATGGTGGGACAGTGGTGGTATATATATGGCCCCGCTAGCGCGGGGCCTGGTGCTAGAACGTAGCGAGACCTCGGGGCTGCCACGGCAGTACCCCGCGCGGGACGGTGCGCGTGAAATTAATCTCTATCAACTTTATACATAATATACACAGGCTAGTTGGAGGTAGGACCGCCATTGGTGCGGGGCGTCAGGTCTGGGGGCTGGGGAACGGCGGAGTCGGCGCTGTTGGAACCGTTCTGGAGGGTTCGGGTGATTTTGTGGCTGGCACTGGTCAATTTATTCTTGATGGTGGTAGTGAGCTTTTTCTTACGGCCTTGATGCGGCTCGGGCTTAGACACCCCCATGGGCTCGGTAGTTTTGGGCAGCCCAACCGAACGCAGGGCCTCGCTATCAATGCCTGCGAAAAGATCCGTGGGGGTACCAAAACCAGCATCACTTGCATCCATGCCACTGCTGGACGACGGACTATTGGAATCGGGATCGCCAAACCTGCCTGAGGCCTCGGGGTCGCCAAACCTCCCGGAAGCCTCGGTGGTATACGCCAAATCAGAATTGACGTGCTCCAAATCTGCCACCTGCAGTCCTGCAAAAACGGTGGGACTGCCCTGGGGACTGGTGTCTGGGCTCACGTCCGAGCTGTTGTCGACAGGAGTGGGGTTGTTGGTGGCATCCTCGTTGATGGGGGTCAGCACATCGTGCTCCTCCAAAATTTCGTCCACAAAGCCGTCGTCGAATTTGCCGTTCTGCAAAGAATCCTCGTAAAAGCCGTTCTCCACCAAGTCAATCAATTCCCGGCCAGTATTAACGTACGCAAGACGAGTACCACAGAATTGCCGGAAATTTTTGTAGATATAGTTAGCAATAAGCTTGAAGTTGTGTCTCTTGATGCTGATATTTGCATCGCAGTTCCTCAAAATGTTGTCCACAAAATCCACGCAAGCAGAGTTTGCAAGGTTATTTTGGTCAACGATCAGCTCAAAAAACCTGAAAAAGTACCCCAATATATCGCTGTTGAGGATGTAGCGGCAATAGAAGTCATCGTTCAACAAAATCAAGTTCTTCAAACACCTCACAATGCTCAATTTGAGTATAAGCTTGCAATTAGTGTCAAGAAGTTTTCCCAACCCCAATATTATATTATTCTCAATAAAAAATGGACGTGAAATTTGAACCTCATGCTCCTTGGTGCAGAATGAGATTAGTTCACATAATTGTTGGTATAGTAATACATCGTGCCGAATTTGAGTTGAGATTTCATCCTTGTTGGCAATCTGATCAACAGAAGCCAATTCGATCAAGTTTTTGAATAGCTCAGGAGCAACTTGAGAATAGAAAGCTTTGAAATAATTGTTGGTGTTAATGTCGTTAAACTCATCAGTTATTAAAGACCCATTACAATGAGCTGAGTCTTTTGAGGAAAATTCATTCCTGGGATTTTCCATCTCAAAATCGCTATTGTTACCACCGTTGGAAGCAATATTAGAATCTAATAAAATTCTCAATGCTTCAAAGGCCTGTACTTTCAAACCTGGATTTCGATCTTCAACCAAAAGCTTTGTAAGAATGGAAATTAGGGTCATGTCATCCGACAATTTTAGTTTGAGATTCTTGGGTTCCACTATGGTATCATCCTTATCCTCTTCAATGACAGGATTCAACGGAGGGTCGGAATTATCTATCGTTTCTTCATTATCTATGGCGCTCACCAATGAGACATCTTGCTCTATAATGATCACTATCAACTCAGTCCCAAAAACACGAACTTTGCTATCAGCATCCTGCAATGCAAAACTAATCATTCTGAAGAGCCCTCCTTTAACTAAGAAAGAAAAGAAGTTGGATTTTTGATGTGTTTGGAGGGATCTGGCAATCAACACGTATTGATGCAACATTTTAACTCCGTCTCTCTTCAACGTTAGTTGTTGTTCATTGCAGTGTTCGGATTCGTCATAGATTTCAAACAACTTTTCTAGTAAGCTTGCATCCTTCAAGTAGTTGATAATCTCCACTTGATTGACATAAATCAAGGAAGAGAGTAGGTTAAAGGTTTGATCATCCAAGAATCTTGCTAGTACCACGTCCTTCAAAAAATTGAAATGATAATCCTTCTTGAATATTCCCACCTTGTCAACAGGTATAACCGTCTTGAAACTCTTGTTTTTAAGGTAATCCCTGTGGCATGCTTTGAAATTCGGGTACTCGGGGTCGTATTCTAAAATCCCCACGAGTCCAAGAATCTTTTCCTCAGTAGACAAAAACTCTTCGATCAACGAAGCTTCGTTGAATAGAACCAATGTCTTCATGATCTCGCTCAATGTGTATAGGTGCGGAAGCCTCTTGGAACTTTCAGCCTCGTCGAAAGCCTGGATTAATTTCGAAAAGTAGTCATTTTCGATGATGTAGTTCAGGATGCTGGTTCTGGAAAATTGAGAGTTGGAGTTCTGGTTTATCAAGTCGAGAATCGTGTCTAGGTTGTCCATGGTGGGGTCCTCGGGGTAGTTGATGGGTCCTGTGATCAATTCCGTTATGTCGTCACCATCTGACATGCTGGGTATCACGTAGTAGAGGGAAATGTCGGGACAGAGCTTATCTTGCTGTACCTTAATGATGAAGTCACACAAATCTGCGCATCCTTCGGTCTCCTGGAAGGACAACGCAAGATCCTTGCCAGAAGAATCGGTCCAAACGATAAGAGTCTCCTGCTGCCTCTGATACTGGGTGGATCCTTCCAAGAACGACTTGAGAATCACGTCTCCCGAGTCGAGTTCATTTCGTACCAAGAAGAACGGCATATTGCTAGTCTCGTCCACCTCCCCCACACAGTATCCAGTACCATTGTCCAACCAATCCTCACCTTGAAGCAAATACACCTTAACCCTCCTGGGCGTTTGGCCAGCTGTGGTTCTGTCTTTGTTGAAGTCCACCATAAGAGTGTCTATCCCGGACACCGGAGCTGAAGTTCTTGTGGCACTCTGTAGTGATAAAACGCGTCGTTGCGGTTCAGAAAGTAACAGGCTGCACGTGATGTCCCCTGGGATTGGCCTATGTGGTTGCTGTTGTGAGGTCCAAGCCGGAGGGTGCCAACTATGCTGTTGTTAGTGTTGGATGTCCAGTGTATTGGAGGATTTTGGCAAGCAGAAATGCGCGTGATAGATGTCACGTGACACGATGGTACTCCTGACACTCTCCACCAGGCGGGCTCCGGCAGCTTCCCAAGGGGGACAGCCGCCAGCCCGGCGTGGAAGAGAGCACCTCTACAGCCCAGAGACCATACGATGGTTCGCACAAGGGTTTAAGTTTAAGAGAATAATCCACTATGGCTGAGATATGCCCCAGTTTCGTGAGGCTGCTATTTCCAGCCATGGCTTTCTATTCTTAGAGAACTCGGCGCCGCCTCCATCATCGTTCTCCTGAGGACATCTCGTTTAGTTAAACGAGAGTTAAAACATGAAATTTGGTGACATTGACAGCAAGAGCCATGGGCCAACGCTTTGTAACTCAAATTTGGTGCGTCTCCAAACAGATTGAAGGATCATGTTATCGGTTCCGCTTGCTGTGGGTCTAGAATTGTCTGTCCTTTCATTCGCATTTGCAGCTGGCATTTGACATGGCTGTGCAAAACTGTCAAACTTGCCTAATGCATGGAAAGTTCGTTGTGCGAAAGGCGCTTCTCATAACAGGAATGGAGGCTGGCTGGGCTAGATTGCAAGTTCTCTCGGTCACTACCATACGCTTGGCAATGTTAGTACCGCATGTGCAAGCCTGTTCCGCAATTGAAGAACGTCAATCTTTTCTGAGATATAATCTTTCAATGAATAAAGGATTCAGATTGTAGACGTAAGTTGAACTTGGTACTGATTGAACCATCAAATTTCAGCCATGAGACTTTATTAGCAGCAATTTAGGATGGGAATGAGCCAGAAAAGTGTGAAATTAAAATTAAAACGTCAAAGTTTTGCTGATCTATCGTGTTGTGGACTACACCAGGTACAATTACTATTAGTATTATTATTCAATTACAACTGTAACTTCTAGGCTAGTTACAATGGAGGGGCGCCGAGGAATCTAATCTTTCCCTTCTCATCGAAACCCGAGTTTTCGTCACTGACTTCGACAACCTTGGAAATCTCAGAAATTTCAATGGTGGACAAACCCATAGGGTCTCTTGGGATCCAAACGCTTGGACAAGCAGCGGTAGCAGCTGGCAAGTTATAGGCGTGCTTGGAGTTGGTCTGCTCAGGCTCAATGTTGAAGGTGGCTGGCAACAACTCCTTGGCGTGTCTATAGTTCAAGTAGACGTCTGGCCTAAAGAATCTAAAGAATGGGTTGGGTGTGTTGAGAGTCTTGAAATCACGGTCCGCAAGCAAAGGCACGATGCCCTCCTCCTGAAACTCGGTATCGTTGGCCAAGTTATTCTTGACCCTCTCATTTTCTTCCTTCTCGTTTTCAATTTCCTTCTCAAGCTTCTTGGACTTTCTGTTTCTTCTGTCCAAAATCTTCTTTCTGTACTCAGTTTCACTGGTAGAGGATGGTGTGTGGGAAACACCGTCCAATGGCCTCATACAGTCGACTGGAACGACGTCCAACAAGATTCCGAAAGAGCTCTTGATGTTAAGGTGACAGTAGATAGTGAAAATGAGACCAATGACTTGTAAGACAATAGGACCCCATCCCTTACCAACAGCGAAGATACCCAACAAACAGATTTGGCCCAAGTAAATACCTGTGAAGGTTTGGTAGAGAGCAGTGGGGTAGTGTCTACCTCTGTTGTCTGGAGCCTCAATGAAGACATAGGTCAAGTTGTAACAGTAAGTGATGTAAACCAAGAAGAAAGCAACAGTAGCGAACAACAAAATCATAGGAGAAATGATACTGTAAGCCAAGGTGATGACAGCCAAGTTAGTGAACACAGGGAAGGTAGTACCCCAACCCATGGAGCCCAAACCACTAAATCTGGCATACTTCTTTCTAAGAGTTCCATCCAAGAGGTATCCTAAAATGTAGTACAAGAATAACCCAACAACTTGGAATAAAGAACCACCAGCAACAGACAAACCTTGCAAAATAAGGAAAGAGATGTAGAAGTTGGAAGACTTTGGCAATCCTCCGGCCAAGATAGACAAGGCCCTCTCTGGAGATTCAACAATCTGAGTGACAGTGGATGCAGCAGAGGATGCAATGGTGGTGACCAAGAAACCGTTGATGACCTGGAAACCGAAGTAGGCCCTCTGGGTGTAGTTTTCGACTTCTTGGGCGGAAGCCACCCCAGAAACCTTGGCCATACCTCTTATGAACAATGGCAAAAGTGCCATCAAAATAGACAACATGATGGTTGGTAACAAACCGGTGATAATACCCAATAACTGGTGGGGCATCTTCAAAATCCATCTCAACCATGGCAATTTGTTGGTCAAGTAGGTAATGTTGGAGATAACACCGACAAATGCAACAGGAATGGACCACAAGATAATCAAGGCACAGATGGCAACGAAAGCAATAGTTCTTCTGGTCATAGCTTCCCACCAGAACATTCTCAAGTTGGACCAGTTGATATCGGCTGGTTCGACACCAGTGATGGTAGGTTGCATTCTCAATGGGTTGTGGTGAACAGTGACCTGGTATGCCATCTGGGCCTTATATTGGTCCTCGAACTCAACGATAAGCGAGTTCTTTGGCTTGAAGGATCTGAAGTTCTTTTGCATCTGCTTAATTTCCTCGTCGATCTTGGGAATTTCTTCCAAACAGTATCTGATAGTGTCCACCTTCAGGGTGAACATACCGTGTGGCTTGAAAGTAGGTCTCTTCTTTTCAGGGACGTAAGCGCTGATTTCGTCGGCAGGCTCGATAGTTTCGCCCTTCTTGTCCGCTTTCAACTTGTGCTTAACTGCCAACTTCAACAACTTGTTTTCGGCAACTTCCAACTTGGTGACCAAGCCTTCTCTTTGCTTAATCTTGGCTTCCAAGGTTCTGCAGGTTCTGGGGATGTGGACTCTGGTAACACCGTCAAACATCTTGAAAAACTGCTTTTCGTCCAACAACGAGTCGGGCACACACTTGAACAACACAGTTCTCGAAGACAACTGTCTGGCGTACTTGGGGGAGGAAAGAGCAGCGGATCTCAACGAGTTGTAGAAGAACAACTCACGGTAAATCACGTAGATGAGCGAGCCGTAGAAAACCCACCCGACCAACACATGGGCGTAGTATCTCTTTTCGTGCTTGACGTTGGCAATAGACAACTGGTCCAAGCCAGGATTATTGTTTCCGTTGGTGGCATTGACTGGCAACAAGATGATCCAGGTGAGAAGCCCAAACATGAAGAACATGGCCATCACCAAGATGTATCTCAAGAAGAAGTAGCCATCCAAGCCTGCCTGCTGGAGAATGAAAGAATGAGGTTTAGTCAAGAGGATGTAAACCCATCTGAAAGGGTCCTTGGGAAGCGGCTCTGGCTTCTTTTCCTCGGGCACCAAGTCGAACGAGGCCTTGGGCGAGTAGATCCGCTTGAACTTGAGACGGAGAAGGAGGAAACAGGTGACGAAGATTCCACAGAGAACGATGTTAGTCACCAAGGTGGTGATCACCGTGGAGGTGGACGTGGAACTGGAGGCTACCATTTTGGGTCCAAGACGTCCTTATGATGTGAGCAGACTGTAGCGGCGTGACAACAACAACAATCTAGCCTGGTAGGCGGTCTGGAAGGAGAGATGGATCAACGGTGAAACGAGGTGTTTTGGTTACGATGCGCAAGCCGTGGTGGAATGTGTCACAAACGTGTGTCACGTGCGCGTTTCTGGGTGGGTTCCAGGACCAGGGCTGCCGGATTCAGGGCTGGGTGGTGGATGCTGGGCACGAAAGGGATGGCGGGGTAGTACGGGTCCATCTCTGGGTCTCTGGGCCGTTTGAGGTGCCGGTATGGCGGTGTCTTGATGCCAGTGCCTGACGGATGTTCGCTGCATGTGTCGCGAAGAGCGTGTCACGATCTGCGGCTGACGGGCATAGATGAAACAGACAGAGGGCCGAGGCGCCAGAGTGGCCAGACGGCACTTCTTAGTGAAGTCCGGATGTTTGCCAGAGAATTGAGGTACGGGGTGCTGGCAGGACGTATGACCTAGAGACCCATGTCATGTCTAAGGGGGCCAGTTGGGAGCAAGTACCACCAGCCGTGCGGGCGTGGCGAAGCCCGATTCGAGCTGGGTCTTGGGATGCGCAGGGCTCGAGTCGGGGCTCGAGACGGTGGTGCTACAACAATCTAATAAGAAAACGAGCTGAGAAGTCTACGAGTGTCCCACTGGAAAATGGGGACTCTACTGAACTGCACTGTATAGTTATTTGCTTAAGCAAATGTTTCATCGGTGTTCTTGCTGTCCTTTTCTTTCTCTTCCCTACTAATTTTTTACAATTTAATTAATTTTTTCGCAAAATTTACGATAATTTAACTGGTTACTATCGGTTAAGAGAGTCACAACCACGATATTTCGATGACCAACAGCATTGAAGGTGACAATTGCGATATCAACCAACATGAGATTTCAAGCATTGTGGAGTGCAAAACGGTAATACCTACCTTTTGTTCTCCCCAGCTTGTTCTGTAGTACAGCAGATTTTTTAATCAATTCACCTGGTGTATTTATTAAACTTTTATTCCGATACTGTACTACCAATGCCTCTTTAAGTACGGATATAAGATCCTTGATATTCATCTGGCCAACCTATCCAGCATATATTCTGTTCGGTGAGTGATAAACACATCATTGGTCTTGCCGAGTTGTAACCATGGTCACTTATGAGTCCAGTCTCAATAAATTTAATCTGCCATGTTGCAACAGTGTACATCCTTTTAACCCCAAACATCCCTCTGTCGACTACATATTTGGTGCAGCAGTTTTTTGTGTCACTCCATTTTTGCAGGAAAAAATTTGGTATTCTACTCTCTAGACGTCATGATAACTGAAAGTTGCCGACCAGAGCATTCTGGAACAGGCTATACACATATTGTAATGGGAATCAAGTCTTTATTTAACCCATTAGCTAGATTATGGGTATATTGTTTTCAATGTTTTTATTTTTTGACAAATTTTGCTTCCTTTGAGCCTAAAATAAATCTTCATAATCGTAAATCCAAAGTAAGTTCTAATATGGTGAAATAGCTGCTACATCGATATTTTGGCTAGGAAAACTTTTGTAAACTAAACAAAACTCCTAAAACAGCATAAATTAGGCAGTGTGGCCGAGCGGTTAAGGCGACTGACTCGAATCTTTTCGGGCTATCAGTTGGGATTTCCCGCGCAGGTTCGAATCCTGCTGCTGTCGTCATTTTTTTGAGAATCTCATCTCAATCACAAGTTATTCCTGAGATCCTTCAGCCATCTTTTTGCCACTATCTGAGTTAATTTTTGCTTCCAACACCATCAGAACCACCTTCACCACCACACACAATGCCCAAGGCCTCCCGAATAAAGAAAAACGCCCCTCCTCCAGCGGGCTACGACAAAGTATCGCCTACATTAACCAAACTCCAGGCCAAGTTGAAACAGGCTCAAGTGGCCCAGTCCGTCAGGACAGGGTCCTCTGCATCCACCAAGCAGCTGTCGCTTTGGCCAATTATGCAAATCAACCACCAAATCTCTCGCTACGTCTACGACATGTACTACAAAAGGAAGCTCATCTCGCGAGAGCTCTACGACTGGCTTCTCGTTCAGTCCTATGTCAATGGCGACTTGATAGCCAAATGGAAGAAACAAGGCTACGAGCACCTTTGCTGTGTGCAGTGCATTATGGTTCAAGACAAGAACCACAAGAATGCCTGTGTTTGTAGGGTGCCCAAGGCTACTCTTCTCAAGAACGGTGACGAGGAGTCCACCAAAGCTGTCGAGTGTGTCACCTGTGGGTGTAGGGGATGCGCAAGCACGGATTAGGGGTACTTGAGGAGAATAAAATACATGGTATGCTAAGGCTATTTGGGAATAGTATCTACCTATTTCATAAGTCAGGGAATTACTTTTCTCAAACTCACTACTAATGTGGCAAATTGTCCCTTATGTGTTGAGTATTGGCTGGAACTGACAGATAAGTTATGGAGCATGTTTGGAGGATGCCAGAGATTAATACACGGTAAGCCAGATTAAGCAAATTAATATATTGTCTGAGAATTAAACACTAATAATACATGGTAATCTAATAGAGGAGCAAAGAAAGCAAAGAGAGCATTAAACAGACTGAACCAAAATAATATACGAAATAAAGCCACCTGACAACCTTCTCATCTGTTGTACCGTACAACAGCCGGCGAGAGCATAGGGATGAAATAAAACAAAACAATTAGTTAATGGCCCTTCAGTCATCAGCATCCGTAGACGAAGTGCTGATATTGTGGGCACCTTTCGAGGCCGATTCCTCGATGTCGGAGACGTCGCTCTTGGAGCTGACAGAACTTAAAACATCAATCTTCTTAAAATCATTAAACAAATTCCGGCTGGAATCCACAACTGTAGACGCAATACTGGTAGTACTTCCCGATTTTCTACTCAACACTGGTGTCTGGTGATTATGGGGGTGGTTTTCAAAACTTCTCATAATCATGTCATCATCATCATACGAGTTCAATAACCCGTGCACGGATGCGTGACTATGCAAAAGCGTATGACTGTTCACCAAGGGCGAGTAGTAGAATTCGTCCAAATATGAAGGAGAGTTCCAGAGTTTTTTCATGATAGAATTGGTCTGGGGTGTTCTCAAATTCCTCAACGGAGTCTTCAATATGTTGGATTTCGGGGTGCGCTGTAACACGTTGGGAGTGCTGGAATGGGTCATTAATGGTCTTTGTTGCAAGGAGTGATGGATCGAACTTGTTGACGAATTCAAACTAGCAGATATCGATGTGTGAACATGTTGAAGTTGATGATTCTGATACACGTTGTTTGCAGGAGTTATAGGCTCGAGCAACGGCCCTGTTTCACTTGGCCGTATTGGCGATAATTCCAAGTTGGAATTGCAACTGAACGAGGAAGTGTACGTGAGGTTCTTTCCAGCCAAAAGCGGCTTGTTTGGAGAATCAGTTATAATGAAGTGTGGAGGGTTACTTCTTACAAGTGAGTTTCCATTGTCCCATTGTCCGAAGGGCTCACCCAACTTTTCGTTCATACGTTGCTTCTTCAGGGGAGGATCCAAGATATGGGTCATGTCCTCGTCTTTATTATCGTCAGAGTAGTCATCATCAACTTCGTCATCATCGTCGTCGTGTTTCGTTTGGTCGTAAGTGTAGTCGTATTCATTGTCATCGTTGTGGGTTGAGCTGGGTATTCTTTTCCTCTTGGGACGAGTCACTTTGTTCACGGTGTTGTGGGTGGTGTAGTTGTAGTTGGTGGAAGAGAACGGCTTGGACTCGGTGTTGGGCGACGAGGGGATGGCGTTCATCGAGCGTTTGGCCTCTTCCCTGTGTCTGGATCTCACCAAGTTGATCTGGTCCATCACCTCGTGGTAAGAGCTTTTCTTGACGCTTCTGGACTTGAGGAACTGTTCCTCGTACCCTGGCTTGATGCACCAGAAGTGGCCCTTTCCGTCCTTGGACTTTTCGCCCTTGACAAACGCCTTGTTGAGCGAGAGGTTGTGGCGGATCGAGTTCTGCCACCCCACGTCCTCGCGCTTGTAGTACTTGAAGGTGTCGGAGATCCACTGGTAGATCTGCGACAACGGCAAACGCTTGTCCTCGTGGCTCAAGATGGAGATGCCGATGAGGGTGGCGTACGAGTAGGGTGGCTTGTCCTCGGAGTCCAAATCGAAAACTGTTTCTTTGGCGTCTTTTTTCGCTTTTTTCGCCTTTTTTCCAGCACCTGGTTTCGCAGGCGCGACTACTGGTGGTTTGTCTTCAGAAGGCAACGACAACGATGACGACGGATTGATGGTCATGGGAGGCGACGACACGGGACACGGACGGTGGAGACGGTGGTTGGGGCTGGAGAACGCTGGCGAGAGGAGCGCCAGACGCGACGACGGCTCGTCGATGGTGGAGGCGCCAGACGAGTGGTTGACGGACGCGATGCCTGGATCAAACCGTGCCATGGGGCCCGTAGACGGCTGGGACTTGCGAGGCACAGGCGTGTCGAAGGCCATGGGCTTCTTGACGGCCACGGAGGTTTCTGGCGGGGTCGAGATCTTCAACGAGTTGCGGTGGTGGTGGTGCACGGGAGTCTCGATCTTGGGGACGATGGCGTCTTTGTTGGAGACGTTGAAGGGCTGTTCTTGGAGGGGCCTCCTGGCATTGAACATCAAATTTCCTGGAGCAGTGGACATAGCGCGAGCCTGGAGCAGAGCGTAGGCTGAACAGGAGATGCTGGAGGAGGAGGAGGAGAAGGTGGTGGTGGAGGTGGAGGAAGATGGATGACGGGGTGTGCGCGGGTACTCGAAAATAACGGTAAAGGTTAATGTAGAAGGAAGGTGAGCTTTATAAAATGTGCGCGTGATACGGATCACGGCAGGTGGGAGAGGGAGGAGGGGGTACGCGTCGAACACCCCCCGTTTGTGTCGGCGGGGCGGTTCGCGAGGAGCGCGTTTTGAAACGCGGTCGGGGGTGCATGCTGCAGCCGGGGTCACGTGACTGCGACTGAAACGACGCAGGGGCTGGTGGAGTGGGAGGCCGGTGTGGGTGTGGGTGTGGGTGTGGTCGGGGCCGTGGTGGTGCAGCGTGACGGCTGGCACGCCACCTGGCGGCACGGAAGCCGGGTGTTTCCCGGGGTGTTCCCGAGGTGTTAAGTGAGGATGCTCTTGAGTACACGGCGTCGCCACGTAGTGCCTGAAGCATCCCCTGCACGATTGTTCTGTCCAACGTCTTCGAACCAGCCTCGCAGTGATTTCACTTCCGTTTTGGGCATTTTGTCTGGCCCACGGCGGTGATCTGAGATGGCGTGGCGGAGATTGCAGTGAGCGGGGAGTCCCATGTGTGTTGGTCGGTCCATATGGCGGCTGCATCCAGGCTGTCATCGGGGCTTGTGCGGTTACGCCGCTGCATGCACCAGATGAGATGCGAAGTTTAATTGCGACGCCGAGGAAGTATGTGGAGTTGACATCTCTGCAGGTAGAGCACTTGGTGGTGGTAATTGCAGGTTGTCTCTAGGCTTGTCAGACTGACTCTTGCGGATTTTTCGGTTGTCGCTGGTGTTCATGGCAGTTTGTCTCTGCTTGTTGTCTCTGCTTGTAGTCTCTTGCGTGTGGATGTCTGTCTCCCGTGTTAATTCTTGTCTCTGGACTGTCAGATTGTCTGGTGCGTGTAAGTGGAAATCTATGACTAGACAAGCCCAGTTCTTTGTTAATTAATTTCTCCGCCTGGTCCGCCAGAACTGTTGCGTTGATGGTGGCAGCTCAGTTCAAAGAAAAGAAAATCCACTGTAAAGTATGGCTGCTTTTCACCTTGGAATAGTATTATGCTGGAGAATTGTGGGTTTCAGTGGCAGCCACAATTGGAAACTAGCTATCAGATATAATAACAGTTTGTATTGAATATTCTAAATTCAGTAGTAGTAACCAGATCCAGTATGTTATCATAGCAGTGAATATGTGATAATTTCAGAGTTTTTGGTCCACTGCATAAGATTGGGAGAGAATACACCACCAGTTGAAGTTCAGCTGGGCATTTGCTTCATATTGACATCTTTGTCTAGCCAGAGTCGCCTGTTACAATTAATTCAGCTCTATTTTGCCTATTCGCAAGTTTCTGTTATTAATTTCCAGTAAGCATTAATTTCGCCTGTTAGTAAATTCTGAGCAACAATTTCTGTAGGCAACAATTTCTGTAGGTAACATTTTTGTTAGCATAATTTCGCCCCTTGGTAAATTTTCTGCCACAAATTTCTGTTAACATCCTTAACTCAATTTCTTGTTTGCATTAATCTGGCTTAATTATCGTCGTTACAATAAGAGCGGTAGTGGTACAGCAACAACGGTTTATGGCACTGGACTGGTTTGCAGATTAATGGCATAATACTGTATTACGGTAACTCAGGAGCACTCTTCAACGGCACACGGCAAAGGAGGAGCATTGCTGTAAGCACGTACTCGGAAACACCCACACTGAGGTCAATAAGAAGTCACGTGCACACAATCACGTGCACAATCACCTAAATTCGTTCTGCAACTTTTCTTCACCGCCAACCATGGATGATACTATCCGGTCGCTCATCAGGTTCGTGTCCCGCGGGTTCTACTCCACGCCGTACGTGCTCATTCTCGACGCCGTGCTACACCACTCCGTCCTTTCTGAGGATGATCTCATTCACTTGTTGAGCATCAAGCGCAAGGAGCTCCGTTCCCTCTGCAATAAGCTCGTGGACGACCGTTTGATGGTCGCCTACATCCAGAAGGAAGAAAACGGCCAGCAGCGTCTCATCACACGTACATACTTCTACGTGCACATCACCGCAGCCATCGACTCCATCAAATGGAAGGTCCATTCGTTGGTCAACCTGTTGAAGCAGGAGATGTCCAGCTACGGAAACCCACAGGGGTACTTGTGCCCACGCTGCGGAAACAAGGTGAGTCAGCTCGATGCCATCTCGTTGTTGAGTGAGGACAAGACTTCCTTCATCTGCGATGTGTGCCAGGGAGTGTTGGTGGAAGACGACTCCAGCCAGCAGGCCAGCTTGCGCCAGGCCAAGCTCGAGACGTTGATGATGCAGGTGGACCCCATCATCGGATTTTTGAAGCGAATCGACGACTCCAACATCCAGGACAACGACTTCGAGTCTGCGTTGTTGAAGTCCATTCCTGCCCAGAGCACCACCAGTGCTACGTACTCGTTGACCAACAGGTCAGGAGTGCGGGCCAAGAACATGTCGTCATCGCTCCAGAGCGCAGCTTCCAAGGCCCAGGCCACCTTGCGTGTTTCTATCACTGCAGACGACGAGAACTACGAACGGGAGCAGTTGGAAAAGGAAAGAAGAAGAGCCAAGTTGGAACAAAACGCACTTCCCTCGTGGCACTCCAACAGCACGGTTGGAGAGTCGACCTTGGGCCGTTTGGACAACGAGGACGACTCCAAGGAGGGCACCCCCACCATCAAGGAAGAGAGCGACTTCAAGCCAGATACCATGGACTCCAAACCAGACGTCTCCAACACCGATATCTCGTCCTCAAACCAGACTCCCGAGCCTGCGTTCAATGTCGCAAACTCCGACCTCAAGGATAAGGACCAACAAGACGCTTTGGCAGCGTACTATGCGCAATTGGCCCAGCAGGACGACGACGACGACGACGAGGATGATGACGACGATGACTTTGACAACTTGATTTAGATCTGGCCCAGCAACGACACAGCCAGGATAGAGTTATTTACTTAATTACTATGAATAGAGAAGGGAAACGGGCGACAGGAGCCCACAAAGCTGCTACGATTCCTACTTGGCTCCAACCTTTGCCACACGGCTCTAAAAGAACAAAAATAGGTGTACCGTAGGGAAATTCATGGTGTATGAGTAATTGACGAAATTGTCATCCATGTCCGTTAATCGAGGTTTACTATTTAACACAATGCATACAAATTTATAATGATAATATTAGCCATCGCCTCTATGAAAAGGTTGAAAGGAACACAGAAACTGAAGGAAATGATAATTCAATGCTGAAACCATAGGAACCCAGACTGGTAAATGAATTGAAATTCCAGAAGCAGACACTGAAGAAATGAAAGTAGTAAGTAAGAATAAATAGTAGGTACCAAGAACAGTAAATAATTGATAATTGGTAGAGACAGAACGATATTGCGAAGAGAATCTGGTTTATTAAGAAACCAAATACACTTGATTCGGCCATAATCAATTCACATCTGCAGATTTTAGTAGTTAACCTATCCTAAGTCCTCCTTGATTGAAGCAGTGCACCTAGCGGAACAGTACCAATGCATCTAAGAGCATCATAGCCCTAAATCAAACACACATATCTGTACTGTACCAAAACGCTCTCATTCGAAGCATAACCTTCATAGAGCTCTGCCCAAAAGCTCCCTACGTAGCCCCCAAAAACGTCTTGGACCGTGGAGGACCGTCCCAGAAAAGTTCCTCGCTCTCGCTAAATGGGATGCTGCTCGCACCGCTTCCCGCACCGCGGCTTCCTTACGGGCACATGCCCACCACCGCGCTTATTCTGACTCACCACCATATCGCAATAGCTCCGGTCGGAAATGAAAAACGAAAATTTATTACTTCTACTTACTCCACAATGACTACCGTTGAAAAAGTATGTATTCTCCATGAGGTAGCCAGGCACACACAGGGACTGTTCTGTGGCTCGGACTGAGGTGTCAATGCCAGACACGCCCACAATAGCCACTGGGAATTGCCCTAAGGCTGCAATTTGGCAAGAAGTTGCAATCACCAGCGTCAAATGATAAATGGTGATTTTGCCGCTGGTAACAGCAGGCCAAGTTGTCATCTGCGTGATGGGAGGCGATTCAGCCCATCTCTGCTATTTCTTTGATCTGGACACTTGAAAAGAGCCAATTTGGAGTTGATGAGCCGTTCAACAGCACATTTGGAGTTCAACAGCTAATTGGAGCTCAACTGCCAGTCAACAGCCTCTGCCTACCAGCTACCACAACTGAATTCCCCAACTAACCCCAGAAAAAAGTCGATCCCGTCAAATCGTTCATTGCCGGTGGAACTGCCGGGGCCATCGAGGGTGTGATCACATACCCGTTCGAGTTTGCGAAAACTAGACTCCAGTTGATCGACAAGTCGTCCAAGGCCTCCAAGAACCCGTTGGTGTTGATCTACAACGTAGCCAAGACCCAAGGAACCGGTGCGTTATACGTGGGATGTCCAGCGTTCGTGGTGGGAAACACTGTCAAGGCCTCTGTGCGTTTTCTCGGATTCGACTCCATCAAAGCGCTTTTGGCTGACAAGAATGGCAAGCTCTCTGGTCCTCGAGGCGTGCTTGCAGGTTTGGGTGCTGGGCTCTTGGAGTCGGTGGTGGCCGTGACTCCGTTCGAAGCCATCAAGACTGCGTTGATCGACGACAAGCAAAGTGCCAAACCAAAGTACCAGGGAGGTTTGGTGTCTGGAACCGTCAAGTTGTGTCGGGACCTCGGAATCAGGGGAATGTACGCAGGAGTGGTGCCTGTGTCGTTAAGACAAGCGTCCAACCAGGCAGTGCGGTTGGGGTCCTACAATGCCATCAAGACCATGATCCAGCAGGCTTCAGGCACGCCAGCCAACCAGCCATTGAGCTCAGTGGCCACGTTTGCCGTGGGATCGTTCGCAGGCATCATTACCGTCTACACCACCATGCCTATAGACACCGTCAAGACCAGAATACAGGCGTTGGGGTCCGAGAAAAAGTACAAGTCCACGCTTGACTGCTTTGTCAAGATCTTCCGTGACGAGGGGTTGTTGACCTTCTGGAAAGGTGCCACTCCTAGATTGGGCAGGTTGGTGTTGAGTGGAGGCATTGTGTTCACCATCTACGAAAAGATGTTGGTTCTTATGAATTAATACATAGATTCCGGTTCCACCCACGAGCGTGGCAGGGGTGGAACATCCGCATTGCTGCCGCATAATTAACTATCCCAGATTCGGACCATGGCTCATCCACGGTCCTTCAATAACATTGTGCCTAAGCGTTTCCTGTCAAACTTGTAGAGGTGGTCAGACCGTCAATGACAATTGTCTAAGTGCTCCCCTGTAGGGCGTGATCACAAAACCCGACTTTTGTCTTAAATACCCTGGGCACTTTACTCTTCCTGTTGGAATTGTGTAAGACCAATCCAACACGTAGTCGCGTCAGTGGATTTGCTTGAGCAGTTTTGATCAACTTTATCCAGTATGAGTAGTCAGGTTCGTTGAATAATATTGTGCCACATCGTACGTTGTGGTCAGATCGACAATAATTGAGACCAAGTGTTTCTCACTTGTAGATGGTCGGACCCATCAATGACATTGCTTAAGCGTTTGTTGAACTTGTAGAGGTGGTGGTCAGCCCAGGGGGCACCAAAATGACCTTTTCCATCTGCTTGACCCGGTAGAAATCCACCAACGACTTGAGGATGATGAACAACCCGAACGCCATGAGTCCGTATGCAAAGTAGGGGGTTCTATTGGTTCCCAAGTTGCTAATATCTTCAGCCGTGTTCTGAGTGAACAACCCCGAGCTGTAGTTGTCCACGTACTCGCTCTTGATGGACTGTGACCCGTTGATATCGAAGGTGTTGGGGTCGTTGGGCACGTACCGTTCCGGCAACTCATCTGCGTGGCCGAAATTTGAGGGCACCATGGCAAACCCACTAAGTACAAGAGTTATACCCAAGCCTGCTCTGGACCCTTGCTTAGCTGCGTGTGATGTGTGAAGTAAATAGCAGAGCACGAAGCCCACAAACTGGAACGCGACCGTCACCAACCCGTTCCACACGAAACTGGCGACGTTGCCCACAGGCAACCCTTCCACGAAAACCTCGTCTTCGTACATGGGAGAGATAACTGTGGACTCCCAGTACTCGGGAGAGGCGTCTGCTGCTGCTTCTTCGTAGGTGGGAGGATGGACCTCCTGCTCCTGTCTGTTTGCCTCTGTGTCTGGCTTTGCCATGAGGTTGCGGAACACGCCGTCCGTGCCTTGGCCAATGAAACGTCCGGGGGTGTTTGCCTGCATGCGTCCAGTGGTTATTCCGTTGTTGATGCGCTCGTAGGTCTGTTTGATGGGAACAAAGTGGTTGAACACGTTGAGGATGCGCTGTCTAGTGGTGAGCTCACGGAGCGGACGCTGCAGCTCCAAGGCACCGATGTCTGCAGTGGTGGTGGAGTCAGCCGCTTCGCCCAGCGACTGGGACGAGGACGACGCAACTCGGTAGGGGTCCTCCACCGCCAGGTGGATGCCTCTGTCAATCTGCGACGCCGTGCTCTCGCCTGCTGTGCCTTCAAGCAACCTGTTGTCTTCTTCCAGGCCTGATTCGTTGGCAGAGGTAGCAGTTGCATCGTCTTCGTAGTCCTCTTTGCCACCTTCAAACGAGTCTAGAAGATGGTCATTTTCGGGTCCCTGCGACAGCCTGGCGGACTCGTGGAGTTTCCCGTAGTCCAGCGAAGCCATGTGATGTATATGTGGTGGGAGACTGGTGGTGGAGGGTGGGAAATGGTGGGAATAGTTTGGTGGCAGAATAGTATTTGTAGGGAAAACATCCTCGTTTAATTATCGCGTGGAGGCTAAGCCGGAGCGTGGCGGGAGTGCGCG
Organism: Suhomyces tanzawaensis NRRL Y-17324; assembly: GCF_001661415.1. Lineage (NCBI taxonomy): Eukaryota > Fungi > Ascomycota > Pichiomycetes > Serinales > Debaryomycetaceae > Suhomyces > Suhomyces tanzawaensis. Next base: position 1,477,013 of record NW_017963639.1, read on the forward strand.
GGACGGGTGGGTAGGTTAGGGGAATGCTGGTACTGGGAGGAGCGAGAGAGAGCGTAGGGAGTTTGGGGAGATTCGGGGAGGGACAGGGGAGTCACTGGTGGTGGTGCGGTAGTGGGGTGGATGGTGGGGATGCAAGAGTACTGGCGGTGGGCGTGGCAGTGTGATTTGCAGCCAGGTGCGAAGCGCGTGACGGAAGGTGGTGGTAGAAAATGGCTCATATGGCAGTGCAATGGGCTGGGGTGAAGTGATTCGAACTATCGGGGCCAAAGAAGTGGAAGCACGGATGTTCAGCTTAATGTTGCTTTTCATTTAAGTACAGAAGGTGTCAATAAATTTGCGACAACGAATCGTCTTTTTATTATGCGAATAGTAGTTTTTAGATTCGAACTGGCTTGTTGAGCAGTCTGATGTTTTCAAGTAGTCAAATCTGATAAGTAGGCACTTCATTCATCATGCCAGTACTTTATTGCAACGATTGGATTACAATTCCTACTCTATTTATTTTCCTCCTCTTCAACAATAATATTTTGCCCATCGTAGGCAATACACTCCCTACATCTTTCTTTAAACATAACTCATTTACTATTTTTTAATCATTCAAAAAGTACAAAATTCAAACTTCACCCAGACTGGGCCCTCTTGATCCGTCTCAAAACCAGCAACTGCTTAAAGTACACCGCAAGACAGAATTCCGTGAACCACACAGGAGCATATCTGCCCAACAAGTGAAGGGTGTATGCCATGTAGCCATGGTAAAGGTTGAACTTTGCACTTTTCCTGAGAAGGTCTTTCACTACGCTGTTGGCATAGCGGTGGGTCGAGTACTTCGTGTCTCGAGACATTCTACTGCTGGCTATCATACTCTCAGCAAACCCTTCCCCCTGGTAGCGTGAATTCACTGCCCGGCCATCGTGGAGCGAGTTGGCATTGGGGTCGGCTATGGCAGTGTACACCCCTCCAGTAACAATGCTGTGCACACGGACGCCAAACGGCTTCATTTCAGCGTGAAGATTCCAGGCATACTGGTCGATAGCAGCTTTGGTAGCGCAGTATACTCCTGTCCATGGAATGGGCACCCTGGAAGCCACGGAACACGTGAAAACAATGGTTCCTCTGGTAGCAATCACTGAGTCGAGGAAGTACTTCGTCATGTAGATGTGCCCAAAAACGTTGACTCTAAACACCCAGTCGAGATCGTCTTCGTCCGCTTCTCCCGCAGGCCCCCCAACCCCAATTCCAGCGTTGTTGTACAAGATATCCAATCTGCCTCCTGCGATCTTTCCTACCAACTCAACAGCTTTCTTGACATCGTCCACTTTGGTGATGTCGCAAGCAAAGGGCACTAATCCGTACTCGTCCCTCAATGGGTACATTTCGGCCACAAACGGTTCTGGGGCACAGCCAAACACCTTGTAGCCCAACTTGCACAATTTCAAGGCCACGGCATAGCCAATACCGGAGGATGCTCCAGAGATCAAAGCGTACTTCTGGGACATTCTGCTTGATGTCAGTTTAAGAACTGGGTGTAGTGTGCTCTTATACCCCATACTTTTCGCAGCATGTGATATGACGTCCACAACGGTAGGGCCAAAATCGCGGAGATAGTCCCAAAACAATCACTGTTGGGGATATGTGCATGGTGTGATGGGCAGGCCAGGAGTCTATCAGGCCACAAGATAGGAGGTACTTGAAATGGCCAGTAGAATTATCGGGTGACAGGTAGTAAAAGGTGGCATGGAGGCTTATGCTCTGACTGAGCAATACAGAATGGTAGGTATGGCATTCGCCATTCCCAACAGATTATATTTTCAAAGAGTATTGCAGTGTGGGCTTTTGTTAATCAATTATGGAACTCACTGACTGATACGTTAAACTACCAGAGACTGACTACTCGGGTCCTAGATGCCTCCAGGCATTACTCTTCACCATACACACTTGATCACTTCGGAATGTAGTTCGTGTATTAAATAAATTAGAAAACGAAGCAAGGCCCAGCTCGCTGCCGTAACTATTCCAGCACTGAACCACAGAAAACCTCTACTTTTTAGCAATCTGTCTTCTGACGTTCCTCAAGACCTTGGTCTGCTTGAAATAAATAGCAATAACCCACTCGACAAACCACACTGGGGCGAATCTGCTCAATAAATGGAGGGAGTATGCCTTGTAACCATGATAAAGGTTGAATCTACCATCCTTCCTGATAATGTCTCTGACCACATTGTTGGCGTACTTGTTTGGAGAAAACTTGGTGTCTCTGGCCATTCTTCCAGTAGCAAAAATACTTTCATCAATACCTTCCACGTCATATCTAGAGCCTTCACGTCCCAACTTGGCAGTCTTGGTAGAGGCATCACCAATGGCGGTGTCCACACCTCCAGTGACGATACTGTGTACACGAACACCAAATGGTTTCATTTCAGCATGGAGATTCCAGGCGTACTGGTCAATGGCAGCTTTCGAAGCGTTGTACAATGATGTCCATGACAATGGCACCCTGGCAGCGACAGAGCAGGTGAACACAATTGTTCCCTTGGTAGCTATGACAAAGTCAAGAAAGTACTTCGTCATGTAGATGTGGCCAAAGACATTGACCTTGAAAACAAGTTCCACTTCTTCCGGCTCCACTTCTCCAGCAGGGCCTCCGAGAGCAATACCTGCGTTGTTGTACAAAATGTCCAATCTGCCACCCGAGATCTTTCTGATCAACTCAACACTTTTCTTGATATCCTCAACGTTGGTGATATCGCAAGCGAAGGGGACCAAGCCATACTCGTCCCTCAATGGGAACATTTCGGCCACAAATGGTTCTGGGGCACAGCCAAAGACCTTGTAGCCCAACTTGCACAATTTCAAGGCCACAGCATAGCCAATACCGGAGGACGCTCCTGTGATTAAAGCATATTTTTGAGACATGATGACGTTGTTTCGATGGAAAAATGAATGGGAAATGGACGGATTCCAAGCCTTTATATACGATAAAGCATATGCCACTGTAGTACTGCACGCGCGAGTGTTGGACGCTGAGTGCCCGCATCGTGATCGGGAAATAGAAGCTAGATTGACAGGTTCATGAAAATGCCCCAGTTTTCAGAGGTTGCGATTTGGAAGTCTGTGCATCCGATACAATGCCACAGCAGTACCAGACCAGTCATGCTAAGGCCAGAGGGTTCCGTTTCCTCATCGTAGATGTCATCGGTCTATCCGCGTTCACATCCGGACCCCGCAATTTGCAGGGGAAATGACGCGTGCCACTAACCATCATGCAAGATTCGGACAAACTCTGTTAGGAAGTGAATATGAAAAAGTTTGGGCCACCACCACTGTGTGCCTTACAGGACGCATGCTGCGGCGGAAAGTGTAGCTTCCTCCATTTAACTTAGATATTCCCATGGCTTATCACATGCAATGAATGCCTCCGCACAGAAGCTCTCGGGCCCGTTCCTTGGCCGAAAATAGTGCATTGTTCAATATGGTACATGATATTACAGATATTACATGTCTAGCAAGTAACTATTTAACGCCTCTGGGGCAACTTGATACGCACGTAAAGACTTCCGAGGATAGGGTCGTGGTGATACCTGACCTGGTCCTTGATGGGTTGTGGTGGAGGCTTGTAGTCGGGGTTTCTGACCTGGGTCTTGTTGGCATATATCTCGGTGTATTCATAGATATCTGGCACGCCCAAATCCACGGCACCAGGCAAAATACTGGAGGGTGCTGGGGTGCGGAAAGTCTTGGGCAAGTCCGAAAGGTCCGGCAACGAGGGCCCTCCTCTACCCACATGGAAAGCTGTTCTTCTGGAAGTGGTGCCTCTTCCGCTGGTGGATGGAAGCTCCAGCTCGGTGGCATTGTGTCGTCTCTTCCGACGACTCTCTCTTTCAATCTCTTTGTCTAAACGCTCCACCTCCAATTGACTCAACTTCACCAAGGATGGCGAGTAGTCTGCCACTGTGGTAGGATTTCTCAAGATGGAGAAAAAGTCGTCCATCAACGTGTAGTTTGCAGACACCAATCTCAATGCTGGCAACAAATGGGTTCTGATTTCTTCTTCTTGCACGGAACTGCCATCGAAGTTGTATCCGACCATGTAGAGGGTCTTGTGAAAGAACTGGGTTTGCTCTCTGATAGTGTGTGCTATAGCAGTGGTGAACTCTCCTGGTAAACTCATTTCGTCACACATGATCACTGCAAAGTCTTCTGGATCATTTTCCTCGAAGTTCAAAATATCCCATTCGAATTGGTCTGTAAGCTGAATGTTGTTTATGGTCACATCTATTTTTATGGGAATTCTCAACTCCCCCAAAGGTTTTGTAGGGTTCTTTTGATAATCGTTAATCTGTTCTCTGATAGATGCTGCGACAGTATCGTAGAAACCAGGCGCAATAAGTTTGTAGTCGTCCACCAATTGCTTTGCGAAAGATTCCACCGTCAACACCTCCTCGTTCAAATCCCACAAGAAAGTGTCTCTCAACTTGAACCGGTCTCTTTCGAGGTCAAAGCCTAAACGGATAGGTATAAGGTCACGAGGCTTGTCGATATTCTTCATCACCTTCTTGTTGATTTGATCATCTGTCCAGTCCCGCTCGGGAAGAACCAATTTAGTGGCTGTGCTGGTTATTCCGTTACCGTAGCCTTGGTAACCTTCGCCCCAAATACTGTTGTTGAATTGTCCTTTATTGGATATGTTTATCGCGTTCATTCTCAATTGCTTAATGTGATTGTAGGCACTGATATCTTTGCCCAACCGTTCCATCAACGCCTTGTTGTTGTTGAGTTGCTTGGAGTAGCCTTCCACGAATTTCAGATCTTTTTCGATGAGAGCCTCGTAGTTGACCACATCCTTGGGGACTTCCTTGCCCTCTGCCTTTAGCTTGTCTGACCATTCGTGCAAGCTGGAAAGAGTGGTCATGGGCACACTGCTGAGTACTTCGGGGGTGAACTGGGGTGGTAAGTTTGGGTTGCGTGCAGCAGCAGCAGCAGCCACTGCGCTTATAGACTGTCCTCCAAGAGGCGTTCCCTGGGGCCCAAGGCCTGGCTGTGGCACACCCATGGCCGGTTTAGGGGGCAGCATGCTGGGCTGGGCGTTGATGATGGGATGAGCGCCAGGCTGGGCTCCAAGGTGAGTGGGAAGTGGTGCCTGAGGAAGACCCTGGGCCTGCTGAGGCATCATGGGCTGACCTCCCACCACGGGCGCAAACAGCTGCTGCAGAGCCATCCCCGGTGGCGGTATGGCCTGCTGAGGCATGTGCTGCACACCTCGTGGCGCCATTACTCCCTGGTTTCCATGCATGGGACGCGGTTGTTGTGATTGGTCGCTGATCGACATCCGTCCCTGGCTGTTGCCCATGGGAGGCTGCTGCACAGGCTGCTGTATGCCCTGATTTTGTCCTTGGCCCTGCTGCATCGCTTGCATCGCCTGCTGTCTCTGGATGTAATTTCTCATGATTTCCTGGAATTGAGGATGACTCTTGAATTGCTGGAGCTGTTGGGGGTTCAAGCTGGCGAGAAGCTGAGGCGTGAGCATCGGCACATTGCGCTGGGGCTGGTCTTGGGGGGGTATGTTCATGTTGGGGTGGAATAGGGTGGTGGTTGAAGTTCATGGAGTAGCTGGTGTGGTGGGAGTTGTTTATGGAGTGAGGGTGGGCGGCGCACGACCGGGTATGGGAAGACGGTATGAGAAAACTTGAGGAAATACTTAAAGAACGAGAATATTATCCGAAACCACGATGTAGGCTTCGCGTGTGAGCAGTCGTCTTCGTTGGTACGCAAGAATTCTGTAACTGCTTGTACTGTATACCTCGGTAGAGAAACTTCAGGTGTAAGTGAGGGCTCGGCGATGGTGATGGGAGTACGGTACGGACTTAATAAGAATATTACTCAGGAAGCAGGAGTTGTAGTAAGGATGTGGTATCTTGAGCTCTTGGTGTTGTGCCGAATCTGAAGAATTGGCAAAAAACGTTTGGATGTTCCAAGGGTATTGTACCCTGATGTCAATGAAATTACAAATACACTCTGCTACCCTCCTTCTGTATCTTATGGGCCCTTAATTGGAACATTTTAATTGCTTGATTCTTCACCACCTACGAGTTCTCGTTTGTTCTATATTATACATTATATACCTTGTGCATTCATTCAGCCCATAAACCCAAAAATCGTGCCCATGTTGACGTAACGTCTGCCACAGTCCACCAAATACTTCTGTACCACTCCCTCGCACGTTTCAAGCAAGTGTCTGTTGTGTTCCGCCAAGGCGTGGATTGATGCCGAAGATAACTGCTCCGGCACCTTGTCCTGGTCGTAGCTGTTGTAAATGGGGCGCAACTTCATCTGCTTTGCCTTCTCCACATCGAAAATGGAATCGAAGTACAACAATTGGTTGTAGAGGGCCTTGTCGGTGTACTTGAAGTTCATCACACCCTTGCAGCCGTGGGCAGTGCCTGAGGCTCCAATACACCGTTTTCCATAGACAGAGATCTGTCTGGTAGTGATTCCACACGCAGCATCATCACAAACGAGCCACCCAGCGTAATACAACGAGATATGGGTACGAATGGCTCTTTCCAATTGGGCAGCCACCTTGATGCCTGAAAAGACTGTTTGGCACTTGGAGCACTCGATCCCGTGTGAGGTCACCTTGTAGCTGCTGGAGGCAGTGATTCCTCCGAATCTGAATCTGTTTCCACAGGTACACTCCAACACCAAGTAGCTCGAGTTCAAGAACCTATCGGCGTCCGAAATATTGGATTCCAAGGGAATGACAGCAGAAGAAGCGTCACCTCGAGAGCTGAACTTCCGAGTATCCAAACCCAAAGCCAATGCAATTCTAGAGATATCTGCACCCTCCACGCTTTCTACCAATCTGGTGACAGGACCCATGATTTGCTTCTCCAAATAGAAGTCAGGGTCTGGATGCATTGACGCAAGGTTCTTCATTATCTCTTGCATAGGTCTAGCTCTGGAAGCTGGGGACAGGTTGTCATCCTTGCCAGTAGTAGCAGTGATCACGAACGACATAACGTTACCCAGCTTCACCACTGTACCTGCTGCTCTCAATCTTAACGCTACTTGTACCGAGGGCATATTGGCTCCTTGGGCGTAGTCCTTGGGGTCTTTGGAAAGCCTATTGCTGATTCTGAACTTGTCGATTTTGATCTCGTTATTCTTGATCTGTTTTGAAGTCTGCTCAAGGTAATCACAAATCTCGTTCATGACCTGATCGGGGTCCAAATCAGACAATAACTTGTTCAAAATGAACATTGAAATGTCCTTGGAGAGCTGACAGTACTCACGACGTCTCATATCGAGACCCTTGATTTCAAGAGCTGTTTCTTCTTGTTTGGTGGCCCTGTTGATCATCACATTCAATGCAGCGTACTTCTTCTTAGCATGTAACAACAACCTCTTGAATACGTTATCAATATCGATTTCTAATAACTTGTATCTTTCATTGACCAGTACCTTGAAAGATTCACCGACCTTTATGGCATCTTCGTAATTATCAGCACCAGTGTCAATCATGACGGAATCGGTGTCTCCGTACAACACTTTCAAACCAATGGATTCAGCCAATTGTCTGGTATCCATCAAGATTTCTCTACCCTTATTGGTGACCAAGGAGGCTAAGGGACGGGCGAAGAAACGGGAATACTCATAACCAAGACAACCATACATAGAGTTGGCAGTCAATTTCAAAGCCTGCTGCTTGATATCATATTGAGCCTTCTGGAATGGGGTGTTTTTGGGGTCTTTCAAGAGCTTCTTGACCTCACGACGACGAGTAACTAAAGTGTTCAATAATCTGGGCAAAACACCGGCAGCAGCATCCTTTTCAGGAATAGAAGTGATTCTTTCAGTTTCGTCACTTGGGTTCTTATTGTAATCGTCTCTATCCACAGTGGTGAAACAAATATTGTATTCTTGAATAATACTTGGATACAACGAGTTGAAATCCATAACCAAAACGTAGTTCTTGTGCAAACCCTTTTCGGGCTCGAAGACCAAACCACCTTGGTATTTAGATCTTTTTGGTGCTCCTTCTTCATCCTTGGCCTGACGCCTTTTGGCTTGCGTTTCCTTATCAGGCACAATATACTTGTTTCTCTTGAATTCATGCAACAAAATATACTCGTTTCTACCAGCTCTAGTACCTCCCAAAGTGTGAGACCAAGCATTACCAGCAATGTTAGTCAACTGTTTGGATAATGACAAGATCTGCAAATTGAAAGCGATTTCAGCAGTGATTTGAACGTTCTTCGAATTCTCGGTCAAGCCCATCAAAATCATACTGATATTTTCCTTGAAGTTGGGAGTCAAATAGTTGATTTCCATTGGCTTCATGTCCTTGCCACACACAACTTGGTACATTTCTGGCAACTCCCAGGTGAGACACTTTGTAGTCAATGATTGACCTAGCTCGTTCGCAATATCACATAAGAGTCTACCTTGGAAAATCTCCCTAATCTGGAAGGCCTTGTTACTACCAGCAAGATTGTGGGCAAACGATTGAGGCCAAACCTTTCTGTTACGACGACCGAACGTGGACCAGGTGTCCACCTTCAAGTCGTACATTCTCAGGACCAACACATCCAAAGAGATATCTTCCAACTTATGACCGATAAACACATCTGGATCAGAACGCTTGATAATAGCAGAAACCGCATTAAGCAACACCTTTTCTGTAGGGCAAGTCTTCAAGTTAAATCCCTGCTTTTGTGCTAATGCTTCCAAACCAGGTGGATGCGAAACTGAGCCCACTGGTCTCATGAAGGTAATTAATTCGCTGGGCTGAAGTTTTTCATCGATGGGGGAGTCTTGAGGAAGATCGTAGTAAGTAGCAATTGAGACTGCCACAACCTCTTGTTTCGATTTTTTCGCATCCATGATTGTTTGGACCGAGAGAGACAGCACTGTTAAATTAGGGGGAGGTGGACTGTTGTGAGTGATAGGCTTGAGCAATGCTGGCGAGTCGATGGCAACTTCAACTTGACAGTGGGAAGTATTCTGGATAGCACCGAAGTTTCCCTTGGATATCTGCAACCAACAAGGGCCCATGATGTTTCTTTGCAACACGAATTCTTCGAAAATCTTGGAGTTTCCTCCAAAAACGTGGGAGAAGGTCTGGCCCTGCAAAGTGGAAGGCAATGTCAAGGTCCGATTCTTAGGGGTTTTGAACGGTAACAACACCTTCAAATATTCAGTTTCTTTGGGGATGTTTGGTAATTCAAATGCATATTTCATTTTCTCTGGCTTGGCCTTGATTTGGTCCAAGTCAAACTTGTCCATAAGCAAAGGCATCAACTCCTCATGCACATCCATAGGCCCTATGGGATCGTCGCTGTCTTCCTCACCGTCAATTACACGGTATGGTCTTGGGAGTATGTACAATTCACGCGCAATGCCATTGACCTGGACCACACCTGACACGAGAGTGCCTTCCTTGGTCAATACCTTTCCAAACAAAAGCAAGCTGCTGTCGACCTCGCAGTAGTCCAACCAGAACATTTTGAACGAGTCGGAGTCGTCCTCGCCTCCCACAAACGTGGAAGGGTCCAACTTTTCCGTGTGGATGGTCAGGGTGTGGGATTTGTAGCCTGACTTCAAGGGAGAGGACGAGGGAAGCTCGGACGCCCTGACCGCCGAGATGCTCGCGAGGTTGTTTCTGGCAGAGCCAGCTGCTCGTGGTCTTCTGGTGACGACCTCGTCGTCGGAGTCCGACTCGTCAAAGTCCTTGCTGGGCTCTTGCACAGGGTCGATGTTTTCCTTCTCGCTGGGCTCTTCCGGCTCCAACGTCTTGATGGGCGACGACGGTTGGTCGTGGATGGTCATCGAGGTGTCTGCGGTGTCGTTGGCGGAGTCCAGCACCACCAGAGAAGACTTTTCCCTCTTGACGGTGGTGGAGAAGCTGAAAACCGATTTTTTGGACCTCTTCTTGGGGGCACTTTTGGCAGCAAACACGTTGGTGCGGTCGTTTCTGGGCCTTTTGACGGGTGCCGAGTCGTCGTAAGTGTCAATGATGTCGTCGATGTTAGTCTCAAGCTTTTTGGTGGTGACCTGGCCTGCTGCTGGCTTGAAGAAGTTATTGATTTGGGCTGTCTTAGCCGCCTTGATTGGCTTGTGTTTGCGAGCGCGTTTGCTGCCAATGGCAGTATCTTCTTCGTCTGAGTAGTAGTTGGGACGAGTGGAGTCGTCCCACTCGTCCACTCCATTGTCGACGTATCCCTCTCCATCGTCGTCCACAATGAAGTCGTCGTTCATGAGCTGGTCGCGTTTGGTCTGTCTATAGGTGTCGTCGTCGACCTCATCGTAGATTTTGCCGTGGTCTTCGAGGTCGTGATCGTCAGCCAAGATCCTGCTGGAGCCAGCCTTTCTGGCCTGGACGAGCTGATTGAGCTTGTCTCTTTTGAGGGATCTGGACAGCATGGTGTGGATAAAGAGTGGAGGAGAAGAAGAGTTATGGACGCGTCTGGTGCGCGTGGGTGGGATGAGGTTATATGTAGTACTGGGGAGGAAGCGAGGGAGATAATGGGGGTAATAGAAGTAAGGGGAGATGGGATTTAGGGAGGTAAGGATGTTAAGGGTGTTAAGGAGGGAGATGGAGGCTGCAAGGCTGGCTAGTGGATTTTCACCGATTGGTTAGAGTGATAATTTGGTGGAGTAATAGTCCATGGTGGAGAATATTTGTATCCAATAGTAGTGAGTAATTAATAATAGTAGAGAGAAATTATTGCCAGGTGTAGAGTCCGAGAAATCTTCAACTATAGTGGAGTATTCCTGCTATAGAGAACTATCAAGCTGGTACATGGGATATTACAGTAGTTCAAAAGTACACGTCGCGTCTCCATTAGCTGGTTATCTTCGTGCACCCAATTTATACGAGAGTAGTGTGAACATAATACGTACTCCCGAACTCGTTGCATTTTTTTTCCATTTTATCTGGTTTGATCTCCTCAGAGTCCGGGAGCTGTCTTTGGAATACTTACTATTAATATATGTGAAATGTCGAGGAGCGCTATTAGATATGATAACTCCTCAAAGCAGGGTCACTTTGCTACCTGAGCCGAGCAAGCCTTGAAAAGTGATACATCCATCAAGTAGAGGCGTAATAACTGTACTATCGCGTATTTGTTCTTCGTGATAAACCACCGGCTACAAACCACGAGAATAAATATAGTGCTTCTGAGTGTCCGCTCTAATAGATCGAATTAACATCCATTCTTCGATATCAGGAGCTTCTATTAAAATTTAAAGCCAGGTCTCTACTAATTCAATACTAGAGCTTCTCTGGACTGAAAATACTTTTATCTTTTCTTAAACTTTATCCTCTCTTCATGTTTCCGTCCAAGAATTAGAGTTTTGGTGAAAAAAGCAAATTGGGCCATTCGAGTAATTTATTGTAGATTGGGAAAATTAAAGCTGCGGCTGGGACAGCTAAAAAACCACGCCCACCGACATAGAAGATAAGTACGAGAGTCTTGGCTAGTTAAACCTGACCAATATATCATTTGAACTGTGTGGTATATCACATTAACTAATTTTTTGGCTTACGAAATCTGGTTCCTACAGACTAAACTGGAAACTCCTTTGTGCCGCCAGGGCGTTTTATCATATCCAGTATAGCCCAAGTTGCTACATCAATTCCTTGTAATTATCCAGTAGTTCTGTAGATAGCGGTTGCTCGGTCACCGGAAGCTAAACTTCAAGTGCCATCTCAATTATTTGAATCCTCCAGAAAAGCAGTTTAAAAAAATTAAATAATAGAATATATTCCTTTGAAAGCAAGATTCTTGATGTGGAATAGTGTCACCAGCAAGTTTCCAATGAAACCTTCCAGCCTTTTTTAAAATCTCTCTGTAGAACCTCTACTTACTTAAGCATTTAATGGTACGTAGCATATTAGTCAAACCTACTCTTGATACCATCATACATCTCTCTTGGAATCAAACCTTTCTTGATCCCGTCAAGCACTAACCAACCAAACTTACGCAACAATTCTTTGTCATGGAGAATATCTTTCAAGAGATCGAATACCAAATTGGACTCCTTCAAGGCCACCAAAAGTTCACGAACAGAAATGGCCTTCGACTTCAAGATTTCAGAAAGAAAGTGAGCGGAAGGGTCTGCCAAAGAGGGTGTGGTGAGAAGATGCTCAACCACAGCAACTGCCAACCCTGAATCCGTAAGTGCAGCAAGGAGATCATTGTAGATCTGCGATTCTCTCTTGGCCAAGACGGGAGCAGGAGGTGGCACTGATTCAGGCTGAATAAGCCCAGCATCGGGATTGAAGATGTCGATTCCGTTCTCTTCCAATAAAGACTTTCCTAACCTCAATAATCCTGGCAAAATCTCCGGGTCATCAAGGGAGACGTTTAAAATCTGGATAACTAACCCTGATCTCTGGAGGGCAATGAATAAGTCGGTCAAGTTGATCCAGCCCAGTTTCAACACAAAAATGGTGCCCTCAATACTCAAATTGAGAAGTTGGGGACTGAGAAGTACTGTGTCGATCACAACAAAAGCTAACCCAGAGTCCTTCAACGCAGCAAAAACATCATCCAAAATTGGATTGTTGGACAAGGCACTGATGGGCACAAGAGTGGTGTTGGGACCAACTTGACTAAGGGCGATTGTTGGAAGGGTCTCGATAGGCGCAGAATTAACGAAAGCGCAGTAGGCGAGGACGAGATGGGCAGTAACCTTGGAAAAAAGCATTTTAATGAGGAAATAATGTCCGAGAGACGGTGTTGTATTTAAGCTGTATTTAATAGCAGCGGAGAAACAATGTAGGGAAACTGTAGGGGAGAGGAAAGTATAGAGGAAGATGGGTGTTTGGGAAGAATAGCAGAGTCGAAGGTAACAGAATAAAAGAAGGAAAGAAATAAACCAGAGGCACAATAAAGAGGAAACTGGACCATATTTATGATCGTATGTGGCCATGAAAAGCGAAAAGTGGTTAAACCGTCGCAACAGTTCTTATTGCCAGAATGGCTGTGCTCGTGGAGACTCTCGGGATCTTGAATGGTAAATCTCGCTTTAAACGGCTAATAAACACTTCAGCCAGCTCGTGATGAATTCCTGGCTAATAGCAGGCACAATAAGGACTAACAGACATTGGCGATCTTCTCTTAGTTCGTACAATATAGTAGTAATTATGAGCCTACAGGAAAAGTCTAAAACCAAGTCTAGATATTGGTATCCGCTAAGAGCTATCGTAGCATAGTACCAAGAAGAGCTTTTGATATTCACCAGTCATCGTCTGATTATACATTAGTTTCATTTTCGTAATCTACTACGCTTGTGAAATTAGGGGATTAATTACGTAAGAGATGACTAAGCAGGCATTAGCCCAATGCGGAAGCCACAACACCCCAGCAGATGACCAGCAATTGCAACAGCACCACCATCCAGACGTACCCCATTGAGTAACTACCATACCACCAGCAAGCGTATTACCGTCTCATCCAGATTAAGTAGGTGAGTCAGCACCTTCTAATTTAAAAAGTCTTGTTTCGAACATCCAAACTACACCATCCAACTCCAACGCTTCTATTCATCAAAAACCATAAATGTCGTTTGCCAATTTGGACTTGGAGGCCCAGACCCCCGTCAAGTCCCAGCCTGCGTCTGCTCTGAGCGATTTGGACTCCATAATCGCCAACACCTCGAAACAGCTCCAAGTACTTGGAGGGTTGATATCACAACTCGACGTCCAGCGCAAACAGGTGGGTTCAAGAAGAGACTCCATACAGCTACGTACGAATGTGGACGAACTCATTGGGCGCATTAGCACATTGGAACGTGCAATAGAGGTGCTTGTGCTGAATTTATCGCAATTGATCAACAAGAAGCTGGCAAACCCGCCAGACGGAGCCACCGGTCAGCTAGAAGTGTCCAACAAGCAGGTGGTCATCAAAGAGCGGTTGGTGGGTGAGCTCAACCAGCTCCACACCCTGTTTCAGCGGTCCATTCGGATCTACAGCGAGAAGAAGCGAGCAGTGCCCATCAGAGAAGCACCTGTGGCCACTGAAAACACTCCCTTGATTGAGCAGCAGCAGTCAGCCAGTCAGCAGCAGATCCAGCAGCAGCTCCAACAAGAGCAGGAAGAGTTTGGCGAGTCCGAGCTCCAATACCATGTGATGCTCACTGAGGAAAGGAACCGCGAGATCGACCAGGTGGCTGAGGGCATCATGGAGGTCAACTCCATCTTCAAGGACTTGGGGGCGTTGGTCAATCAGCAGGGTGAACAATTGGACAGTATAGAGGATAATATCCTTCAGCTTCACGGAAACACCCAGCAGGCCCAGAAGGAGCTCACCAAGGCACACGAGTACCAGAAGTCCCGCAGCAAGTGGAGCTGTATCTTGCTCGTGGCGTTGACCATCTTCGTGTTGGTGGTGGTGTTAGCGGTGGTGAGCTGAGGATAATTTAATTTTTGTGAGAATGTAATGAGTTGTAATTTAAGGATGGGTACAAGCTGAGACATTAAGGCCGGTTTGCAATGAATCTTAGTTTTCGTTGAATATTAGCAGCTAGCTGAATTATGGGATTTTAATCAAGTTACGGTTTAATCAGGTATATACTATATAGATCAGAATGATCACGTCATGAGGTAGGTGCTATTGTAAGTGTCTGGGGGGAAATTGAATAAGGAAGATAGATAGTCATCGAATAATTTCAGAATGAATGATGCCAGTCTCTATTGGACGCATATTAAGTGATGATCTTGGAGTAAATGGGGTGAAAATTGGTGTTACTTTGGTTTCTGTGGCTTGCTATTATTTATTCCATGTTCAATTGGAAGCTAGGGGGTTAGTGAAGAATTATATTTCATTTTCAACAATAGAGTCGAGGCTATTTTGCTTCTCATCAATAGAAGCTAGGTTACGGGTGGGTGACATTTTCATTGTTTTCATCAAATTTTAGTTCAATGTGGGTATATAAAGTATAGATCGATAGGCATGCGGGATGGACAAGTCACATAAGCGTCCAACAATTAATTGTGCTTCAGTTTACTAGATTGAAGAAGGAGAAAATGTTTGAAATGAAGTAGTAGTCGTCAAAATAAGCCGTAAGAATACAAGAGAACCACGGAAGGTACAACTTGGGCAAGGGCCAATCTGGGAGAATATAGGTTGAGGGCTGTGAGCAACTATGGTGAAATGGGTCACTATCGAGATAAGTGAGAACCGGATGGCAAAATGGAATTCTCCGGAGAATCAGTATCACGAGAATCCAAGCGAGACTTCAGAATTCACAGGGAACTCGGGATTCATCGAATATGAGACAGGGAAACGCACTTGATAATTCACGAGGGAATTCTATTTCACGGAGAATTCAGTCAAGAAATGATTGAGGATTCCACACGAGGTACAAAATTCACTGGAACTATCAGAATCACGAGAGAATCCACTGTATAAATCTGAATCACTGGAGCATCCACTGGAGGTTCGAAATTCAGAGCAGATTTGAAATTCACCAAGGATCCACTGGACATTCGAGAGGGGGACACGGGTGGTTTCACAGAAATTCTGCATCCAGAGGAAGGACTCAGAATTTACTGGAGAATTCACAGGAAACTCCAGAATCCACTGCAGGTATCAGGATTCCCAGCAGATTCCACATGAGAAGTCACTGCAGATTCAGAACACACTGGTGGTTCACTGAAGGTGTCATTCACGGAGAATCCACAGCAAGTCACAAAATCCACAGCTGATTCCTCATGGAATTTCACAGGACAATCCTCTGCACATTCACCAACCACTCTCACCACCTAATCCACCTCTTCAATGTGTCCCTTGACCTCGTCAGACATTCTTCTGCGCCGCATCTGCACCTCTTCGTGTTCGTCATCGTCGCTGTCGTAGTAGTCAGACGTTTCTGGCGATGCTGCAAAATCAGAGGCGTCTGGTGTGGTCATATCGTCGTCACTGGAGTCACTATCGTCCACATTGGAGAGATTCTGGTTGGCAAACCAGTTGTCTTCATGGGCATCAGCAAACATCTTGTTCTTACGGGACCTCTCCAACTGTGCTCTGCAAAATCGAGCTCCATTCTCAAACATGGACTCTGCTGTTTCCAACACCTGTTCACGGTTGGCTATGAAGGCCACGGTTGCGCCTGTAACGGCGCCAATAGTGAGTGCTAGCTTGACGGAGGCGGGAACTGGGGTTAGTGGGTCCATGGCAGGCGTGGGGATACGTACTGATAAAGGGCATGTTGTTGGTGGTAGGAGTTGCCCCCCAGCGGCTTACGTCAGTTGGGGGGGTTGCTGACGTAAGCACCAGCGCTCGCAACTGGTATGTTCATGACTCAAATCAGACCCCGGATTTTCACCATCTCCAGCCCTCCACCATGATCGTCTCCCGTCCCCTCAGCCCCTCCGAGCACTTCTACCGGTCTAGAAACTCCAGCGGCTTCTATAAGTCCTTCCAGGTCACGGCTACCTACACCAATCCCATTCCACAGCCTCTACTCAGTAGGGCTCTCCGCAAAACCGTCTTGGACTACCACCTTTTGGTGTGCAACGTCGTCCCCAAGAATGACGACCACTGGTACGTGCCTCTTCCTCGAGTTCTTTTGGAGGACTTGCTCGAGTGCCATAGTCTGGAGGAGTTTCTTACGGACGGAGTGATCAATGAAAGATTCATGAAGTACGCCAACGAATTCTCGTTTCGGTTCAGCGACAACAAGCCGTTGTTCCGGGTCCTTCAGCTCGGTGACAGGAACTTGTCGGTGATTTTTGAGCACACAATTGCAGATGGACTCGTGGGCAACTATTTCCACGAGATTTTGGTGGAAAACTTGGCCCTTGTGGAGGAAAAGGCTAGCGACGACACGTTTTTAAGCGCGTACGGGCCCTTCGACGATCTGGGAATGAAGTCAGTGATTTTCGACTGCGAAAGAGACTACAATTTGATCAAGAACTCGCTTCATCCTCCCATAGACGACTTCGTGCCTTTGCCACGCCCCAGCGTGGTCACTCCAGTCAACTCAGCCTTGCCAATGTGGCCTGGAAGGTTTCCATGCTCCAGAGATAACGTTCTAGCCTTCAAATTGATCAATATCGATGCTCAACAGGCCAGGTTGATTTTGGCCAAATGCAAGGCCAACAAGGTCACCTTGACAGCATACATAGAAGCAGTCATTGTCTATTCCATGCAGCCTATCTACGGCAAAAATCACTACTCCACCTGCAAGCTTCCCATCGCTTTGAGACGGTTCATCGATCCAGCCAAAACTGATCCCCAGTATCACGATATCTTGAACAACCCCAAGTACAAGATCTTGGGCACGTCTGCCCACGGAGGCATTGCTGAAGTGTTCGAGCCTCTTTCAGAGTTTTCATGGGAGCTTGTGCAGAGAATTGGTGCAAATTTGGCCAAAAACGTCCAGAATAAAGAGCTCATGAATGCGTTTTTTGCCTTCACAACTCCCGAGCTGGCTATCGGGAACAGCCCTGAGTTCTTCGAGGCACAGATGCGTCCTACCACCCAAGACACGATGAAGTTCTCCAACTTGGGACTTATAGATGTGCCTATGTATAATAGCTGGAGCATCACCAATATGGTATTTTCACAGGATGTCTCACCACCAGCTGCGGATTTCATGTTGAATCTGGTCTCAACCAAAGTTGGGGGCCTCAACTTTGTATTCAGCTACGCAGATAACAAGTTCGAGGAAGGTAGAGAGAATTTCGACGACATTTTGACTGCCTTTAGAGAGAACCTTATTAAGTTTGCCCAGTAAGAGTACGGATTTTTATCATAGAAGATAGAGATGAAAGAAGGATATTGAAAATGATGAAGAAAGATTATCTAACAGAGCAAGAAAGATTATCTAATAGAGCAAAATGAAGCAAGATTATCTAACATAATATAGAGATGAATGATAGAAATGGAGATGATAGAGATGATAGAGATGAAGGTGATAGACTAATTAATCGTGATCCCACGACCAACACACCCACTTATGAAACGAATACTTAATATGCCAGAACTTAACCCAACAGACCGCTAATAATCCCAACCAGGTCATATGTTGGATAGACGGCTCCTACAGTTGCAAGCCGCTGATTAGATAGAAATCGGTGAATATGGCAAATAGTTTTACATATTTTCTTAGACCAGTACTTACGGGAGCCATAAATTGACGATATACAACGAATACGTATAAATAGGAGATGTAATTGAACAAGACGTTTGAAGCGATCTCACCAGCAGGAGACAACACGTCTTCAGCATATGCTCCAGTAGGAGTCATATTTGGACACCAAGTCAGCAATATGTCATTCAGAAGAATACGATGCAATATTCACAAGTACAGATGATAGTGAACACGAATTGTACCATTGCTGTACCTACGGAGATGCTTATTCCAATTAGGAATGTCACGTACTAATGTACAATTCCTTGGAAAATTCTACCTAGTGTCCCCAATGCCCAATGTGGTGAAGTGAGTTCCATAGACCGCTAATGTGGCATTGAGTTCATGAATCTAAGTGTAATACCCAGTAGTATAATACAATAGTCATACTCCATTATTGCCAGAGAAGTGCTTCAACTAAGTGTACCATTGCATCTCTACGGTAAAAGCTCTATACGTTAGATGAGAACTAATAGGCTCAGCTTGGAGCAACCAAAATCCTATTAGGAATGTTAGTATGGAGTAGAATACAAGCAGAAAACTTGAAATACTGGGAAAAGATACCTATAATGCTACTTATGGAGTAGGCTAAACCTGAACTGCCCAATCGAGTGACTAGTTCTCCAGAACTATAGTATCCACCAACTTCCTCGAGTAATCTACTCCAACTCCAGTGCTTTATGAGATACTATGGTAGTCTCGACTGTATCTTGATAATAAATCAGTATTGTTTCCCCCATCCTTTTGCACCCTCACCCGACCCTCACCTCTAATTTCAGTATTCATTCTCGTTCGCACAACTCATCTTCAAATCCACTACACTATGGACATCCCGCTACATGAAACGACGGCAGCCCCCATCCGCTCCCGTCGTACTGGCTTGTGGACCAACCAGAGCCGGGTCAGAGAGGTCAAGCGGTTCGAGGACTTCCGCACCATCGACTGGGTCGAGGATGAGTTGGACGAGCACCGCAAGCGGATTCTCAAGCTCAAGCACTCTACGGGATCCTCCCTGTTCTTGCAAAAGCTCTGGTCGTCCACTCAGAGCTGGCTCGTGCTAGCCGTGATTGGTGTGGCCATTGGGCTCATTGCTGCCATTTTGAACATTGTCACTGCGTGGCTCGCCAGCATCCGTACTGGCCATTGTACCAGCGGGTTCTATCTCAGCCGCACTTTCTGCTGCTGGAACCAGGGCGAGGAGAGCTGCCTGGCATGGGTAGAGTGGTCTCACTATGGTGCCATCAACTACGTCGCCTACGTGGCGATCTCGCTAGTTTTCGCGTCCACCGCGGCGGTGTTGGTGCAGCGGTACGCTCCGCTGGCCGCTGGCTCTGGGATCTCTGAGATCAAGTGCATCGTGTCAGGGTTCGTGGTGGAAGGCTTCTTGGGTGCGTGGACGCTCTTCATCAAGTCCTTGGGGTTGCCGCTCGCCATCGCCTCGGGGTTGAGCGTGGGCAAGGAGGGTCCCTCCGTGCACTACGCCGTGTGCGTAGGGAACACCGTCGCGGGGCTCGTGCCGCAGTACCGCAAAAGTGCCGCTAGAGCTCGCGAGGTTTTGACTGCCACCGCAGCAGCCGGCGTGGCAGTGGCGTTCGGGTCCCCCATGGGCGGTGTGTTGTTCTCGATCGAGGAGATCTCGTCTGTGTTCCAGTTGGCCACCATCTGGAAGTCGTACTTCTGCTCGTTGGTGGCTGTTATCACTTTGGCAGCCATGAACCCGTTCCGCAGCGGCCAGTTGGTGCTTTTTGAGGTCCAGTACGATACCGACTGGCACTTTTTCGAAATTCCCGTGTACGTGGCGATTGGGGTGTTTGGCGGCGTCTACGGCATCGTGGTGTCCAAATTGAACATCCAGGTGGTGTCGTTCCGCAAGCGGTTCCTCGCCAACCACGCTGTCCGCGAGGTGGTGGTGTTGTCTCTTCTCACCGCCAGCTTCTGCTACTTCAACCAGTTCTTGCGGGTGGACATGACGGAGGCCATGCAGGTATTATTCCAGGAGTGCAGTCCTGACGATGATCACGGCCTCTGTGACGCCAGCCTGCCCAGGGTGGCGGTGTTGGCGTCGCTTGTGTTCGCCACTATCGCCAGAATGGCGCTCACTATCATCACCTATGGGTGCAAAGTCCCTGCTGGTATTTTTGTGCCGTCCATGGCGGCTGGCGCCACCTTCGGCCGTGCCTTGGGAATTGTGGTGGACCAGCTCTACCGCCACTACCCCAACAGCAGGGTCTTTGGTGCCTGTGCTGGCGAGTCCAAGTGTGTGATTCCTGGAACCTATGCGTTCTTGGGAGCCGCGGCTGCCTTGAGTGGAATCACCCATTTGTCGGTCACGGTTGTGATCATCATGTTTGAGTTGACGGGAGCGTTGCGCTACATCATTCCCACCATGGTGGTGGTGGCTATCACCAAGAGCATCAATGACAGGTGGGGCAAAGGCGGCATAGCCGACCAAATGATCAAATTCAATGGTTTGCCGCTCATAGACGCTAGGGAGGAGTTCACCTTCAACGCCACGGTCGAGGCTGCCATGACTGCCATGATCGTAACGTTTCCCGAGGACTCCAACGACGACTTCACGTTGGGACACTTGAAGACTACCTTGAAGAAAACAGCCTACCGCGGATTTCCGATCATCAAATCGTCATCCAACCCCAAGATCACCGGGTTTGTCTCCAGATCCGACTTGGAGTACATCCTCCGCGACTATGAGGGCGTGGGCGACGATACCCCGTGCTCGTTCAGCACCAACAACATCATAAGTTCAGTGGCCATCGACTTCAAGTCCATCATCAACCAGTCGCCCTTGACCATCAACATCGACGTGCCTCTCGAGTATGTCCTCGAGATCTTCGTCAAGCTCGGACCTCGCTACATTTTGGTAGAGAAAGAAGGCATCTTGGTCGGTTTGATCACCAGAAAAGACGTGTTGCGCTACGAGCACACCAGCCACTACTTACACACCGACCACGGGGACGATCTGAGGTCCGAGCTCTTGGAAGCCAAGGTGTGGGAAATCATGAACCACTTTTCGAAATCAATCAGAAAAAATTTGGGCAGGCTCATTTTCAACGATGAATATAGATTCTATACGGCGTTGCCATCGGAACATGACCGTTAGGGAGAAACTCTAGGTTTTGTGAGCGACCCAAATCTCACCAAAATACTTATAGAGAAGTATTTTAGGACATTAAGCATAGTCTCTTGCTGAGACAATCTGGAAGTAATTAAGGACATTAAATCATTGTCTCAGGAGACACTCTGCAGAGATTCGTACCGATTCAACTGCACCCCCAAAGCTACACTAAAATAACGAACAGTACATTCATCTCTATACATGCAATGGAATAAGGGAATACCCAACTTATGGCGACTATTGATCCTTCCACTTACCAAAATCCTTGTAGTTACCGTGCAAAGTTCTGAAAAACGCTTTTCCTGGGATATCCAAGCTGGAATTCACCAACTGCAACTCGTTGGTACTGACAACATCAAAAATGTTATAAATTCCTCCGATGATCTCCTCATTGACGACACTCTTGAAGTTGTACTTCAACGCCAAGTAGATGTAGTTAATGAGCAACAATGGCACATGCTTTCTCAAGGCTCTCTTTGCCAAAGCAGTGGACGAATTTAGCGAATGTCTTAGCTGTTCTCTGGACATGGTAGTTACTGATGGCTCACACAAGTTGGACAACAATCTCGAATACGCGGAGGCAGCCTCGGTGTTGGTGTTCAAATAATTGTCAGTTTTGGCTGACAAGGGCATTAATAAAGCAACGAACGAGTTGATGATGATGTGGTGACGAGACGAAAGTTTGTAACGATGGAACAACAAGACGTGGGACATCACCTGAGTGGTCTGAATGTACAACTCGACTGTTTGTGGTTCTGTGAAGCTGTTGACGGAAAGCAAAGCTCCGTACTTGGCCATCAATGTGACTAGGGATTCAATTCCATACTGGTTGAAAAGCCATGTCATGTCACTAAGACTAGTTTTCAAGGTGGTCAAAATGAGAGCGTGTGACTCGTAGCTCATACTGTCGAAGTTAGAGAGGAACTTGGAAAGCACCTGGCTGAGCATTTTGTGGGTGAAAATGTATTCTTTCTTGGTGGACCTGATGAAACAGCAAAGAATTGGAATAAACTCCTGATGGCCAGGTTCGAGATAGAAAGAATGGGAGACAAAGTCGAACGCATACTCGAGCTCTTGCTCGTTCAATGTGCCCAAGTACTTCTCCAAGTCTTCTGTTATTTCAGTCTTTGGGGTGTATAATGTGAAGAAAAGACTGAGAATATAGAGCGAGTCCTTGGGAGTAGAAACCTTGCAAATCAACCTGAACAAGCTGTGTTTAATTTCTGGGGCATCGTCCATCTTTTCTACCTTCGTTCCTACTTGTTTTACCAAGCTCAAAATGGCACTATTCTCAATTTCGGACTTCGGTATGAGCAATGTGCTCAAAAGCCACTGGATAGATTCCTTGTCGATTTTTGGTTCCGATACTCTGTGGACAATAGCCTCTTTCACGCTGGAGTAGAATTTGGAGATTAAGTTTTTCAAGGTAGTTTTCAAGGATTCATTGCTAATGGTGTCCATATCAAGCGAAGAAATAATGACAAATGCAGCTTGTAACACCAACGATTCCTTATTCTTTTTAGGAGAGAACTTGGAAAGATCTTTGTCGAGTTTGCTCAAAGAGTCGTTGATATAGGTTTCGTGTTCTTGGACATTGATTTGCTGCAAATGATAGACCCAGATCAATTTGATGATTTCGAATGAAGATGGCTTGGATTCACTGACAGAGGATTCTAGCAATTTCAATCCAGATTTGAAATCCATCTCCAATTTGGATTTGAAGGATGGAGATTTCAACAAATGAAGAATAGCCTTTCTCGAGATGATGTTACACTCAGAATCCTTGGTACTGATGGCTATCTTGTAGAGGAGTTCCATGGTTGACTTCTTCAAGGATCTATCGTAGCACTGGATTGGAATTAATTGAATTAATTCGATCAATGAGGAGTCCTTTTCGACCAAAGTGTTCAAGTGCTTAATCACGGTGGATGCTAACTTTTTCTGTTCGTACAATATCTCGGCCTGTTGGAGGTATTCTCTGAGACTATCCAAAGAGAGGTTGGCAAAGATCAACTCAGCAAACTGAGATAATAATTCCGGAGTAAAGAATTGCTCAATGATAATTATCCATCTGTTCAACACAAACGGTATGTATGAAGGTTCTTTCTTAATTAATTTGACAAAATTGGCCATTATAGAATCGAGCTTGGAATTTTTTGCACCCAATTCGACCAATCTGAATGTGCAGTAGTAGTAGTAAATGGATTTACCCTCCAAGTTATCACTGATTAAGGACGAGTCGTACAAACACGACAAGTAGTATCTGAGCTCCCAGAATTCTTCTTTGTTAGTGCTGATAAACGCTTTGTTTTCCACGAACAAGTCTTTGACTGCCTCTGCCTTGGATTTGGCACAAGTTATGAGTCCCTTGGAGATGGATGTCATTAAGGGAACGAGCAATTCAGGCTTTGAAGAGTAACTCTGGAACAACTCTGCAACGAGCTTGGCCAACTGACTGGCAGAAAAGTCATCCACAGTAGCAGCCACCAATGATATAAACGCTGGGTCTTTCCACTGGGACGAAACCTCGATTGCTGACGTCCAGACGGTGGAATAGAACTGGCTCAATTCTCTTCCTTTCAAGTATGAATGTAAAATGCTTTTTCCGATTCTGAGCTGAAGTTGTTGGTCGCAGGCGGAAGAGGCATGGCTGATGACCTGGTGGGCATATTTGATAGTGAGTTCGATATCCAAATCGAGGAGATAGATAATTAATGTCCAGTCGATGGCTGTGGATGCTGCGAGCTTGTCGTCGAACTCACTGGTGTAGATTTTCTGGAAGAACTCCGAGGACAAAGACTTGTTCACCCTGGTGAGTCTCTCCAATAATGCTGGCGAAAGACCTCTGAATTTCTCGGTGGAGGTTATGGAAATAAACAAATCTTCGCAGATGCCCAAGTCCTTGGAAGAAAGGTTATCCACACACATTTCGAACAACTCGGAGATTTGCTTCTCCTCCAAGAGCAGGGAAGCATCCTTCAAAAGCTGGTCCACGTTGGCTTTCAAGTGGCCTATCATTTCCGGGAGGAAGAGGCCCTGGATGAGGGTGGCTGTGAAGAGGTCTTTCGAGGCCAGGTCGTGGCTGGAAGCCGTGATGAACCGCAAGAGCCCAGGTACACACTCCTGGATGAACCTAGAGTACGACTTTTTGGTCACGGTGTGGTTGATGCTGAGGTTGGGCAATTGATACAACTCGTTGATGAGCACAGACCATCTTGAAACGAACTCTCCCGGAAACTGGGCTCCATTGACAGCCTGCAAGTAGTGCTTCAACAACGATGTAGCAGCAGCCTCTTCGATGTCGATGTAGTGCTCGTGTTTGACCAAGGCAATGAAGTCGAACATGGCCGTCCAGAGCTGGAGGTCCTGCGATGCGTTGATAACAGCCACCACAGCGTCCACCAACTTGGCACGCTTGAACATCTTGCTCCGTGTGGGGCTGGAGGCTGCCGCCGTCCATGATTTGGAGAACAATCTCCAGTAGTCGGGGTGGAGCTTCCAGGACTTGAAAGCCAGAGAGTCGTTGGCACGATCACATAGAAGCTCGAGGACGAACCCAGACTTGTTGGGGAGAAAGACGGAGGTTTGGCCGTCGAGCAACGAGTTGGCCCTGGCGAGGATCTCCGCTAGCGACCCCTTGGACCGGAGAAACTTGGTGATAGACTCGGCAGACATCGTGGTGTAGTGCTCATCGTGAAAGTGAAAAATGAGAAGAGATGGTGCGCGCAGGACTGGAGGTGATGGGGGAGGATGGAGAGGGAGGATAGAGGAGATGGGAGGGGGACGGAAGGGGAGAATGCAGTACACTAGTTCTTTTAATCTGCTCTTAAGGTCTCTCAGTAGACCCTTAAATTTCTCTTTATGATCTCTGTGATTTTTCAATACACTCTTGATTCGATCTATCAGATCAATTTTATTGTATTATCTTTACAATCACTCAATACTATTACACCTACACTCTTAATGGTCTCCATAGAATCATTCAACGCTAACACCAATAATAGTCTCCATATATTTACTCAATGCTCACTACTTTTTATACCTCTGATGGCCTCTTTATAGTCACCAAAGTCCAGGTCATCTCTATCTATGAGATGTGCAATGTATTCAACGACTTACATACTCATCTGTTTCTCTCGATGTCTCCAATGGTCTGTTCGTGAGCCCTATATCCTTTCAGGCCTCTAGTTCTTTTTTGCCCTTTGCTCTATTCTCCATTATCCACTCAATGATCCCGTCATGGTGACAATTCCTCTAGGCCTTTACCCCCTTCCACATCCGTACTACTCACTACAGCCATATCACTCGGCAACGCCTCGTTTATTACTATTAATACAATGTATCTTATTCAATCGACACTAGGCCTTATACAAATGCTAAGCCCTCTAGATCAACAAGGTCTCGATCTTGTCCTTGATACCGTAGATTTGGTTCTTGATGGAAGAGGCGTCGTTGGTGGTGACAGAAGCAGCAATCACTGGTCTGGAAACACCACAGGCTCTGCCCAAAGCAGCCTTGGATGGAACAAACACGTATGGAACGTTCTTGTCTTCACACAACAATGGCAAGTGCAACAAGATCTCGATGGGCTCGGTGTCGGCAGCCATGATGATGAACTCGGAGATACCTCTGTTCAAGGTCTTGGTGGCCTCGTTGGCACCCTTCTTCAACTGTCTCAAGTTCTGAGACTGTTGGACAACGTCCAAGATCTGTTGGGTAAGAGCTGAGTCAGCTAATGGGAAGGCTTTTGGGTTTGGGGCAGACATGTTCGGTTCCTTGCAATAGCTCGCCAGTAAGGTGTAGATATGAGATGAGGAATTTTTCGCCTTATATCATCTCATCCCGCCAGCGCCTGGGTGGCGGCCCTACGTTTACGCGCACCGAGCGTACGCACGGTCCCGCGCGCCTGCACACACCGCCCGCCAATTTGCCCCGGCGAAAACAACTCCAAAACTTTTCTCTTACTGGTAGATAGCCTGAACTTGCTGATTGAACGTCAATTCAACTCATCAATCGATCCATCCGTCTGAATCCATCTTCCTCGCATCATGTCCGATTTATGGTACGTACCTGGCGCAATTTGCGTTGGCGCTGGCGCTGGCGCTTATCTACGTCGAGATAAGCAAACGTGGTGGCTGGAAGAATAGTGGAGGTAGCAGGGAGTAGCAGGAAGTATAGCATCAATGCATCGTGGTGGTTGTGGCTGTGGTTGTGGTGCTGTCCGTGCTGCTGCTGCTGCCCGTGCTGCTGCTGCTTCTGCCAGCTAGCCGCTACCGATAGCCGCTACTGCCAGGTAGTCACTTCCAGCTAAACTTCTTCCGGCTAGCCATCTCACTGCCATGCTGCCACTACAACAACAGCCTGCTTCCAGCTAGTGGCCCCTTCCAGCTAGCCGCCACTGCCCAACACCTACTAACCTTTAGTCCCGTCTATGCTCCATTCTTTGGTTCCATCGGCTGTGCCGCCGCCATTGTGTTCACCTGTTTCGGTGCTTCCTACGGTACTGCTAAGTCTGGTGTCGGTATCTGTGCCACCTGTGTCACCAGACCTGACTTGTTGGTGAAGAACATTGTTCCAGTCATTATGGCCGGTATCATTGCCATTTACGGTTTGGTTGTGTCCGTGTTGGTCTCCGACTCCTTGAAGCAACAACAAGCCTTGTACACCGGGTTCATCCAATTGGGTGCCGGTTTGTCTGTTGGTTTGTCTGGTTTGGCTGCCGGTTTCGCCATCGGTATTGTTGGTGACGCTGGTGTCAGAGGTACCGCCCAACAACCAAGATTGTTCGTCGGAATGATTTTGATCTTGATTTTCGCCGAAGTCTTGGGTTTGTACGGTTTGATTGTCGCCTTGTTGTTGAACTCTAAGACCAGTGATGCCATCTGTTAAACAGGAATCACCCCTCCAGTGCACTTTAGATTATCGGTGTAGGTAGGCTCTGTCTATCCTGGTCTGTTTGAGTTTTTCTCAAGGTACATCATCAAAATCTGTTGAGACATTCCCTCCCATATTTTTTTAATTCATTATCATCTACTGATGTTTCTTGTCGATTTATAAAAATATAAGTAACTAATAAAATTACCTATATACATTACTTGATATAAACTTGTCCAATCTTGGAAATGATTTCATTACGAAGCACCTTGACCAATTCGTCCGTGGTCTCAGGAATCTTCTTGCCATTCGTCGTCACTTTCTTTCTCCAGTCGTAGCTGGTGGTTTCTTCTTCAATATGGTTGATAGAATATTTGTATAACGCATCCCCTTCCTTGATCTCGTCCTTGGTGGTTTGAAGCTCGTATGAATCAATTAATTCGATGATCATGATCAAGTCTGGAAGGTGAAACTTCTCGTCCTGGCTGGTCAAAAACGGTAAAATTTGACTCAATAATAACGGATAGAATTTCTTTGGCAAATGATTGAATCTCAACAAATGTATCAATGAGGACAATTGATTCATGGATGCTGATGTGCCATCAACTGACAATCTGGATAGGCTGGATCTGGATTCTGCTAATGATGTGAAGAACTTGTATAATACCGCGTATGGCGCAAGACACTGTCTTATCACAGGGTCCACCTCGAATGAGTCGTCAATTTCTCCACCAACGATGTTATTTATGAGTTCGTCATTGGACGGCCTGTTGTTAACAACACTATCCTGGAAAATCAAGTCCCACACGATATAGTGAATCTTTTTTATTCCTTCGTTGAAACCATTGAACGAGTCTCCATCGTAACTCTTGACAAATAAGTCGAGAGACTCGTAGATTAAACCTTCCTCTAAGGACTTGATACCATAATTGTAATAAAGTTGTTTGGATAAAGGAATGAGATTCAATTTGGCACAGATTGTTAGCACCCATTCCAAATCATCATTAGTCTTGCAGTGGAATTTGGGCAAGAATGATTCAATGACCTTTTTGGCGGTCAAATGGGAAGATTTTGAGGTCGAAATGTCTTCGTTGAGAAGCAAGCCTATTCCGATGGGAACCAAGTCGTGGACATTCAAGCATTCATAAGCCTGCACAGTCAAGAAGTATTCGGAAATGGTTCTCTTGTCAAGAATCGCTTGAAAATTGTTCACATCGGTATTGACATTGTAGTAGTTCTTAAGCAAACCCTTGAGCTCCAACAACTTAGCAACACACGCAGAAGTGATTGGGTCAAGTTCGTATAAATACCTCAATACCTTAAGAAAGTTTTCTTCGATAATGTTGACGAAGCAAGCCTCGACCAATTCATTCTCGTCGAGTTCTTCAACTTCTTCGTCGTAGTATGCAGGGGGCTTTTCATCTATGGCAAGCTTGAAATATTCTTCATATAAGACTTTGTCATCTCTGACTTGAAATAAGGCCAAGGCCACGTAAAGTTCGTACCAATCCTCACAAAAGTTGGAGATGGTTTTTGGCAACCCCGTGATGACACAGGCTAAATCATGAATTTGTCTTGCAATTGTGACGTGCTCAGCACTGGTGATACCCGCACTTCTCTTACTTAAACCGTCTCTGAACTCGCACGCCTTGAGTTTCCACTTTTCAAATTGTCCTTTGAGTGAGAAGTTTGTATAGTTTGAAATTAATTCGTGGAAGTCTGAGATAATGGAGTGGATTTCGATTTGGCCTTCTGTCTCTTTACCGTCACCTCCTGCCTCTATGCCCTCACCTTCTGCCTTTTGAATGTCTTCAATCAATTCCTGATACCGGGATCCTTTCAAAACTTCGTCTGCTTGTTCAAACAATCCTCTGGTCAAGAGCTGGCTCATGAGCTTGAGCCAGAAAAGTGGATGCAAGTAAGGTTTGGGGGTCTCAATCATTATGGAGGTGATGATCTCGTCGTCAGGCTTGTAATCGTACATATTGATCCATCTGACCAATAACTCGGGCTTTCTGTTAGCCTCTCCGTAGAACCAATTGGCTTTGAGACACTCCAATATGATCGCCAAGTTCTGGAGCTGGGCATGGATTTCAGGCTTGGTGTCTGTGATATCCTCGAGCAAGCTATTCAAGTGGTGGATTATGGAGTCCAAGGCCAGGTTGATTATGCTTTCTGCCTTGGTGCTTGCTCCCGTGTCTCCAGCACTGGTAATTACGCCAATTGGCTCCTGCTGGGGCTGCTCGAGCTCGATCCTGGTGACTTTTTGCTTTGTCAATCCTTCTATCACTTTATACATAGCATTGGTGTATTTCACGTATGCCCTGGAGTAGCTGTCTGTGAGCTCCAAGCTGTTGTCGTACTTGATGGGGTCAAACTGGAACTCGATCTCGGCACTGCTGTCGGAGCTCAACCAGTCCTGTAGCGGGATGTAGAGTTTATGGCTGTTGAACAAGTCCTCGGGTCCCGCAGACTGGCCTTTAGAACGGGCACGCGACGAGCTGGAGGACTCGGAGATGGCTTCTGTCTCCAGCGACGACGAAACCTCGTCGTCGGGGATCTCAAGCATGTCTATGTCGTCGAATTTGTCGCCCATGGTGATGCTGCTGGCGGATGGCATCTACAGTTGTGTTTATATGTTAGAAAAAATGAGACGCGGTCGTGCGCGCTGCTCAATTGTGATATTGGAGCGTATAGGCTACGGATTCGTAGTAGAGTTTTCGCAACAACCCCATACTCGCACAGGTGTTTTTGTACTTCCGGGACTGGAGCGCCAGCGACGGGAGCATCAATGCCCTGGCTATGCTTCTGATGTCCACTGCACCAAAAGCATCCATCCGTTCCGGGTTACCACTGGCATCTACTGGTGCTTTCCAGTCAAACCTGGCCCCATTGTAGACTGAAGAAATATTCTCCAACTCGTTTGCGCACTCGCTGATGGCGTGGGCATCTTTGGGAGTGTTGCAGAAGGCCACCTTGAAGATGCCTCCGTTGACAGTCCCTACTATGGCCACGTCTGTGGTCAAGGAGGTTGCTGGCTGCTTGTCATATTGGTGGGGCTCCTTGCGCGCAGGAACGGCCTTGATAACGTTGATTTGGTCCCCTAAATTGAAGCAGGCTACTTGGTGGTTATCCTTGATCACCGACAAGTTTCCGAACGAATCGCCCACCACTATTAGCCTGGGAATGTGCTGGTGCCCTGGGTGCAGAATGTCCAACGCAGTGATGAAATGGTGGCGATACTTGAAAATCATCTGTGCAAACGAAATCTCATCCAAATCCTTCACGTAGACACCGTCCCTTACGTCCGCATAGTATATAGGTCCGTCGTCGTCCCACACTGCATGCGCCACAGGATACACGGGACACTGACTGATACTCTCCTCGGCCAACTCCCAGGTGAAGCTGGTTTCCGATCTTCTTTCACACCGCACCATGTAATTGAAAGCGCCCGACACACTCAATCGAAAGTAAGGCGAGTCGTTGTGAACCAACCGCATAGACTGCATGGACGAGACATTGCCATCGAATCTGCTCTGGGCAATCAACTCAAGCTTCTGGTTCCGTATTGTGAACACAATTATAGGGGCCTGTCTATTGCTTGCTAGCACGAAAACCAAGGCTTGATTATTCTCTTCATCATATATTGCCAAAAGATCAACCAACTCTACTGCATCTGGGAAAGTGTACTCATTTAGTAGGCTCATCGTGTGATTGTCCACTAATTGCAAAAATGTTCCTTTTTTTGTATTCGAAACCGTAGATTTCGATTCATGGCAGATTAGTACCGAATATTGATTCGAAATATATTCCTCATTGTCTGATTTGCTCTCGGGTACCTGTACCGATCGAGTGATTAAATAAGGACAATCATATGCCCTTTTGAACAAGCTTTCACCTATCTGTGGTAGTTTCTGCACTACCACTTTGCTTCTGTAAAGACAAACCAAACTACTTTCATCAAGAAGTTTTATTTTGTCAAATTGCAATCCGTTCAACTTAAATGGAATATAAAAGCCCAGTACAGCTTCAGTATTCAATCTCCAAACATCTTTCATGTCATGTACTACCAATGTTCTTCCCAGTGTCAAAACTTTTAAAGATGTGTCACTTAATTTCAAAATCTCAGAATCAATCAACTGCAACTTCTTAGATGCACTAAATCGATACTGGTAGATTCTCCCATAACTGTCCAGATTGAAGATAAACCATCTCGAATCGTTGACTACGAGAGCTAAATCGTGAGAGTGCTCGATAAGTTTAGACGAGTAGAGCACTTGAAAAGTATTATCCAATACACCTAAAATTGTTGGCCCATCTGTCTCTAAAACCCACGAATAACACCCATTATCAGTTTCCGTAATTCGCAATTTCTTGATCACTGCCCCAGTATCAAATAGGTCAATTATGCTGGTCTTATCCCTGGCAATTATATTCAGGCCACTGGTATACACAATAAGGTTCGGGTGTAGTATCTTACCCGCAGATACATTCTCGAAAAACAACCCAGCAATGCCACTTGTTGTTAATTCAAGATCTTCTTTGGTTTCTATTGTAATCGCTTGCTGTGTAACATTTGGCAAATCCTTTTCATAGCTGATTTGACCATCATACTTGAATAACTTACGATTTCTGGAGTCTGATATTACGAACAGATCTGATCCCAGAATCTCGAGATCAAGAGGGATGGAGAGGCCCTTCAAATCATACTCTGCCTCAAGGTTGCAGCCACCATTTGTGCTAATATATTTAGATAGTTCACTTCCTTCATACCCTCCTTGGCACGTCATAATGTTCCATTCGTTGTTATCATCAATGATATCAAAGTCCAAAATTGGGGGAGAAGACTCCAAAAATGAGGAAACGTATATGTTGGGAGTTTTAGGAGAGATCTGGAATAAAATCGATTTAGCGTGCCTGGAAACTTGTAGAAAATGATTATCAGTAATATGGAAAAGGCCCCCTTCCAAAGGAATTGTAGATTTCCCCAATTGAATGAAGTCAAACCTCTTAAAAATCACCATTCGAGACTCTGACTCTAATTCTATGTTGATAAGATACGTCATGCCACTGTTCGATACTATCAATGTTCTGGTATCATCGATTACAGTGTAGGAGCAAAATGACTCACTAAAAAGTTGGGGATACTTTGAAAGGTCCTTGGTTATCACATCTGCCTCAGAATTAATCGATAGTGAGTCTTCTGCGCTGTTATGGAGTGCCAAAACAGAGCCCAGTTTTCCAAAGTAAAAAAGACGAATTCCCGTTAGAACCAAGAGTCCCCCAAAATTGGTGGGTATTATGCAAGATGGAGGCACACTAAACTCCCTGAATTGGGTATCCAACACAATATGATCATCTTGTATAAGGTAGTATCGTAATGAGTAATTGAAATTAAAGTCTCTGTAGAGAAGAGCAATGCTATTTTTCTGAAGGGATACCATTTTCAGCACTACCAAAGAACCTATTGATATTGTGCTAAATGTCCACTTGCGTTCGTTTATATTGATGGGTGTTCCGGTTCTCTTTCGTTTTGCTTTGTTAGACTCCTCTTGTACGAAAAGATGAACATAGCCCTGGAAACAGTGTAGCACGAGTCGCTTTGTCTCACCCTCATCTTCCAAGGCCACAAGGATTGGCTTAGAGTCGATTGCTTGCTGGTGCCCTTTTGGATCCAACTTCATTATCTCTTTCTTGATGTACCCCCCACCTTCTTTAGCCAGTACAACTGCAAGGGTGTAAGTAGTATCAAAAGTTACTAACACATCTTCATCATTGATTCGAGCATGGACCATTGAATTTATAGTAGCTCCGTGGATCTTGAAGCACTCGTTTAGGCTGGGCAGCTGAGTATCCACTCCATAGAAGGACAAATGATCCAAGCGGGAGAGGACTAGGAAGGTGGCTCGCCCAATTGTAGCATAAACCGAAGCGTTGGTCGCAATAGGTTCTTTGATGGGTGATATCACACAAAGATCTGTATCATAGTCAAAGTCGTTCGAGGGATCCTCGATCATGATGGCTATAGAGCTTTACGCTGAGAAGTCAGAACATTTGAAGTTAGCGATGGAATCTGGAGAAGCACGCGGTGCGACTGAATGCCAGATTTCGGATTAGACTAAGATGCCTTGGAAAGAGAACGATAGTAACTTAACTGTGCCTGTTGATACGAGGAACAAGTAGGGCCTTCCTTTGCTGGACGATATTTCGAAAGTATGTAGTTCCAAAGGATATACCTGTAGTGTTAGTTGGTGCCTTCAACATAATCCCTTTTTACCAAAATTTTGCAATACTTGAAGAAAACTCAGGCTTACTATCCAAAAAATTAACTGATAAACTTCTTGTTCCTATGCAAACATATCAGCAAACTAGAACATACAACCCGCTAAGAAAGATTAATGAAAGAACAGGTCAGGGTGAAAGGCTCTGGCTAGAAAGACTAAGCTTTACCCTTCTACCCCAATTCTATAGAAGACAGACCAAACTTATTAAACACAGGGAAAGTTTACACTAGGACTGCGTACGACTGGTTGGACACCAATAGGAAATGATGGTGGTTTTGTATTCTGCAAGGTGACTTTGATAAATAGAGAGTGTGGCATAATATTCCCAATTCAGTGTACCGATTGCA
Source organism: Suhomyces tanzawaensis NRRL Y-17324 (assembly GCF_001661415.1). NCBI lineage: Eukaryota > Fungi > Ascomycota > Pichiomycetes > Serinales > Debaryomycetaceae > Suhomyces > Suhomyces tanzawaensis. The sequence continues at coordinate 1,510,789 of NW_017963639.1, forward strand.
AAAATGGGTATCGCAGGTGGTACAAGTACTACTACACTATACGGATTCTATTCGTTTTTAATACCAGAATTTCCGAAAATCTATTAAATTCAGATAAAGTCAGGATTTCCACTCCAGGTTTCTTTGAAAGTCAATGGAATCTAGTTTCACGGCTGTGCGGCTTGAGGCTAGTCACAATGCCGGTAATCTTTTGGGAATTTGAGAGTTTGTTAAGTTTGAATTAACAACAGAGTTCTTTATTCCTTGAATATTTGCGAGCTATAAACTTCGGGTGGTGAATGGCACGATGGCCACGCTTTCAGTACTTGTAGAGTCACCAAATCAAAATAATATTACCTATGATTTCTCTTGCAGAAGTAGCCAATCAACTGAATTCTTACATGACTCTCAAAGTCTTATTGTGGGGGGATCGTATTTTAACCAATTACTTCCCAACGGCATACAAAACTATGTAACAAGCTTCAATCGCTTCAAAAAATTTCTTCTGATAAACAAGGCAAAACCTCTACTACCAACATTAAAACTCTGGGACTATACAGTGATTAATAAGATTCCTGTTGTTATGTTGATTGTGGCATCGGCGATTTAGGCCTGTGTGTAATCATAGTGGCAAAGCTTATGTTATCTCACTGAAACGCTAGGGCGGCAATCACTGCTTTGGTTAATCCACCACCAGTGTCACCAAGGCAGGAAACGGTACTGGTACTGCTATCATTTTACCCTATCTCTACCACTGCCATGGTCCAAAAGTGAATTAGTTCGAGCAAAAATCCATAAATATTACAAGGGGCTCATAGCTTACTCACTCCATGCAAGATGACCGAATCCACTGAGATTTATAGTAATTATCGAAGGTCTTTAATCTATTAATTGAATGCTAAAATACAGAAAAAGGAAAATGAATTGCCGAAATTTAAAAGCACCATTAGAATGCAAACAATGCAAACAATGCAAATAAGAGCTTAGAAGCTTGAGGTCTTGATGCCCATCCCTCATAGCTAGAAATCGAAGGTATGTATGCCGATTCCGAATCACTTGTGTCGCTCTTGGTGGAAACCATAGTAGTTGTTGGGTTGCCATCTGGTCCTGGGGTAGGAACCGCAGGAATTAAAGTGATACTTGTACTAGAACCGGTGGAAAGATTGCTTGGTGTAGGAAGCAAAGTAACGCTTGTTAACTCAACAGTACTAACTGGAATACCATGGTCTCCCCCAGATTTAGAGGGAGAGACAGAAGAAATAGACGTTTCTTCAGAATGTGTTGCGGATGGAACCGAAGATGAAGAAGGAATAATTGAATTTGAAACGAGGCTTGAAGAATGAACCGTAAGGGAAAATGACGAAGTCGTAGTCAAAAGAATTGAAGATGACGAAAGAGTACCGACACCACTAGAAACTTCTATGGAACTAGAGTTCCAAGGAAGTCTTCTAGAACTGCTAGAAGTTAAGGTGACGGAAGAGCTTTGGGTGTTGGTTGAAACTGGTACTTCGATAATCAAAGTGTCAACACCATCACTGCCGGTGGCAGTGGTAGAGGTAGTGAAACTACCAGTCCATTGAGAAGTAACAGTAATACTAGATTTTGGAGCTGGAGTTTCAATCACGACAGTGTTGACTCCATCAGTACCAGTTCTAGTAACGGTAGTGGTGAAAGAACCAGTCCAACCTTCAGTAGTAGTAGCAGTACGTTGAACTGGAGTTTCAATCACGACAGTGTTGATTCCATCAGTACCGGTTCTAGTAACGGT